>NC_080571.1:330584558-331184558 GCF_030247185.1 Malaya genurostris
CACGTAGAACACAAAAACATGCCCCAAAATGCGACTTGCTACACCAGTTGTTCGTAATCATCGCTTCCAAACTATCCAATTTAATAAATAATTAATGAGACAAATTGTACGGTGGCAGCAAATAAAAATGTGTTAAATTCCGCTCCTTCGCACCTCGCAATGTCCACACACACACACACACAACACAAAAACAGCCATAAAAGTGGCTCTGTCAGTTCCAGCTTGATTCGGAATTCGGTATAACAACATAATTACACCGATTCCGCGACGGTCCCGGACATTTTCTTCATTTTTCACGTACAATCTTTCGGTTTCGGTTTGGGCTTTCAATTACTCATTTGAATATTGTATGAACGGTCGGTCGACCCGTCGCCACAGTCAGAGAGGGTCAGAAAACTTTCCGGCAGAGATTAGCGGCTCGTTAGGTGCGTGATCATTTGAGTAAGTAAGTACATATGAACACGTTTACGTCCGTGCATTGATTAGTTGTTTAGTTGGTAGGTGTAGCGCCTGGTGGGGACCACGAAAATTAACCGGATTGCATGTCGATACGATGGTCGCGGGTGATAGGTGATTTTACCAAACCACGTTGTACCTGTCATCAGCTACATTCAGAGGCACATACCTAATCAGTCATCATCGCCTGATTAACTTCTCATACTAGCGCTGCTATTACTACTACTTTTGGGACCTGGTTTTACGTGCGTGTATGCAAATGTAATAGGTTTAGTTCATCAAAGTGTAACTTGCTATCAGTCTGTGTTCCCACGAGTTTGGAGCGATAATTTCACCACCAAAAAATGTGTCAGATTCAGCCAAAACAAGTGGTTTTTGAAACACTTACATTTCCACAATTGGTGTTTCGAAACGTTTCTAATTAAATTATTTTCATATGTTCGATTACTTTAAGATTTTTATTGAGTACCGAGTACAAATATAAGATGGTTTTTACGAATTGTTTGTAATGTCTGTCTTGTAGCACTTTAAAACATGTTTGATAAGTTTGTTTCAATTGCAAAAAGAAGTTTTATCGTTCTCCTGTTACTGTTGTACTAATAAATAAGATCGATAATCGCTTGACATTAAATCGATTAGTTCGGAATAATTCGCGATTTCATAAATTCAAAAATTTGTTAAGTTGCATCATAATTCGTTCATTCGTTCATTCGTTCATTCGTTCATTCGTTCATTCGTTCATTCGTTCATTCGTTCATTCGTTCATTCGTTCATTCGTTCATTCGTTCATTCGTTCATTCGTTCATTCGTTCATTCGTTCATTCGTTCATTCGTTCATTCGTTCATTCGTTCATTCGTTCATTTGTTCATTCGTTCATTCGTTCATTCGTTCATTCGTTCATTCGTTCATTCGTTCATTCGTTCATTCGTTCATTCATTCATTCGTTCATTCGTTCATTCGTTCATTCGTTCATTCGTTCATTCGTTCATTCGTTCATTCGTTCATTCGTTCATTCGTTCATTCGTTCATTCGTTCATTCGTTCATTGAAACACCGAAGAATATTCATGCAAAAAACACATGCGGGTTGATAAAAAAAAGGTATCATCTCACTGCTAGGTGGATTAAGCACGTTTTTACGTTTCATCAGACTTCGCAGCCGACTCATAGCGTACGGAATCATTGCATGGCTAGTACTACTGATTATAATAATCCGATATGACAGTCGGTGTTGAACAGTCGTTCGCACCGCACGCGTATAGCTCTTGGCTCCTGGAATTTTTTTCTGGCTACCTAGAGTTTCATTGATTCAAGGCTTCAGTCTTTTTCAAGGCTACCTGAATCACTAACTAAGTGACTAAGTGATATTAGAGTGACTAAGTGATACAAAGAGTGATATTAGAGTGACTAAGAAATTAATCAGCCTTTTTTAAGGCTAGCTAGGAGTCTAATCGAAGACTAATTTAGCCTAGTTAATTTAATTTAAAATTTCATTAATTTCAAAAATGCCTGCGTCCAACCGGAAAGGCAACAAGCCTAAGGCTAAAAATAATTCAATACGGAATAAATCACAATCCGTTATTCAACATTTTTCTAATAACATTCACGATCTTATAGAATCTGAATGTAAAAATAAAAGACAACGGACGGATTTCCCTTCCGTTGATCATATGCCGTCTAACAATATTTACGAGATTCTTCCTGAATCCGATTGTAGCGACATAGAAGAAAATGCTTCAAAAATTCCCAAAATGGACGCTTGTCGTTCTGGGAAGAAACATCAATCTATGCCACCAGTGACGGTGATGATTTCCGACTTCAAAGCATTCCGTACTGAGCTTTCTACTTTTCTCCCGGAAGTAAAAGTCTCATTTCAAATCGGACGAAGAGGAGAATGTCGAGTCTTGGTGGATGGATTGGAAGATTACGAACGTCTTATTCGATATTTGTCCGAAAAACTTCATAAATTTTATTCATATGATATAAAATCAGACAGACCCTTCAAGGCTGTCTTGAAAGGATTATCAAATGATCAAAGTATTGATGAAATTAAAAATGAAATAAAAGAATTGCTTGGTTTTGCCCCTTCCCAAGTAATACTTATGAAAAAAAGAGCGAATGGTACTTCTAAACCACGCTCTGGAATTTCCCATGAACTTTACCTAATACATTTCAATCGAAGTGATGTAAACAATTTGAAAACTTTAGAAAAAGTACGTTTCATTTCCCACATTAAAATTCATTGGGAACATTATAAACGGCATAATCGTATTGCAAACTTAACGCAATGTCGTCGTTGCCAAGGCTTCGGCCATGGAACCAAAAATTGTCATATGGATATACGGTGTTTGAATTGTGGTAAATCGCATTCGAAAGACGTTTGTCCAATGAATGAAACCACTGATAAATTTTCATGTTCAAATTGCAATGGAAATCATAAATCCAATTATTTGAAATGTCCTGTCAGGGAAAAAATTTTAAACGCTCGTTCGCTTAGACAACAAGTCAAATCAACGACCTTAAATTAACAGAACATACCTGAAAATTCTTCTAAGGCACCTGCCAATTCGTCTTCTAACGAAAACAATTTATTGACAGGTAGATCGACCTCGTCATCATCTTCTTCTAATGTCAGTTATGCTGGTATATTAGGTAGAAATCTATCTCCTATTTCTTCTAATGTAAATAATCAAAACACAGGACCGCCTTGCAGTTCTTCTTCTAACGAAAACAATTTATTAATAGGTAGACCGGCCAAATCATCTTCTTCTAATGGCAGTCTACCTACAAATATTCCTTCAATGCCATTCGCTTCTTTAAATGAAGTCGATTTAGGCGATATAACTGAAAATAAAATGATCTACCTACAAGATCAACTTTTTCAAATGATCATCCAAATGAATTCGACTTCATCACTTTTTGAAGCATTTCAAATCGGATGGAAATTTGCAAATAATATTATAATGAATTTAAAATTTAACAGTGATGTTAAATAATTATTTGAATATTTTAAATTGGAATGCTCGATCTTTGAAATCGGGCGAAGATGAATTTTATAATTTTCTCAAAGTTCACAAAATTCATATTGCCATTGTGACAGAAACTTTTCTTAAACCAAATGTAAAATTGAAAAGTAATCCACATTATGTGGTTCATCGATTTGACAGGTTTACTGGAATTGGTGGTGGAGTTGCCATTTTTGTCCAACGGCAAATTAAACATCGAATTTTACCTTCTTTCAATACTAAAGTTATTGAAAGCTTGGGAATCGAAGTTGAAACCATTCATGGAATTTATTTCATCGCTGGAGCATATTTGCCATTCCAATGCACCGGCGAACAATTAAATTTCTTTAAAGGTGATTTGCAAAAACTTACAAGATATCGATCGAAATTTTTCGTAATAGGGGACTTAAATGCTAAGCATGTCCAGTGGAATTGTAGGCAAAATAACAGTAATGGTAAAATACTTCATAATCAACTCTCAGCTGGTTACTTTACAGTTCTTCATCCCAGTAATCCTACTTGTTTCTCTTCCGTGAAAAACCCGTCTACAATTGATCTGGTTCTAACAGATCAAAGTCACATTTGTAGTGAACCGATTACTCATGCTGATTTTGACTCAGATCATCTTCCTGTAACATTCAGACTTTCCAACGAAGCTATAATTAATCCAATTAGTTCTATTTTCAACTATCATAGAGCTAATTGGTTGGATTACAGATCTCACATTGAAAATCATGTGGATCATGAAACTATTTTAGAAAATTCTGCGGACATCGACACAGCAATTGATAATTTGAATCATTACATTATCGAAGCTAGAAATCTTTCAGTTCCCAAAGTTCAAACTAAATTAAATTCTCCTATCATCGATGACAATCTTCAACTGCTCATTTGGTTGAAGAATGTTCGTCGACGACAATATCAACGTTCTCGTGATCCTGCTATGAAAAACATAGTTAAGGATTTACAAAAAGAAATTAAACATAGATTTACTCTTTTGCGAAATGAAAATTTCGCTAAAGAAGTTGAACAAATTAAACCATATTCTAAATCTTTCTGGAAACTTTCTAAGGTTCTTAAGAAACCTCAGAAACCAATTCCTGCTCTCAAGGAAGGAAATCAAATACTTCTTACAAATGGTGAAAAAGCTCAAAAGCTAGCTCAGCAGTTCGAGAGTGTCCACAATTTTAATTTAAACGTTGTGAGTCCTATTGAAAATGAAGTCTCACTGAAGTATGATCATATTTCAACCCAAGTGTTATCACACGATGACATTATTGAGACGAATTTTGATGAAATTAAATCAATTATTAGGAAACTCAAAAACATGAAGGCTCCTGGTAATGATGGAATTTTTAATATTCTTATTAAAAATCTTCCCGATGTTGCCTTGAGACTCCTGGTTAAAATTTTCAACAAGTGTTTTTCATTAGCTTACTTCCCAAAAAGATGGAAAAACGCTAAAGTAATTCCTATCCTAAAACCTGATAAAAACCCAGCAGAAACATCAAGTTATCGCCCAATTAGCTTACTTTCTTCAATCAGTAAACTTTTTGAAAAAATTATCTTGTTAAGAATGATGACTCATATAAATGAGAATTCAATTTTTTTACCAGAGCAGTTTGGATTTCGTCATGAACATTCAACTACTCATCAACTTGTCAGAGTAACGAACATGATAAAATCAAATAAATCTTCTGGGTTATCCACTGGAGTTGCTCTTCTAGACATAGAAAAAGCATTCGACAGTGTTTGGCACAAAGGTTTAATAGCAAAAATGTCTGATTTCCAGTTTCCTATTTATTTGATCAAAATGATTCAAAATTATTTAACTGATCGTACTCTTCAGGTTAGCTATCAGAATTGTAAATCTGAATTGCTACCCGTACGAGCCGGTGTTCCGCAGGGTTCGAGTGTAGCTCCAATCTTGTATAATATTTTCACTTCTGATCTTCCAAATCTACCCGTTGGTTGTCAGAAATCGCTATTCTGTGACGACACAAGTCTGTTAGCCACAGGTAGAAATCTAAGAGTGATCTGCAGTCGCCTACAAAGAAGTTTAAATATTTTCAGTGATTATCTGTCAAAATGGAAAATTAAACCAAATGCAACAAAAACGCAGTTAATTATCTTTCCTCACAAGCCAAGAGCTTCTTTTCTTAAATCAAACAATAATCACATTATCAAATTGAATGGCTTGGAATTGACATGGTCTGATCAAGCTAAATACTTAGGTTTAACGTATGACAAAAAACTCACTTTCAAGGATCACATTGAAGGAATCCAGGCAAAGTGTAATAAATATATTAAATGTTTATATCCTCTTATAAACAGAAATTCTAAGCTCTGTCTAAAAAACAAATTGTTAATTTATAAACAAATTTTCAGACCAGCCATGCTTTATGCGGTACCAATTTGGTCAAGCTGTTGTTCCACCAGGAAGAAAACGCTTCAAAGGATTCAGAATAAAATTCTGAAAATGATTCTGAAGCGTCCTCCCTGGTTTAGTACAAATGAGTTACACAGACTCACAAATATAGAACCATTAGATGTAATGTCACATAATATTATAAGCAAATTCCGACAAAAATCGATGCAATCTTCAATTGAATCGATTCGCTCTCTGTATTAGTTAGTAAGTTAGTATATAAGTTCCTTTTCCCCATTACACAATACAAGTAGGTTTAGAATTTTCCCTACACAAAAATCTCAGAATTGCGGAAGCAAATGATGTCTTCATGGTAATAACCAAATCATATATATATAACAGGGCTGAAAAGTCACCACTCGTGGCTGAACACCCAATTTAAATCTTAATAATTTAATTTTAACTCATATTCCAATAAATAGTTATTTATAAAAAAAAAAAAATATATAATCCGATATGACAATACGGGGGGTGTCCCAGAAAGAAGTATAGACGCACTTTGATTTCGCTGTAAATAATTCACAAGTGTTAGATATTCAAATTTAATTCGATATACTGATAATATTAGACTATAACAACAGAATATTATTCTCAACATTTGCTACTAAGCCATTGTAGAGTAGCTGGCGCACCTTCTTGCGAACATGCCTCATTAAATTCCGTACAGACTTCTTGGCGACAAGTTTTGACACTTTTTCCAATCTTTTTCGAACTGTTGAATGGTTTCGGCTGCCGAGACATGTTTCCTAAGATGTGCCTTCGTTAATGCTTAAAATTCCTCAATTGGTCGATGTTGTGGCAATTTGGTGGATTCATGTCTTGTAGTATACTATTCTACCGTTGATTTCGAGTAGTGACAAGAAGCAAGATCTCGCCAGAAGACAACAGGATCCTTGTGGCTTCGAATCATGGGTAGAAGTCGTTTTTGTAAACATTCCTTGATGTATATTTCGCTGTTCATTGAAGCAGCGGTGATGAAGGGTTTCAAAATCTTACCCCAGCTACAAATTGCCGAATACCAAAGCAAACAGACGCTTGTACTTTTTGCTGGGCTCAAAACAAATTTCAATAGCGTGAAAATCAACACAAAAGTTTTTTATGACTTTCTTTATAGTATCATAAATTGAAAAGTATCATTCAAAAACGTGAGTGGATTGAATATAAAAGGTGATTTTTTTGAGGTTAGGATTTTCATGCATTAGTATTTGCTCAGATTTTTTGAGGTTATGGTTTTCATGCATTATTATTTGCTCAGTATGCTCTGACATTTCATCATGAATAGACTTACTAACGAGCAACGCTTGCAAATCAGTGAATGGGCCCTAGAAAAGTTGGCAGAAAATCCGCTTTTTTATCGACAAATTTTGTTCAGCGATGAGGCTCATTTCTGGTTGAATGGCTACGTAAATAAGCAAAATTGCCGCATTTGGAGTGAAGAGCAACTAGAAGCCGTTCAAGAACTGCCCATGCATCCCGAAAAATGCACTGTTTGGTGTGGTTTGTACGCTGGTGGAATCATTGGACCGTATTTTTTCAAAGATGCTGTTGGACGCAACGTTACAGTGAATGGCGATCGCTATCGTTCGATGCTAGCAAACTTTTTGTTGCCAAAAATGGAAGAACTGAACTTGGTCGACATGTGGTTTCAACAAGATGGCGCTACATGCCACACAGCTCGCGATTCTATGGCCATTTTGAGGGAAAACTTCGGAGAACAATTCATCTCAAGAAATGGACCGGTAAGTTGGCCACCAAGATCATGCGATTTGACGCCTTTAGACTATTTTTTGTGGGGCTACGTCAAGTCTAAAGTCTACAGAAATAAGCCAGTAACTATTCCAGCTTTGGAAGACAACATTTCCGAAGAAATTCGGGCTATTCCGGCCGAAATGCTCGAAAAAGTTGCCCAAAATTGGACTTTCCGAATGGACCACCTTATACGCAGCCGCGGTCAACATTTAAATGAAATTATCTTCAAAAAGTAAATGTCATGTACCAATCTAACGTTTAAAATAAAGAACCGATGAGATTTTGCAAATTTTATGCGTTTTATTGTTTAAAAAAGTTCTCAAGCTCTTAAAAAATCACCCTGTATATCTAATGTATGTAAAATGTTCCTATGAAAAATGCTCCTATGGTTTCCAAAAGTATCGATTCTCGTTAAACTAGATAAAGTTTTTCATGACCCCTACTGTTAAGGACACTTCCTACGCTCTCTCCCCCATTAAAATTTCCTTAGGACCATCTCAGAAGAGCAAGAAGTATCTGTTTGGTGGCAATCCGTTCAGTAGATCCGAAGCTATGCTGTTCCAAACATTACACCCCCCTTTTTAAAGACACTTGCTACATCCACCCCCCGTATAGTCATATCTGATTATTATAATCAGTAGTACTAGCCATGCAATGATTTCGTATGCTACGAATCGGCTGCGAAGTCTGATGAAACGGAAAAACGTGCTTAATCCACCTAGCAGTGAGATGATACCTTTTTTTATCAACCCGCATGTGTTTTTTTGCATAAATATTCTTCGGTGTTTCAGTTCTCATGATATTATTTTAATGACCGTCGTTCTAGGCGGCTATTTGAGATTTTAATCACTCATTACTCTGTAATGTCGAAGCTGAAAATCAGATCGAATTTGAATCTAAACGTGTGACAATCGATTGAACATTCCGTGAGATGTCGAAGTGAGTTCCACTTTAGAGTTTACGGTAATTTAAGGTACTTCTAGAGCTTGTATTGAAGAACCAGCATAACCCAAACCGGTTCTAATGGCCATATGACGAATAAATTGCATTAGTTTTGAGTCCAACTTTAAAGTTATTTGGGATTGTCATCTTCTATATCGGTTTGAATTTTAAAAATTCATATTCTGTAATTCCGAGTTGGATTTATTTGATAAAACGATTGAGCTTTGAGAAACGATTCGATACTGGAACCGGAATTCAAAATTCGGTATGGCCGAAGTCAGATAAATTCACCTGAGTGGCTGTATAGTTTACATTTGTTTCAAAATGTTTGAAAATCAATGTAGACATCTTTGAGAAATCGTAGTGCGAATTAAATTTTTGGGTACCTTCCTAATCGAAAACCACTAAAACTGATATAAGACTATCAAAATCTGCTAACCCGATGAACCTGATTAATTTATGTGAAATAGACATTTAACTACTAATCACCCTGTATCCCCGGAACCGGAAGTAGGATCTGAAGGAAAAGCAAGATGTTTTATACAATCTTTAAACTTTTCATTTGAATCTTAGATAATTCTTAGATTTCATTTGAATCTTAGATCGGTTCAGCCATCTACGAGAAAAAGGAGTTACACAGTTTTAATTTCGTTTCACATATCATCCTGTAGTTCCGGAACCAGAGGTCGGAACCAAACATAATTCAAATTTCATATGAATCTGAGTTTGTAGAAAACGGTTGAGTCATCTCTGAAAAAATTGAGTGAAATTATTTGTCACGCACGCATTTGCTGATCTCGACGAACTGATTCGAATGGTATATGGATGTTAGGTTCTTCTAGCATTTATTGCTGTACGTAGTTTAAAACAATATAATTATAGGATTGCTTTCAACTCGAAAATGATGCCATCATCTGACTTATATATGTCATATTCGAACGATTATGTTGCAAAAACGAACCGTGCTAAAATCGGTCCGAGGCAAAAGTCATGAAAAAGGATGTTGTACACAGTCTTTTTGGTACTTAGAAACAATTGTATGTAAAAGTATAAAAAAATCGTGTTTCACATTGCTCCCAAGCATTGCTTTGTCATACAATGCTCAAAACTCCTTTTGCTGGAATAAGGGAGAAAGACGCTTATACATAAATGTCGATATCTTCGTTAAAAATGAACGGATTCTAACAATCTATGGCTTGTTGGATAGCTTTCCCGAATAAAAAATATTGAAGAAAAACAATACGATTTGTAGTTAAAAAACCTTCCACAATTTTGCTTTAACCATTGAAAAATATTTTAATGTATTGTTATACACTATTCAATTAATTGTGAATATTCTTTTTACAATACAATGTATAGGTTGTTAAGTATCGTAATAATTCATATCATAAAATTTTCTCATGCATGTTTTCTTGGAAAACAATCAAATATACAGTTTGCATATTGTTTGAAACACCACGTGTACAATAAATTCAATTGTAGAATCGTAAAAACAATATATTGAATCGTTGAAAATGAAAAAAAATCTTGTCAAAATACAATAAAATACATTTTAACCCATAGATCAAATTGTGAATCAATTGTTTATTTTTTACGGGTTTATCATGCGGAATTTAAGTCTTGTGACAGATACTGTTAAAAACTGAAAATTTTGACATGAAACTTTGTATAACTCAAAAAGTTAACATCCGATCTCAAAACCATTCAATAGCATTCAGGGTGACGGGGAGACCTTTCATTTGCGACTAGCTTGATCAAAATCGGCTCAGCCATCTCAGAGATCTCGACTTCTTTGTTGACAACACACACACACACGGACATTTGCTCAGTTCGTCGAGCTGAATCGATTGGTATGTGACATTCGGCCCTCGGAAATTTTTTCTAAAGTTTGAGCGAATTCTATACCTATTTTTTATATGTATAAAAAAAGGTAATACCAAATTCCACAAAAGGAATGTAATGCTAAGGCCTGGTTTCGGTTTTGTTTTTAGTTCTTGAAAAGATTAACTGATTGAGTTTTTGCCTTTCTCTATAGAAAGGTATTAGAATTGCTAGAACTCTTCTTAATTCACCTAGTGGTGTGATAATGCCTTTCTCTTTCTTCGAAGCAGTCTCATAATTTTTTTATCATTTTATCAAAAAATTTCTGACACTAATTTTGACACCAATTAATTCAGATCGATTCGAGTGGTTCACAAAAGCATGCTTCAGTGTTTATGTCACATACTCGGTATCGTTTTTCCAATCAAGCGCTTGGCATTTACGTTGCCTATTTAAAAAATCTATGCTAATCTAAAAAAAAATACTTCTTAGTCCACTTACTGGAATTTTCATAGATCTTGAAAAATCACCATAGGGTGAAATTTCCGAAATCGAAAAAAAATGTTTGATGCCAAAAGTCTCAAAACTACATGAAACGTCGAGTCCCAAAAAGTTGATTTTTTCAAAAAAAATTTTTTTCGAGATGACACTAAATCTCGACGTTTCATGCAATTCTAAGCCTTTTGGCATCAAACATTTTTTTTCGATTTCGATTGATCTCTCAATTCGTTCAAAACAAATAGTTTGTCATACAGAAGATGTGTGCAAAATGTTTCATCCAAATCGGAACAAGTCGATCCTGATTTTCCCACCTGCTGTTAATTTCAAAAAGTGCTCAATAGCTATTTGAAGTCAAAAATCGACCTTACTTTATCGCAAAAAATGGAATAATCCAACCAATAAATTTCAAGCGGATGTCGGATTGTGTTCGCCTTCGATTTGGAAATCAAAATTTTTAGAAAACCTGATTGAAAACTGTTGACAGTCGATATAACAACGGAAATAATTCAATTTAATTTATCCAAAGAGATAATTTTAGGAATTGAAATCCAATCCCAAGTGTCTTCAATCCATGAGATACTTTGGAACAGCTAAAAGTCTACGTGAAGGACCTCGTTATCCTCCAGTCCTGCTACTGCTGCTGCTGCTGCTGATGCTGACGAAAAAGCTGTAATAATAAATTATGCATGCTTTCGGAAGATCTGTTCACGAAAAATTCTTCCATCCGTCTAAGTCAACCCCTTTTCCGGTTTCATTACCGGGCGCAGGAAATTATGCGCCTTGCACGGAATACGAAATTCTACGTTTTTGCCGGCTAGCAGCGAGGGCCCGGCCGGTTCGATCATCGATTTTTAGCATTTTTTTCTCTGTTGCTTCTCCTGTTCCAGTGAAATTCGATTCTTCGACCGTTTCTGGTGGAGCGGCGGCGGCGTCGTCGTCGCTTTTGCTGTCACTGTCGTTGTCCAGCTTCGATGAGAGATTCATATATAATGATTACGATAATGTTAGGGAAAATATCGGCCCCACTCGGATGGGACAAAGTCGATGGTAATGTGCTTCACTAATAATAATCGGTTAATGCGATAAGGCATTCGTTGGCTGAGTCACAAGGTTTTCATTGAGTGACACGGGATGATATTCGTTTCTGGTATTTTGTTTTACGGAGGTTGACCGGAACGTGACGTCGTTAGACCGAGCGAGCGTTTAGAAATAATTCTCAATTCCTGCTTGCAGGATTTAAGCGTTCCAAGGATCATAATTCAGAACAAAGCAAAACATTATGGCTTTCCCGTTCACGGTGGAATAGTTTTTTCTGTACATCCGACGTTTTCTGCAACCACCATCATAAGGAAGAAACCGACCTTTTCCGCTTCCTTGCAATTCATCAGGGCTAGCGTAAAAAAAAAGAAACCAGTCGGGAAGGGCGAACCACAGAAGTTATTGTAAACGGATTTTCGTCATATGTTTCGCGGGGTAATTTAATTAATTCCACCAGGACAATGGGCAAGAACGAAGGTGCTTCCCCGTTATGCGGGTGAACCTCTTGAAAACCGCATCACCAACGGACCTACGCCTTCTTGTTTATGTCTCGGAGGAAATTAATATCGAATGGCGGTTGACCAATGGAAAGACGCAACAAAGTGGTGGTGGTGGTCCTCGTTCTGCAGGTTTTGTTTCGGTTCATTATGACGACGGTGTTGTTGATGGTGGTGAAGTCGTTGTTATGTTAATGCATACTTTTTCACTGCTGTACAAGCTGCCACTTCCGGACACCACGAAGTTCAAACCGGGGAGTACAAATGGGAATTATTTGCGGTTATTTGTTTAGGGCGAAGCGGATTGCACATTCTCCTAGTTTTGCTTCAGGAAACAGTAAGTAGTTCTGAAATGTTTATTGAACCGGCAGATCAGTTTTCGCGACGCAGGAAATTGAACTAAATTTAATTCATGTTTACCGGCGTTTAGCAGTAGCATGTGTTCCGGGAACGGTGGTAACATGTGGAGATATGCTAAGAAACATTGTATAAACTGTAGTCCCGTTTTTTGTTACAATGCTCTTTATGCAGAGATAATCTCGCACTCGTATTTGTAAATAGAGTGGACATTCTGAGCTTCGTATTGATAAGTAGTATCCTTTGGTTAGCTTTAAAATTGAATTATCGTTTTACATTGTTTGAACCTTTGTTTGGATGATAATGTTGAACTGGTGCTCGTAGGTGACCAGGGCGTTTCGTGGTTACAAACCGACACTGCCCCATAGTAACGTATGAAGGTATTGGTTTACCCAGCACACAATTTGAACAGCCGAAAACAAGTTACAACAGAAATTATAAAATGATGACACCGATATTTGTTGCTTTATTTCCTATCCCGTTTAATACCTTATGATAAAAAAAAACCGGAATTTTATTAAAACCGTGCTTAATACACCTAGCAGTGAGATGATACCTTTTTTATCAATCCGCATGTGTTTTTTTCATGAATATTCTTCGGTTTTCATGATATTATTTTAATGACCGTCGTTTTATGCTGCAATTTGACATTTTTATCACTCATTACTCTATCTAAAAAGGGGACAATCGATTAAACATTTCATGATATTACGAAGTAAGTTCCACTTTAGAATTTACGGTAATTTAAGGTACTTCCAGAGCCGGTATTCATTTTCTATATCGGTTTGAATTTTAAAAATTCATCCTCCTGTTATTCCAGAATCGGAAGTCAGCATTGGATAAAATTAATTTATTTTGTGTGGGACTATAAGTTTATTTAAATTTGAATTTTTTTCTGAAATTCGATTTGGCTTCATTTGAGAAAACGATTGAGCTTTGAGAAACCATTCGATACTGGAGCCGGACTATGAGTTTTCGAATACGTTTCTTTTTTATTTAGGTAGTTATCGATAACATCTTAGATTTTCATAAACATATTAGTATTGATAATCTTTATTTTAATGCATTGTATATATATATATATATATATATATATATATATATATATATATATATATATATATATATATATATATATATATATATATATATATATATATATATATAAATATATATGTATATATTTATATATATATATATATATATATATATATATATATATATATATATATATATATATATATATATATATAAATATATATGTATATATTTATATATATATATATATATATATATATATATATATATATATATATATATATATATATATATATATATATATATATATATATATATATATATATATTGTGTGTTTGGCATATTATGTAAAAGGTGATTTTTTTGAGGTTAGGATTTTCATGCATTATTATTTGCTCAGTATGCTCTGACATTTCATCATGAATAGACTTACTAACGAGCAACGCTTGCAAATCAGTGAATGGGCCCTAGAAAAGTTGGCAGAAAATCCGCTTTTTTATCGACAAATTTTGTTCAGCGATGAGGCTCATTTCTGGTTGAATGGCTACGTAAATAAGCAAAATTGCCGCATTTGGAGTGAAGAGCAACCAGAAGCCGTTCAAGAACTGCCCATGCATCCCGAAAAATGCACTGTTTGGTGTGGTTTGTACGCTGGTGGAATCATTGGACCGTATTTTTTCAAAGATGCTGTTGGACGCAACGTTACAGTGAATGGCGATCGCTATCGTTCGATGCTAACAAACTTTTTGTTGCCAAAAATGGAAGAACTGAACTTGGTTGACATGTGGTTTCAACAAGATGGCGCTACATGCCACACAGCTCGCGATTCTATGGCCATTTTGAGGGAAAACTTCGGAGAACAATTCATCTCAAGAAATGGACCGGTAAGTTGGCCACCAAGATCATGCGATTTGACGCCTTTAGACTATTTTTTGTGGGGCTACGTCAAGTCTAAAGTCTACAGAAATAAGCCAGTAACTATTCCAGCTTTGGAAGACAACATTTCCGAAGAAATTCGGGCTATTCCGGCCGAAATGCTCGAAAAAGTTGCCCAAAATTGGACTTTCCGAATGGACCACCTAAGACGCAGCCGCGGTCAACATTTAAATGAAATTATCTTCAAAAAGTAAATGTCATGTACCAATCTAACGTTTAAAATAAAGAACCGATGAGATTTTGCAAATTTTATGCGTTTTATTGTTTAAAAAAGTTCTCAAGCTCTTAAAAAATCACCCGTTACAAGTCGAACTGTTTAGAAAGGATATTAATTGAAAGCTGCTTGGTGTTTACTTATAATAACAAAAGTAAGTCGAAACTAACCTATGCCCAGTAACTGTAGTTTGTAATAAAATTTCTGAATCCTGTGGACAGAAAACGTCGCTCAAACGGATTGCAGGAAAAAGCTTATTCGCTCGATAACAATGAGCAAATAATGTTTTTACCCATATATCTTACTTAAGTAGATTGAAAAATTTGTCCAAACACCTAGAAAGTTTTTAGAATATGCCAAATGCATCACAATCTCGTGCTATTAGCGTGTCTTTGACTCTTCAATAGTATCTAAATAGATTATGAATACTACAAAGAATGGGTTGCTGCTGGTATATTAGCAATATCTCCTAATAAATATGATTAAATACTACAAAAAAGCTGCAAAACCTAAAAGCCTTTGATTAAAACTACACATATGGATGACGTAAATTGTATTAGACTTGAAACAATACATGAAAAATACAGAATTTTTTTTATTATAATTTCAAAAGTTCTTCGATAAATTGTGTACAACACGCTTGAAAAAATTATTTACGTTTTCAAATGGAGTGGAAACGAATCTGCTTCTTGATTTAAATTTCAGAAATGTGTTCATGTTAATTTCGTGCGGCAACTTAAAACCGCAGTATTACAAACAGTTTGCTTCTTTTCAGTACTTGAACTGAATAAATGTAATCGAAAAAACCCAAACAATAATTCAGTTTAATTTTTTTCATAATTGCAATGTATATGGGTTTGTTTACCTATGTATGTTATGACCAGAGATGCCAGATATTTTCATAGAAAATCTGTATTGATTCGTATAAAATATCTGTAGTTATCTGTATTTCTACAATACAATTATGTTAATAGTTATGTTGTTATTCCAATAGATTATGGTTATAGAGTGGTAGATTAAATTTCATATCTTATATTATAT
Organism: Malaya genurostris; assembly: GCF_030247185.1. Classification (NCBI taxonomy): domain Eukaryota; kingdom Metazoa; phylum Arthropoda; class Insecta; order Diptera; family Culicidae; genus Malaya; species Malaya genurostris. The sequence continues at coordinate 330,600,581 of NC_080571.1, forward strand.
TAATCGACGAAATTTTATAGTTTTTTCCTATCAACAACAATTGAATTATGGTGCCACATATTTGCCTAATTTGAAAATGTTCACTTCATAAGTAGAAATGGATTTCCAAATCCCAATATGCAACGTCAAGTTAGGTAATACAACTGTCAGTCTGGCAATAATGTTTCATGATGCCAAGACTTGTCTAACTTTTAAGTTCAATTTAGTTACAAATTTTAATATCAATGGATTTCAGTGTTCTTCATTAAATATCTGCACAAAAAATATATATTTTAAAAGTGATTTGTACGTTGATTCCTAAACGTTTATCTCGTCATTGCAATCAAATACTAATAGATAGCTCAAATACTAATAGATAGTTCAATTTTTTCCTTAATACTTTTGGTGAAATCTGTATAAATCTGTATTAAATTTAAGAAATCCGTAAGAAATCTGTACTCTGTATTAAATCTGTATGCGCATGTAAAAATCTGTATAATACAAATAAATCTGTATAAATGGCATCTCTGGTTATGACAGTTCGAGCAGCGTCAGTCGAAATCTAGTACCACATTGTTAGGATCTCGATCACGAGGTCGAAAGCGATACGTAATGCCTCAGTTCAGTCGAATCGACTTCAAAAATAATCGTTTCGAGCAACTCGATTCGAGATGCATAATGTCAGCCCAGAAGTCGGATCCAAACATAATTCAGGAACCTTGTTTAGGAGCATACGAATTTTTATATGAATCTGAGTTTGTAGAAAACGGTTGAGTCATCTTCGAAAATAAGGTAAAAAATTGAGTGAAATTATTTGTCACATACGCATTTGCTGATCTCGACGAACTGATTCAAATGGTATATGGGTGTTATGTTCTTCCAGCATTTATTGCTGTAAGCAGTTTAAATCAATATAATTATGAAATTGTTCTGAATACGGAAGTACTGCCATCTTTCCAATATGTCATATTCGAACGATAATGTTGCCAAAAACGAACCGTGCTAAAATCGGTCCGAGGCAAAATGTCGTGAAAAAGGATGCTGTACACAGTCTTTTGGTACTTAGAAACAAATGTATGTAACAGTATAAAAATCGTGTTTTACGTTGCTCCCAAGCCTTTCTTTGCCAGACAGCGCTCAAAAATTCTACTGCTGGATTAGGGGGAAAAGTCGCTTATACAAAAATGTCGATATCTTCGTTGAAAATGGAAGGATTTTAACAATCTGTGGCTTATTGGATAGCCATTACCGTGCGGAATCTAAGTCTGAAAACATATTCTGTTTTCAAGGTCAATTGTGACAGATACTGTCAAAAAACTGAAAATTTTTACATAAAACTTCGTATAACTCAAAAAATTCTGGGTGACAGGAAAATTTTTCATTTGCGACGAGTTTCGACCTCTTTGTTGACAACACACATACAGACACACACACATACACACACACACACACACGGACATTTGCTCAGTTCGTCGAGCTGAATCGATTGGTATATGACATTCGGCCCTCCTAAAGTTTGAGCGAATTCTAAACCTATTTTTTATATTTTTAAAAAAAGGTAAAAACGCAAAATTTCAAATTTTAATAATTTTCTTTATTATCGCCATCAAAGTACTCTCCTCCCACGGCAATACATGCATGCCAACGCTTGATCCGATTTTCCATACAAGCTTTATAGGCCGCCGAAGGTATGGCCTTTAGTTCCCGCAGCGAATTCTCTTTTATGGTCTCTATGGTCTCAAAACGCGTTCCCCGCAATGGCAATTTGAGTCTGGGGAAGAGGAAAAAGTCACACGGGGCCATATCTGGAGAGTACGGTGGTTGGTTGATGATATTGGTTGAGTTTTTGGACAAAAACTGCGACACAACCAACGCTGTGTGAGCCGGCGCATTATCGTGAAATTCAGCTTTTTTGGCCCCAGTCGAGAAGAGATGCTCAACAACACAGCAATCTCTCTAATCGGTACAGAACGATTTTGCAACATGATTTGCTTCGCCGATCAATGTTTTCTTCAGTAACAGATGTTGTTGGGCGGCCAGGGATCCAAGCTTGTACGACTACCTTTGAAGCGTTTATACCACTCGTATGCCTGTGTTTTTTCCTAGACACGATTTACCAAAGGCCTTTTCTAACGTTTTCAACGTTTCGGAACAATTAAATCCATTTGCAACACAAAATTTGATGCACGCACGTTGTTCTAAATTTTCATCCATTATAAAAATCGCCACACGAAAATTTTTCAACTTTTTTGTATAGACGCCAAACTAAAACTAATCATACGATATGCGTCAAAATTTGACAGAATGTGTATAAAAGTGTTGCAAACGTTGAGAGAATAAAAGTTTACCGATTGCACAAGCGCGAGAATTTTAAAATGAAAATTCCGGTTCTTTTTTGATCATAAGGTATTATTGTGTTCAAAACAATAGACGTTATTGTCCTTGTTTAAATAACTTATCCTTGAAAATAGTGAGGACCACTTTGCAATGAAATGGTTTCAATTCCAGAAAAAACTTTATTAAACTAATCGAAAATTTAAAAATAAATCAATAACAATAATCGAATAATTAATCGAGTAATCGATTAATAATCTAAATAATCGAATAAAATTTCATCGAATAGTATGAAAATTATACTATACGAATATTGAATAATCGAGTAATTCGAAAAATCCGACATCCCTAGGAACAAGGTTTCCAAAAAAAAAAATGAATGACTGAAAATCTCTATAAAACGGTTAAATCGGTCGTTACAATACTCAATTATCGATAATTGCATATCGATCTGTTCGAGTGTCATAACGCAAACCTTTCAGTTTTTGTGTAAAAGTTCGAAAAACACCGTCCATGCGAACCAAGAAAATGCACGGTTGGCCATAATTTGCACTTGTTTTGTAGAGGGCGAAATTATATCGGTTGCCGAAATTATATTTATGCTTAGTGCACGGGATTTGGATTTTAACCACTTTGACCCTAATTTGTATTCAACTTTTACTTGTGTGCAATTATTGCAGCGATTCAAGTTCGCACTATGGCTTTATAAGTCTGCGATTTTGATGAAACCTATAAAAATATTTTCCTAACAAAACGTGTTCCCTGAATAAAAATTGGAAACTAATCTTGAGCATTCAAGAGCTGTTTTCAATTGTTCCAATTCCCAAGCTTATCGAAGTCAACAACACGATCATTAAAAGTGTCGTTACTAAAAAGTAATGTCATTTTTAATGAGCGTGTGAGGGCAGTAAATGGGTGAATTCTCCATACACATTTGGAATTTGATTACTTAGGAATCGAATCAAAATGAGATTTATAATTCTCGCGTAAGCGCCGCTAACAAGCGAATAAAAATTACATTTGATCATAGCAAGCCTATCAGAGCATGCAATCGTTTCGTATCGCTTCTCCCCGCATACGCATGGCTGCCAGATGGCTGACTAAACGCTGCCAGCTGGAAAAATATGGCTGGCAGACATTCTGATGACCGACTGTCTCACCGCTGCTAGATGTACAACTCAAACGATACAACCGTATCGACCAGAATTTTTCCACATTGAAATCTTTGACATTTTCAGCGAAGGTGAGAAGATGAAAACGCTCGGCTACTTTGTTTTGTCAAATTGGATTTGACAACCGTCTCTGAATCAATTTTGGTAGCCGTCGGGTGCAACAAACGCATGGAACGTTAATAACACGTGGACCAAAAAGTTCCGGGACTGAAACAAAGATGGCGTAGCCAACCAAATTTCCGTATCATGTTTCATGAGTACGAATCGTACATAAGTGTCAAAATTTCATGACATTCTGTTGTTTGGCCTACGAGCCTTGAAATTCTCAAAACAAAGTTTTCGAAACAATGATGTGCGTTGATTTGTTATTTGGAAGGCTATGGAATCACTGAGAAAACCGACTTTTTAACAGAGGCCCGGAGGGCCGAATATTATATACTATTTGACTCAGCTCGACAAACTGAGTAAATGTCTCTGTGTGTGTATGTGTGTATGAATGCATGTATGTATGTGTGTATGAATGCATGTGGCATATAATGTCACTCGATTTTCTCAGAGATGGCTGAACCGATTTTCACAAACTCAGATTCCAAAGAAAAGTCTTATGGTCCCATAGCTCGCTATTGAATTTTTGTTCCGATCCGACTTTCGATTCCGGAGATATAGGATGAAATGTGCCGAAAATAAAATGGAAAAAAATATGCACTCAGTTTTTTCAGAGATGGCTGAACCGATTTTTACTAACTAAGAATGAAAGGACTAAATTTTTCTAAAAAGGCTCAACCAAATTTCCAAACTAAGATTTAAATGAAAGGTCTCATAGATTCCTAAAAATTTCTAGAACATTTTATCAGGAACCGACTCCCGGTTCTGGAACTGAAGCGTGATAAGTGGAAAATTACCAATTTCATTAGTATTTTTTCACGACCGATGGTCAAAAACAGGTACAAATCCCATAAAACTGTTTGATAAATTCTTCTAGTTTGCCGAACTTGCTAGTTTGTGGGTATAAAAACTTAATTCGCACTACTGGTCGTCAAATGGTGAGATAACTAAGTCCTCACAAGTCCCTATCTCATGCCTCCCCGAGCGTCTATGATGACATTTGGTCAATAGAACGGCGTCGACTGGGTGCTATCGCCTTCTGCGTTAGTAGCAGAATGAGAGGGTGCGAAATGGCTTGTAGGTTGAAGCCCATCCTAAAGTGCAGTGTTTATCATAGTATATTACAACATATAATTCTGTTGTTTATTACATCATGTATTATTATTATTATTATTATTATTTTTATTATTATTATTATTATTATTATTATTATTATTATTATTATTATTATTATTATTATTATTATTATTATTATTATTATTATAATTAGAAGAGCGTAACTTACACTGCGACATTAACTGTTATATTTTATCATAGCATATTATTTCATATATTATCGTCTTACACTATTTTATGTAATTATATACTACGTTGTATGGTATTATACTGCATTGCATTATATCATATTATATTGTATTATATTATATTTTATTACATTATATTGTATTCTATTATATTATGTTATATTGTATTGCATTATGTTGTATTATATTATATTATATTATATTATAGGGTTTATTATGAGTAGTACTACGTACCTCAGCGCAAAATGTAAATTTGTTTTCCTTATAAGTTATCATTTTTAAAGTAACTTTCAACTAAATATCAAGGTCGTCACAAGGTGAGCTTGGTCCGCACTGGTTCCTGTTTCATGCCTACACGTGTGTCTGTGGGGACAATTGGTCGATGGAATGCGTTGATGGCAGAATGAGAGGATGAGAAATGGCATATAAATTCAAGTAATATAATATCATAGCATATCGCAACATATCATTTTATTTATTCTATTATTTATTATATAATTCATTGTACTATATTATATTGTTTTTTATTATTATTTTCATTATTATATTTATTGTTATTATTATTAATTTGTCATCAATAATAATAACATAATTATTTTTATAGATGTGGATATTATTATTGTTATTAGAAGAGAAATGTTCTACTTCCTGCAGTATTGCGAAGATAGAAGAGCATAACTAATACTCTACATTAACGGTTATTTTATATATTGTTTTATAATATTTTATATTATATTGTATGACATTGTATTAGATTATATTAAATTAAAATATATTATATCATGTTATATTATATTATTTTGTAATCTATTATATCATTTTATGTTATATTAATTTCATTACACTATGTTTCATTGTATTTATCAATATAAAACATTTTTTTTAAAGGGGAGGGAGCATCAGGGCATCGGACGAATTGATGACTGGACGAGGGATTGTGGATAGCCAGCCCAAGTCACTTGAAGGAAACTTGTTTCCTTCTGAAGGTTTGAAATGAGTCTGACGCGCCCTTCTCAAACAAACCATCAGGCGGGTTCAAGCATGTATAGCGATATGCTTCATCCATGCACTGGATATTATGGTTGGAAGAGCATCTTTTATTCCCGCGGAATACGAGTAAGTGACTCTACTTACGTATCCGCCCAACCCTTTTTGTTCGCTTTTCGGTAACAGCTATAGTAAGAAGCTGAATGGATGAGTCATATCGGGGCTACTGTAAGTCTACCCGCATCCACTGGCAAGTCCTTGAACTGATGGTGGCTTCACTTCACATCACATCACATCACATAAAAACTTAATTCGCACTACTGGTCCCCCTTTTCCTGTTCCGGAAGCGGAATGGTGAAGTAAAACTCCAAAAATAGAACTCACTTCGTTTTCCCTACGATGCTTGAACCGATTTTCACAAGTCTTGATTTGAATCAAAGCTCATATTATCTTTGAAGCTACTGTGAAATTTCATCCAGATCCGACTTCCGGTTCCGTAGTTACAGGGCGATGAGTGTCAAAGTTCACAAATAGCCATATAGAATGACAATATGTACACCACCTAAAGAAGAAGAAAACACAAAATGAACGATGCGTACTTTGTTCTATTTCGTACACGCCATTAAGAAATCGAAACGGTTACAGATGTCTGCTACTAGTGTGTGATATTGGTAAAAGATGGAGCTGAGGTTGATAAAAATTTTAGCTATTTTATGAGAAGTGCGACTGAAAGAATAAAATAATGTAAAGCCGAGGTAAAGTAAATTTTTTTTTTCATAAATACGTTTATTTCTTAAGGCAATTCACATAAGTTTTTCTTCGCCGTATCATCACTTTTACATAGAATTCTTAACCTAATATATTACTAATATAGTCACAGCGATTTGAGTTTAATAAAACATATTCCTCTTATATTTTAAATATCATATTAGCTATTTCGTTATTTATTATTAAATCTACTTAAGAACATTATTTGAACCAAGCGATTAACTGCTATAAATTATAAGATAAGCTTAAATTTTTATACATTTTGTTGTTGATTTCGTAACCTATTTTGAGTTTGTTTGTATCAGCACATCATTTTTATTAAAGTTTTGCTATTGGATGAACTAATGGACGCAGTAGGAGTCAGAACTAACCCTCAAAAGGGTCAATTATTAAATTGAAACTTCAATTGTCTTTATGAAATGATAAAGAAGTTTCATGTAAGAAAGGTCACGACAAGCAAGAATGTCTCGAACTGGGACATTGGATAGTCTACCTTGGGTACGCAGGGAATTTATTAGTTGAGATCTGACATCACGATACTCCACGCATGTCCAAACAACATGGTCAATATCCCGATAACCTTCTCCGCAAGCACAATGATTAGTCTCGGAAAGTCCAATTCGAAGGATATGTGCATCTAACGTGTAGTGATTGGACATGAGTCTGGACATCAAACGAATGAAGTCCCTACTCACATTCAGCCCCTTGAACCATGCCTTTGTCGATATTTTAGGAATAATTGAGTGCATCCACCGACCCAGATCATCTCTATCCCAAGAAGCTTGCCAGCTGGCAAGTGTTCTTTGGCGAGTCGCGCTATAAAATTCGTTGAAAGCATATGGTCTCTCATAAATTTCACCCTCAATAGCACCACGTTTGGCTAAAATATCGGCTCTTTCATTGCCTGGAATGGAGCAATGAGCCGGGACCCAAACTATTGTGATTTGATAATTATTATTCAATATGACGTTCAGGCACTGTTTTATTTTGCCCAAGAAAAAAGGTTCATTTTTGCCAGCAGCCTTTGAGCGAATGGCTTCAATTGCACTCAGACTATCTGTGAAAAGAAAATAATGGTTTGGAGATAATGTGACGATTACACTCAAACTATAATGAACTGCTGCTAACTCTGCTATATAAACAGATGCAGGTTCTTGAAGCTTGAATGAGGCCGAAACATTATTGTTGAACATACCAAACCCTGTCGCTTCTTCAATTCGCGATCTGTCCGTGTAAAACATTTTCTCAGAGTCAATATGCCTGAACTTACGTGAAAATATTTTTGGGATTTCCATAGAGCGTAGGTGATCCGGGATTCCACGCACTTCGCGCTGCATGGATGTGTCGAAAAATAAAGTTGAGTCAGGGACATTTAGGAGGCTGACACGGATAGGAATACATATATCTTGAAGGGTTGATTTCCTGTGACATATGGTTAAAATATACTGTCATGAATCTTGTTTGAGATTGAAGCTCAACTAGCCTTTCGAAGTTATTAATAACCAGGGGATTTAGCGATTTTTCAATGGAAGAACTCCTGCCAGAACTTTAAAACTCATTGTATGTGTCGAATGCATGCAGCCTAAAGTAATTCGCAAACAACGATACTGAATTCGCTCCAGTTTGATAATATGAGAATTTGCAGCGGAACGAAAGCAAACGCATCCATATTCCATCACTGAAAGTATCGTTGTCTGATACAATTTTTTTAGATCTTGCGGATGAGCACCCCACCAAGACCCTGTTATCGTTCGAAGAAAATTTACTCTTTGTTGGCATTTTGTTATCAGAAACCTAATGTGTCCTCCCCACGTGCATTTGGAATCAAACCACACCCCGAGGTATTTGAAAGTCAAAACCTGTTGGATCATTCTTCCCATCATATGAAGCTGAAGTTGCGCGGGATCATGCTCTCTTGAAAAGACGACCAGCTCTGTTTTCTCCGCAGAGAATTCGATACCAAGATGAACAGCTTTGGGTCCAGTAACTGAAACTACGCCATCATCTGCCAATTGTCTTAGTGTGCAGGGGGTTACGAGACAGCTGTCAATGTCGTTTACATAGAAATTATACAGGAGCGGACTGAGGCATGAGCCTTGCGGGAGACCCATGTAGCTAATTCTGAATGTTGCCAAATCGCCATGTGAAAAATGCATACGTTTCTCTGACAAAAGGTTGTGCAAATAGTTATTTATAACCGCTGGAAGTCCATGTTGGTTTGAAAGAACATCAATGGAAACTGAATCAAATGCTCCTTTAATGTCTAAAAATACAGAGGCCATTTGTTGTTTTTGAGCAAAGGCAATTTGGATGGCAGACGAACGTAATGCAAGGCAATCATTCGTCCCTTTATTTCTACGGAAACCGAACTGACAACAAACCGTTCGTCTCGACCCAAGTGTCGAGACGTCGTAGAATAATTTTTTTGAACAATTTGCAGTACAACATTGCAATGGGTCTATATGAGCTGTGATTGGAAACTGGTTTCCCCCGCTTTCGAATGGCGATAACTTTCACGTGCCTCCAGTCAGGTAAACAAAATTTTGCTCAAGAAACTTGTTGAACAATTCCAACAAACGTCTTTTTGCGAGGTCGGGCAGATTCTTCACCAAGTTGAATTTAATTCTGTCCAACCCAGGAGCGTTATTGTTACAAGACATGAGTGCTATGGAAAATTTCATCACTGAAAAGGGACTATCAATGGAACTATTATTTGGAAAAGATACCGTAATAATGCTATGCGTAGGAACAGAATCTGGACAAACTTTCCTCGCAAAATCAAACATCCATCGATTCGAGTATTCCTCACTCTCATTTCCTAATGACTTCCAAAAAGTTTCATTTTATACCTGACCTCTGTTGTTTCTTCCATCTTTTCTGCTGTTAATTTCTGGAATTGCTCAAACTTCGCTCATGGTCGATCTGGCAAAAGTCACTAAGATACATGTTAGCTTTAATTGGGTGGAAACGCATCGTTCAGAAAACTAATATTTGAATATTTTTCGGTGTAATTGAAAGCGTATTTCATTTTAAATATTATTCAATTTTCCAATTTCTCGAATCAAACTTTCAACTCGACACAATCAACTTTTACCCGAACATTCGCTGTTTCGCAACGACTCTACTACAGCCCCGGCCTAGGTATCTTCCCGAGGTTAACGATTCTGATCGATCTCGTGTCCAAGAGGTGCAGGGTCCTACCGCTCTACGGCATTCACTGTGTGCCGTTTTCTCTGATTGAAGGCCCGTATGCGCGATCGAGAACGGTTTTGTGCTCACTCAAACTCAACACATTATTGCCATCACAATGCAACGGAATGGGGGATCGGATCGAAAATGCACCATCACCATGGTCCATGGTCCCGTCCCGACCCGACCCGGCACAGGGCCTAAACGAACCGTGAAAGTGTTATATGGTTTTGGGGGTCTCACCACGGTACCGGCATTCCGGCATCTCGACACGAGGAGATCCGCACCGAAACCGAACGAAACAGGAATGCACTTTTTTTTTCCTGCGAAATCTGACAATCTTCCGATCGTGATTGGGACTCCGAGTGTGCACCCCACTGATGTCGGAATGGAAACGGGAAGGTCCATAAAGTTGTACCATCAGCCGATTTCTCCCCCATCACCATCACCGCCCCTTTCGTCTCTTTCACAGCGATGACTGGAAAAAGGGATGGAAACTTCGATATTATTGGTTTTGACCGAAGCCTTCGTTAAATTTGCTCTGATTGCACAGTTTCGATTAGGACCTCGCATTGCCATGGGTTTTTGCCGGGCTTTGGAGAACCTGCGGTGGGGAAGGGAGGGAGGGGAGTGCATGTGCCGTATCCGGTTGGAAGTGGAAGGAGAAAACTGGTTATGAACTTCTCACGATCTGTTTAATGACTAATTATTCAGCGTGAAAAAGAGGTTTCCCAGATTACCAAAGCCCCGTTGTCAGTTTTCTTCCCCGTTCCGTTCCATTCAGTAAAGTTCAATAGTTTCTCCCTTCGGGAAAACGCGCGGCAGAAGAATAAATGGGGAAAACGATAACCGACTACAGATGTATTAATAATGTTTTACAAATGATTTTCATATTACTGCTGCACTTCACAGAATAGTCGAGAGTGCGAAAGTTGTTCACAGCTCTGTAGTCTCGCAAAGTGATGTGCGAATGTGCCCATAAAAAACAGTGCACAATAAAAATATATGTTGTGGCGTGGCGGCGTTTGTTCGTTTGTGCATTTGCTGCGGGTAACAAGACGAGTTGTTGTTTTTTTTGTGTTCTGTTTTTTCCCCTCACTCTTGTAGCACAATTTCAAACAGGTTGCAGAGGAGGGCAACAAGTTCTAGAGAATAATATAAAAGTTGGCGTATGAAGAAACATGATCTACCCAGTCATCATCATCAGCAGCAGCAGCATCAATGCCACGGTCAGTGCGAGGGAGTGTGAATTGTTTTCCAAGCACGGATGCAGCGGTCAAGCGAGCAAATTTTAAATTCAATTTATGATCTTCGGCCCAATGCCAAAACATGTTAACTACGACACCATCATTATCTACTATTTCAGTGAATTTATTTAATACAAGCGGCAATTGGCAAACAAAGACGGAAAACTGAAAGGCAGCAAAATTCAATAAAGTTTCGAACACGACATCAAACAACAATATCTGCTGGTGAGGCGGAGGGAAAACAATGTTGTGATTATCACCAAATTTCCATCAAGAATTTGTAGGAATAACAGATCGAAATTAGCTGATAAACGGTTAAACCCCGTTGCTTCTTCTGCGTTTTTTGGAACGGACTCTGCACTGCCATCGGAACTGTTTGCTTCGCTGTTGAGTTTTGTGCGTTGCAAAAAGTCACACAAACGGGAGCCAACAAAAGCAGGAAGCCGAAACAACACGGAAAACGTGGCATAAGTTTTGCCAAACTTTTGCTACGTAGATATTCTTCCGGTGGTTTGAAAGCTGTTCGTTCAACCGAGCAGCAATATGTTTCGTTTGGAAAGTTGTGCGTATGTTTCGAGGCTCGAATGGGGTTTCGGAAAGAACAGTTTGAGGAAATGATAAGCAATTTGAATTAATAGATATTTTTCCCATTCTCACACGCTAAACGTGATACACATTGGAATGTAAACTTTATGACGATGACTGATCAACTTATTATGTAACCGGCTATCTGGCCTTCGACTTAACAAAACTAAAATCTCACGGAACGACCGAAATTAGCTCTGCGCCTAATTCGTATTACAGTTTTTGAATTAGTTGATTTCAACAACAAAATTTCCTAAATAACTATGAAATTAGTTAAAATTGAGAATTTACTTTGCTAAAAAAAATTAGAGGGTTGTATTCAAGACACGACCGAGCACAATAACATTAAAAATGGAACATTTATAGCGTTTTGTTCGTATGGAAATGGAGATTTAAGTATGCAAACCGATCCGTTGACAAATTAAAATATTTTTAAGCTTACAATATTGAAGCTTTGGAATCATTTAAAGAGGAAAATCCATTAACAAATCATCGAGGAACAAGCGCTGCAAATTAGATCCGAAAAATCTATCGCCGATAATTCTAAATTGGCCTGATAGTTTCCAGAGAACCAAAATAAAATACTCAATTCAAAACAATTTTTCAATGGTATGCAATTGAAATATTCAAATGACGTTGTCTCATAAGTTTAAGTTGAATGTTTCCGAATCGATTGTTTGTTGAATTATATAAATCCATCAACAAATGACTGAGTTATAAGCGTTCAAAATTATGACAGAAAAATGTTACGCGATTAGTTTTGCATGTTTTAAATTGACACCCAGCCTCGGGAAGCCAAGTGTAAGGCATTTTTGATGGCATAATCGACCAAAAATTTGCTAAATACAAGGGATATTTCAAAAGAATCTGTAACCACGCTGATTCGGTTCTTCAATAGCTTGGTGATATATAAGATACTCAAGCGAACAAGGTGTTGCGCAGACAACAGGAAATTTCACCAACACACAATGCAAAAGCGACAATCCAGCAAGTGAACGCATATACAATCCAGTCATCAGCTCACTGGACGAGCTACTTGTTTCATTCACAGTCAAACATCAACTAGGCAAAGAAATATTGTGCAGCCTATATTTATAGATTTCTCTCCATACTACGCAGAACGATGTGGTGTTTTTTATGCATGACGCAAAGCCTCCTATGCCGAACAAGAAGTTGACGTCATTTTGTACAACAGGGATTGGTGGATGAAAACATAGGTCGGTTCCAACCATTTTTTCAATAGTATGCTATTGATATACTGAAACGACGTCGCTATACATGTTTAAGTTAAAAGTTTCCGAATCGATTGGTTGTTAAATTATAACAATCCATCAACAAATGACCGAGTTATTAACGTTCAAAATTATGACACAAAAAGGTTACGCGACTATTTTTGAAACTTTTAATTGACACCCGGCCCCATATAGTGAAGAGTAAGGCATTTTTAATGCCAAAAACTCTTATTTTTAGAAAATGTGTTTAGTTGGCGAATATCCTGGGCACAAAGCAGCAATATTTCAATCCAACACGAAATTTTCATTGACAACTAATTTTGTTATTGCTCCCTCCACTTGAAGAATGCGACTTCCTCGTTTGTTCGATTCTAGAGGCCGCAGAACAAGCCCAAACCAAACGATTTCTTGGCCCCCCAGCGTCTAACAGAAGGCCTCCAAACCCTTGGTGGGAAAAAGAGTGCTCAGATGCTAAACACGCGAAACAAAATGCTTTCAAGACGTTCTTAAAACGAGGAGAAGGAACTCCTCAGAATTTTTAAAAATTCTTAATTTTAGAAACAAAGTACAAGAGCATACTTCGGGCCAAGAAATAGAGCTATTGGAGACATTTTGTCGAAGGTTTGTCAAGAGAAACCTCAATGAGCACTCTTTGGAATACGGCCAGACGAATGAGAAGTCGTAACGTAGGAAATGAGAGTGAGGAATACTCGAATCGATGGATGTTTGATTTTGCGAGGAAAGTTTGTTCATATTCTGTTCCTACGCATAGCAGTCTTAGGGAGTCTTCTCCAAATGATGATTCCATTCATAGCCCTTTTTCAATGATGGAATTTTCCATAGCACTCATGTCTTGTAACAATAACGCTCCTGGGTTGGACAGAATTAAATTCAACTTGGTGAAGAATTTGCCCGACCTCGCAAAAAGACGTTTGTTGGAATTGTTTCTTGAGCAAAATATTGTCCCACTTGACTGGAGGAAAGTGAAAGTTATCGCCATTCAAAAGCCGGGGAAACCAGTTTCCAATCACAGCTCATATAGACCCATTGCAATGTTGTCCTGCATCAGAAAATTGTTCGAAAAAATTATTCTACGACGTCTCGACACTTGGGTCGAGACGAACGGTTTGTTGTCAGATACGCAGTTTGGTTTCCGTAGAAATAAAGGGACGAATGATTGCCTTGCATTGCATTCGTCTGACATCCAAATTGCCTTCGCTCAAAAACAACAAATGGCATCTGTATTTTTAGACATAAAAGGAGCATTTGATTCAGTTTCCATTGATGTTCTTTCAGACAAGCTCCACCAACATGGACTTTCAGCGGTTATAAATAATTATTTGCACAACCTTTTGTCAGAGAAGTGCATGTATTTTTCACATGGCGATTTGGCAACATTCAGAATTAAGCTACATGGGTCTCCCGCAAGGCTCATGCCTCAGTCCGCTCCTGTATAATTTCTATGTAAACGACATTGTCAGCTGTCTAGTAACCCCCTGCACACTAAGACAATTGGCAGACGATGGCGTGGTTTCAGTTACTGGACCCAAAGCTGTTGATTTGCAAAAACCATTGCAAGATACCTTAGATAGCTTGTCCGTTTGGGCTGTTCATCTGGGTATCGAATTCTCTGCGGAGAAAACAAAGTTGGTCTTTTTTTCAAGAAAGCATGATCCCGCGCAACTCCAGCTCCATATGTCCACGATAGGTTAAAGCCGGGTATAAATAAATGATATACAATACAATACAGCTCCATATGATGGGAAGAATGATCGCGCAGGTTTTGACTTTCAAATACCTTGGGGTCTGGTTAGATTCCAAATGCACGTGGGGAGGACACATTAGGTTTCTGATAACTAAATGCCAACAAAGAGTAAATTTTCTTCGAACAATAACAGGATCTTGGTGGGGTGCTCATCCGCAAGATCTAATAAAATTGTATCAGACAACGATACTTTCAGTGATGGAATATGGATGCGTTTACTTTCGTTCCGCTGCAAACTCTCATATTATCAAACTGGAGCGAATTCAATATCGTTGTTTGCGAATTGCTTTAGGCTGCATGCATTCGACATATACAATGAGTCTTGAAGTTCTGGCGGTAGTTCTTCCATTGAAAGATCGTTTTTGGGAGCTTTCATCGCGACTGCTAATAAGATGTGAGGTACTGAATCCCCTGGTTATTAATAACTTCGAAAGGCTAGTTGAGCTTCAATCTCAAACAAGATTCATGACAGTATATTTTAACCATATGTCACAGGAAATCAACCCTTCAAGATATATTCCTATCCGTGTCAGCCTCCTAAATGTCCCTGACTCAACTTTATTTTTCGATACATCCATGCAGCGCGAAGTGCGTGGAATCCCGGATCATCTACGCTCGACGGAAATCCCAAAAATATGTTCAAGTAAGTTCAGACATATTGACTCTGAGAAAATGTTTTACACGGACGGATCGCGAATTGAAGAGGCTACTGGGTTTGGTATATTCAACAATAATGTTTCGGTTTCATTTAGGCTTCAAGAACCTGCATCTGTTTATATAGCAGAGTTAGCAGCAGTTCATTATAGTTTGAGTATAATCGTCACATTATCTCCAAACCATTATTTTCTTTTCACAGATAATCTGAGCGCAATTCAAGCCATTCGCTCAAACGCTGCTGGCAAAAATGAACCGTTTTTCTAGGGAAAAATACAGCAGTGCCTGAACGACATATTGAATAATAGTTATCAAATCACAATAGTTTGGGTCGCGGCTCATTGTTCCATTCCAAGCAATGAAAGAGCCGATATTTTAGCCAAACGTGGTGCTATTAAGGGTGAAATTTATGAGAGACCGATTGCTTTCAACGAATTCTATAGCTCGTCTCGCCAAAGAACACTTGCCAAAAATATCGACTAAGGCATGCTTCAGGGGACTGGATGTGAGTAGGGATTTCATTCGTGTGATGTCTAGACTCATGTCCAATCACTACACGTTAGATGCACATCTCCTTCAAATTGGACTTTCCGAAACTAATCATTGTGCTTGTAGCGATGGTTATCGGGATATTGATCATGTCGTTTGGACATGCGTGGAGTATCGTGATGTCAGATCTCAACTAATAAATTCCTTGCGTACTCAAGGTAGAGTATCCAATGTTAAAGTTCGTGACATTCTTGCTTGTCGTGACCTTACATACATGAAACTTCTTTATCATTTCATTAAATCCATTGGAGTTCCAATTTAAATTTTATTTTTTATAAGACTCACTTTTATTCAATATATGCTATCTTTTATTAAATAAAAGTGATGAACTGATACAAGCAAACCTGAAAGAGTTATAAGATCATGTACAAAATAAATGTAATTTAAAATAGCAACTCGCTTGATAAAAACAGTGTTTAGATTAACTAATGAATGCCAACATACCTATATGATATTAGAAATGTATTAGATTTAAAGTCCTATGTATTGTGGATGTCACGGCGAAGAAAAACTTATGTATATTGCCTATGAAATAAACGAATTAATGAGAAAAAATAGATAAAACGTGGATTCATCACTTCACTTCGGAATCAAAACAATCGTCATCTGAGTGGACAGCAACTGGTGAACCTCGTTAAAAAAAACGCCCGAAAGCACAACAATCGACTGAAAGGCTATTCAGTAGCCAGTTCCTCGGCATTTTAGGATGTGCGTGGTGTAATATTTATCGACTATCTTGAGAAAAGAAATACCATTAACAGTGGATATTGTATAACGTTATTGGAGCGTTTGAACGCTGAAATTGCAAAGAAACGATCGCATATGGCAAAGCATTTTTTTTTGTTTTATCAAGACAACGCACCGTGTCACAAGTCAATCAAGACAAACACATTCACCGTATTCGCCAGATTCAGCTCCAAGCGACTACTGGATGTTCGCAGACCTGAAAGAAATGCTCGCCGGTAAGAAATCTCGCACGAATGAAATGGTTATCGCTGAAACTGACACCTGTTTTGAGGCAAAAGATAAACCGTTCAACGAAAGTGTAATTGAAATGTTTGTGCGACGCTGGAATGATTGCGTTGCTCTGGATGGAGATTACGTTGGTGAATAAAGATAATTTTGGACCAAAAAATAATGTTCTCTTTGTTAGGCCTGGGACTTTTCAGCCCATGTGTTATATACTATACTTCAGCTATTCAAATGGCTGCTCCTTGCATAACCAGGTTGAACTGTAATCAACCATGGGTACCAGCATTTGTGCCAGAACAGAAAGTATAAAAAATGGCAGATGGTAAGGAGTGTATCGAAAATAAGCTATTCACATACATTTGTGATGTACGTATGTATTTGTGAAGGTTTTTTAAGCTCAGATCCCAGCATGTTATGCGTTTGGCTGTCAGCTTTCGTTTGTTTACTTGTTTGTGCGGTTAAAATTCTGCGTTTTCAAAATATCGCCTATTGAGAAGGAAGTGAAGATTAAGGTTCTGGACACATGGCTAAGTCAGAAGGTTATTACTATATGGAGCGATTTGAAACTCATCATATCAGTGTTAAAACCATCATTCATAAGTTTGGGGAACACTAGTCTTTGGATGAGCTACCAAGAAGAGGCAGAAAAACCCGGTTTTTTAACCCGAAACTGGACCAACAAGTGGTATCTCTAATCACAAAGAACAAATCAATGTCAATACGTGATTTGGTAAAAAAAAAAAGCAGGAACGAGTGTCGGAATGATCCAGGGTATCAAGAGGCGAAATCACCTGAAGACCTACAAGAAGCAGAAAATCTCAAAACAAAGTGTAGAACAGAAGAAGCGAGCAGCAACAAGGGCCCGGAAATTGTATTCGCGTCTTTTGCAGTGTCCGGATGCATGCGTTTTGATGGACGATGGGACTTATGTGAAGGAGGACTCAAAATTCTTTCAGGTTCACAATGCTTAACTGTCGTTGTTGGGGAGGATGTGAGCGATGCGGACAGGTCGATTCAAGTGGAGAAATTCGGTCGAAAGGTACTGGTATGGCAAGCAATATGTTCTTGTGGTTTGAAGTCAACCATTTTCTACACTACCGGAACTATAAATGCAGAAATCTATCGATCTGAGTGTTTCCAGAAGAGATTGCTGCCTTTACACAAGAAGCATAGTACTCCTTCACTGTTTTGGCAGGATTTAGCGTCAGCTTACTATGCCAAAACCACTCTCAATTGGCTTGCGGAAAAGGGTATATATTTCGTTGAAAAAAATATCAAACCACCAAATTGCCCTCAGCTTTGACCCATCGTCTTCAAGAAGACTGGTAAGGCAGCTGGGAATATGCAGGAGTTCAAGAAAAATTGGGCTCAAGCGTCCAAAAAATACGATGCAACACTTGTCTGGAATTTGCTGAAGAGCGTTCGATCAAAAGTTCAAAAACTCGTGAAGGAATAACTTCAATAATAATTTCATCTGGTTTTCATAATGCTCAAGTTTAACCTCGTACAATAAAGAATCAATTTTTAGTTTGAATAAAATATCGTTTTTTATTATAATTTGAAAGAAAAATTTGTGGATAGCTTATTTTCTATACACTCCTTATGCCTTATGCTGAGTGCTCTTGGCACAAGGGAACGTTTTGTTTTCATTCAATATTGTTTGTCCTTTAGATGGTATTTATTGCGGTTTCTGGTAGAATTACTTTCAGGTAGATGGCCTTCGACGAAAAGGCATGCGATGGAGCAAAATGGCTTCCAGGGAATTGACTTTAGTAAAAATGACTTGCTCTCGAGGTCTCAGCAAATCCATTATTGAAACAACAAGCTATCGAATTACTACTGACGCGATTGGTCAAAGCCACGATGAACGGAGTGATGTCTTACATCCGAGTATGTATGTACGTACTCCTTCAGTATACGTTTATCCTCACCGAACTTTGTGATTTGCATTCCGCATGGCTTTTCCACTTACTTCTTCCATTTTTGCTATCTTTCTCAGTGACAGTCCGCGTTCTGTGCACCATTTGTACACAATATTTCGACGTTTTTCTGCTGAAAGTCCATGCATTTCGAAACAAACTAATGAAAACGAATAAACAACTGCACAAGTGGTTAGAGAAGAGTGAAAACAACAGGACGCAGCCATAAAAATTGACATATTCTGAACCATTGCGAAATGGCAGCGGTTTTTGGTTGCGTCCATACTTTCTGGGACAGTCTTTATAGCAATAGAAGGTGTGGGACGAAGAGTACAGTGCAGTATGACGGTGCAGTACAGTCATTTTGACTTTACTGATAACGTTGATATTGTGACGCGTAACTTTGAGATGATGATGGAAACATACATCGGACTCAGGGTCGAAGTTAGACAGATTGTTAAAAAGAACACGAGTTATTGTCATTTCATCGAATATTATTTCGCTTGAAATCGTTTCATCGTCTATCGGTTGTTTTGTCAAATGTATCACTTTGCCGCAAAACAAGTTTGCTGACAGGAACTCGGAAGTGAGTCATTTTTACCGATTATCATTTCACCGAAAGTCGCTTAAAGTCAGTTCCATTTCATTGTACGAATGGGAAAGGTATCTTTGTCCCAATTGGTAGACAGAACCAAGCGTTTGAATTTCACTCACCAAATGAATGGATGGTGTCACGTTTTCTCTCATTCCGATATCGTCGATGAAAACAAAACCATTGTCGAAATACTAACCCCGAAAACACGTGTCAATTCCACTCCATTACCGAAAGTCCACTTCCGTCGAAAACAACTATCGCGTCGAGCATGTCGCACACATACAAACACACATACACACCTACATTCGGACTCACTGCAACGGCGTTGACGAAAACGACAGTTTTTAATTAAAACTCATTCAAGTGCAAAAATCATTCCTTTGTTTTTTTTTCGGTCCATCTTCTTCGTCCGTTACATACTCTTATTCTTTTTTTTTTTTTGTCCGCTCACTTCCGGTTTCGGACTCGGATGAGATATTCCGCAACAGATACAGCGCTCTACCTTGACAGAGCGGATGGCAGTCCTAGTCTCGTCCACGGGCCAAACTGGATCCGAATGAACACAGGGATGTGTTATTAATTCTTGTTTTTTTGTGCCTTTGATATTTCGGCAGTTGCCACTTTTGCTTGTTGCTGTTGTTTTTTTGCTCTGTGTTTGCATTTTTTTTTGTGTGGCTACACTCCGATACGAACGTTGATGCTGAGTGACGTTTTCAGTATTTTCTTCCCTCCCGCCGGTGGTCGGTCAAATTTGTGCAGTCCAGTGGAGAGATAATGGGAAAACCTAATGCTTCCGAAGTAAGCACAGCCGAGAAGGAAATCGTGCACTGATGAGTATTTAGTAGAAATGAAATGCTAATACAACTACGAAAAGCGACATAATTACGACTTACGCAAAACAAAAAATCAGATATTTGGATCAAGTAGGCTTAGGTTTCTTGTAAAAAACCCAAAATATTCTAGTCATAGCAACACGATTCGTATGACAAAAAAAAGATGTTCTAATACTCGTAGCTCTATCCGGATTCCAACTGCGAATTGGCAGGAACCTTTCATCCCGCAGCCGTAGAGTGTCCGCGAACGCAAATCAACGTTCGATCGCCGTAAATCACGAAATTTGTACCGCATCTCTTCGTCCAACATTCGGTCGATGTTGAGTTGAGACCCCCCTTCGTTGCCTGGTTCTCAGCGCTCAGTTCGCGATCGTGATTTCTCATTATTAATTCCGCGCAAATGGGCAAAATCGATGCCCGGATCCGTCCGTGCGGTCGTGGCTTTTCGCTGCCTCTGCCTTTCTGCAGCCACGGTTTCCAAGAGTGTTCAATATGGGTATTTTCTCACCTTCAACTGGTTTCGGTGCAACCGGGTTGTGGCAGCCGCTGCTGTTTCTGTTTGCTGCCAGAGGTTAACACATGTCGGTGTTTAACTCGGACAAGCGGGTCGGCTCTCGATACTCTAGGCGGAGACCAAGAAAACGGCAGAGCGAGAAAGAAACAGAGAAAGAGTGAGTGGAAAGGTGCAAGCACTAGTTTGGGGCCGAACGGGTTGAGGTGACGGTTTCTCGAGTGACCTTTTGATCTGGCAGGCTGCATTTTTATCCATCTGATGGGAAGGGTTCAATCCGAAAGTGGTTTTCTCAGGAAGAGATTTGGCATTTTTGAATAAATATTTTGTCTATTCAAGTGTGTCTACTAATAGCTGTGAAACTTAAACTTTATTCATCACGATTTCATTCGTGACGTCATCTCGTAGAATCGAATAACACGCATCTAAATTGTAATGAAAATGTAAGCTGACTAATGATAGCTGTCAAAGAACGCTCATTTAGCGAGTGTTAGAAAAAACTAGAGCGACTGTAAGGAGATTGACAAAAGCTATTAAAAAAGGGGAATTTTTTTGTGCACAGTGGTCCGAAATGGGAAATTAGCGTGACAAAAATATTTTCACTATTAAATATCAGTTTTTTGTAGTTGGTGTCTTCACAAAAGTAGTTTATAATCAAATGGCGTTCCTTTTGATGGAAAAACTTACTAGGGTGGTCCTTGTTTAGATTGAAATCTGAAATCTAACTTTTTTAATTGAACTCAAAAATAATTTTTTTGTAAAGGAAAGTAGTAGAAAATTTTATTTTGAGCAACTTGGCAGAAAAAAGCATTTCTCTATCTTTTAATTTGATCGAGTTACATCAATTTTCCAGAGCAAAAGTAGGGTGGCTCCTGAAAAATCACTTTTCTTGTTCTAACATTTTTGTGACGCGTTATATGAAAAAGTTGTCTTCAGAAGAGTTGTTGAACTAATTATTACGCACAATTTTGCTATTGGTTGGCTTTAAGCTCAGACGAAACGTGTACCCGGTGAGAAAACAAGCATCCCTCCTCCGAACCCCTGGTGGGACAAAGAGTGCTCAAAATTAAACGCGAAGAGGGCTTCATCATTTATCGAGTTTAGGAAAAACGGAACACCTGATAATTATAGAAACAATGCGGCATTAGACGCTAAAATGAAAAGCTTGATTAAAGCGCTGAAAAGCGGTTATTGGCATCGATTCGTAGACGGATTATCGAGAGAAACATCAATGAGCACTCTTTGGAACACGGCCCGACGAATGCGTAACCATAACACCAGGAACGAAAATGTAGAATATTCTAACCGCTGGATATTCGACTTCGCTAAAAAAGTATGTCCTAACTCTGTTCCGGAACAGACGATCATGCGCGTCGCCTCATCAAACAGAAACGAGACACCTTTTTCGATGGTAGAATTCTCACTTGCGCTCTTGTCGTGTAACAATAAAGCTCCGGGGTTAGAACCAGACCCAGAGATATTTAAATGTGAAGACCTGAGCTATGGTTTCACCCCTAGTTGAAGCTGTAGTTGTGCTGGTTCTCGTTTCCTTGAAAATACAACCAGCTCAGTTTTCTCCGTGGAGAACTCAATACCCATTTGAAGAGCCCATGTCGACAAATTCTTTAGGGTATCTTGCAGTGGTCCAAAGGTCTGAAACAAAAATGCCAGCAGAGAATCAATTTTCTTCGTACAATAACCGGAACTTGGAGGGGTGCCCACCCAGGAGACCTGATCAGGGTTTACCAAACAACTTAGAGGCCTTTTATTTGCTTCTTACACGGAGAACCCGCAGATCACAAAATTACAATATTGCAATTGTTGTTTCACGCCCTGGTTGTTTCAATTAAAATGTTGTTGATTTAACTAACATATCTGTTGATTTTGTCATAACCATTCAGGTAACCGAAATTGTTGTATTCAAATGCTGTCACTTGGCGGAAAACGAAGACAGCAAAACGCAGAACAAAAAACCTCTTCATTTCACCAGAAGCGTTTCATATTGAAAATTTTCAATGATAAATGAATGTCATTTATGTTAGTTACGTAGTGGTCGTTTTATGTAAGTGAAAGTATGCAGAAGAATATAACAATTAATTGTACAACAAGTTTTCCATGTGTTAAAAAGATATTCCTACAGTATAAATGTTTTAATTTCATCTGAGAGTAATGTATTCTAGGACAGTTCATGTCAATGTTATTAAAACCGCTTAACGCTTCCAAATTTGCTACTAAAGTGAAGTGGTACTATTTGTATTTTCTTGAAAGTGTATCTGTAGCATTAGGTTCACCAGCGAGCCATTCTGCAAGTGAAGGAAAAATTTCCTAATTCCCTGTGACCATTTTTCTGGGGTTTTCCATTTTGAGAATTGTGATCTTTTGGTTCATTTCCATATCCTTTGTGAGTTTAGTGATAAAGAGATAAGCAGTTAATTAGGTAGAATTTCGTTGTCCAAGCAGTGAACGATTAGCTGCCCCCGAAGAGGCTATCAGTAAAAAATATTTATTGCAATTGGCAGTAAAAAATATTTATTGCAATTGCAAGTTCAAATAACTGAATAATTGGTTGAAACAACTGAGACATTTTTTTGCTTTAATGCATACAAGTAATTTTGCTGGGATTGTGTCTTTGCTCAATTGCACGAGTGACATCTCATTGAAACGTTTCATTGTTCGCTCAGGGTGTTTGGCATTGCTCAACTGAAACGTTTCATTATTTGTTTGTTACTTGTTGGGTGTCGTTGCTAAGCTGCCAGCACGATAAATGAAAAAATGACAGATTTTTTAAAACAACAGCCGATTAGTTGTACCAAATTTTAACCAATCAAAATCAGAAAAACAACTAATATTTTAGTTGTTTTGCGAACGCTGGCTTTTCCGTGTAGTTTATGAAAATCGCATTTTTTAATAAATTTGCACATATTTCCTTGTAATTCCGGAACCAGAAGTTGGATCCAAATGAAATTCTAGAAAATTGTATGAGGCCATAAGACCTTTCATTTGAATCTTAGTTTGTGAAAAAAGGGTCTCAGAAACGTGTGCGACAATTTGTGCATATCACCCTGTAATTCCGGAACTGAAAGTCGGATCCAAATGAAACTCAGGAACTTTGTATGGGACCTTAAGACCTTTCATTTGAACCTAAGTTTGTGAAAATCGGTTCAGCCATCTCTGAGAAAAACAGACATTTTGTGATCTCGACAAAACGAGCCGAATGGTATATGACACTCGCACCTGCGGGCCTCGGATGTAAAGTCGGTTTTCACAGCGCTTGCATAGTCTTGTCCCTGAGAGCGGTTTTTTTTAATTTTTTTTTTCGATTTAGTACCAGATCTCGACGTTTCATATATTTCTAGGAAATCTGACATAAAAAATTGGTTTCAGTTTCATTTTCAAACTCTAATCTCATATTTGATGTGGAACACATCTTTATTTTCTATATAGGAGTACAAATTAGAAACTCAAGAAAAACTACACGTAGAAATGTGGTCAGGTTTTAAACACTTACAGCTCAGTTTATTTTGTATCAATTATTAATATTATTTCATCATTTGATTAGAAATATTTCTACGTTTCGATTTGAATGTATCAAGCCACGTATTTTCAATTATATATGATTGAAATTTTGATTAGTAGCGATCAGTGTCCTATTTTTTCTGCTAAAAATCTCCGGCATACCGGATTTCCCTGCCATAGACGACGGTTTTGAAAGAGTAAGCGATGCGTCAAAGAGAGAGCATCGTTCTGATTGGTCAATCGATACAAAAGCGAAGCTGTTGGAAGCACGCGAATCTATAAATAGAAGCGAAATTAATGCTAACGTTTCAGTCCTACTCGTAGCATACTAGAGGTAGGTTGTTGCTAGACAGCAAGACAAAAACGTGCCATAAAACGATTTGAAGCTTTAAGGGCTGAGGCCAGTTGTTAACGTAAAACCGTGTGGCTCGCTGTGCGTATTACATTTCTCTCCATGCTCTCTCGTAAATGTGTAAAAAGACTCTCGATGTGGCCGGGTGGCCAAGAAAGTTTTGATATTTTCGGCTACAAGTTTGACTACATCACATAAAATCCAATAAAGCTCCCGCATGTTTGGCAGCCTTTCTGAGCCGATTTTATTTCTCTCTCAGAAAAAATGGCGCCGCCATAGAAATCGAACTACCTTCACAAAAATAACATTCACTTTATTTTTTTATCCAGACATTGTCAGGATAGATTTTTGATCCATGCTTTTGAAGGCGAGATATTCAATGAACAAGTTTAAAGTTGCCGTTTTCAGCTATGTAATTCTTCCTTCAGAACAAAGACTTTCCCGACCGCTAAAGTCAAACAATCATTAAGAAATTTTCACAGAATAATCTAAGCTAATTTTCTAAGAGATTGTCAGTTGGGTTTTTTGATATTCGTCACTGTTTCGAGAAAATCATATTTGAAGCGTGTAAATAGCCCTTTAAAACGCCCTAAAACACACTGGCCTAAGCCCTTAATTGGTATGCTCTGATCTTGTGTCATGCAAGCTCGGAATTCCATGTTATGTCGTTTCCCCATGAGAAATTGATAACTACCCCTGGATAAATATTGAATGCTTATGATTAATTTCTAATTTATATTAGATGATCTCGATTGATAATGAGAAATAGTTAACGCTTCAACCGAAATAGCAGAATGGTAGAGAAACTTAACGCTAAAATAAACTTGAACACAAGCTTGACGAAGAGAAGCTTAATTATCGAAATCGCAAGTATGTATAAAGATATAATTGCATACATTTGGGATAATGGTATAATTTCGTCGGTGTTGGTTCGGATTGATTGAAATTTTTGATTGTAGATCATTAGAAATTGTGGTTGCCTTGTTCCACATCAATGGCTCGAACAACCCCATGGGGCTGATCCTTGTAGTTTTTTTTCAAGATAACAATAAATCTCTACGGCGTCATCGAAAAATTCGCTTAAAAGAACCGCTTAACTTTAAAAGATTCAAGAATTCTAAGTGGAATAGAAAGATAGCACAAATCATTCATGATCATCCTGACCACTGAGTAGAAGCAGGATTGGAGATTTCAACGAAAAAAAATCTTGATATTTCAAAATTTCTTTGAACACCCGACGGAGTTCAACACTGCAAAACGGTGCTCTGTCCGACGGACCGCAAGCGGGGCCGAACCGAACCGACAAATGCATCGAAATCTGGGTCTCGAAATCACCGGAATGTGCAGGCAGCCGGCACACAAGCGGCGAAATGATGATGGTCCTGCCGATGATGACGACTTCGACCCGGGGGAACAACAAGGACGGTCGTCGTCGGCGGATGGGCGAAGGGATGGGGAGTGGGGCAGAGTTGTCCGAGAGAGGTGATCACCGCAATCCGATGTTGGCAGGAGACACAGCACAGAGCAAGGCGTGAAGTGTACATTATAATTCACGCAGACAGCAGGGTCCCGGGTACTTGGCCCGGGTACGCGGCCTCTATAAAAGTAACAACAATAATGTGTTGATATTAACACCTTGTAAAAAATGTATTATTTCCTATGAATTATGGTTTATTATTTTGAAATTAAAATTGATTAAATAATTCGATTAGGACGAGGCGAATGTCGGTCTGGTTTGGGAGGCATTTGGTGCTCGGTGAAGCACGGAATCGAGTCCCGGGAGATATTGATGATTCGTGGCATTGCCTCGGGGGGTGTTATTATTCTGTTCTGCCATGGACAGCGATTGTGTGTTTGTGTGTGCCCTTAACCGTAAGATTATCGTGCGGAACTCTCGCTCGAAATAGCAACGAAAACACAGAAAAAAAAAACGGGCGGTCATCGCGAAGTGTGCGAATTGTTGCTCAAGTCGGATTTCGCGCGATTATTTATGAGTTTTTGTTGCTTTCGCGCGCGCAATACTCTCACCGTGCCGCATCATGATGCACTCTTACGGTGCCGGTTCGGCCGCCAGATCGAGCAGCAGTTCGTCCCAATGCAGTTTAGAGTCGGTTTCCCATATCTTGATCGAATTCTCCGTCGAGAATTATCGCTTCCCGGTCAATCGCAGGAAATGTTAGGTGCGCATTTCGTGCACGCCAGGTTTTGATGGGCCGATACCTGCCGCCTTCCCCGAGCGGACGCGACCGCCAAACCGATGCCAAAGTTCGTTCAGAATTTCCAGGTATCAACAATTGATTCCTGAAACAAACAAAAAACGAAACGACCACGAAATTATGCACTTTAGATTATTCGATGGTTCGACTGTCTGTCGAATGATTCTTACTTATGATCATTCCAATCTGGCACTCATAGTTTGATTACGAGGTCAACAACGTCGAACAACACACTTAATTAGGTGTAGATCGAACCGCCTTCTCCCTGACAAGCAATCACTTCTCATTATTGAGCATACCAGCGATAGCGCTATCAAACATATCCTGATAGCGTAAGGCAAAACCCTATCATTCATTCAACGCAATCTTGATTTTGATGACAACGAAAATTGGTAAATCATCTGCCTGATAGCTGTTATCTTATCGGTGGTTGATTGTTGGCTCTGAACGAAAGATAATTACAATCACCACTTACGCTTACGGCATCAAGTCAAATGGAAATGTGCTTCTTGAGTTGAGCTCGAATGCCGTAATTATTTTGCTGAGATCACTGCAAGTTTTCAATTACTATTTATTCAACCCGTAAATACTATCTCAAATGGTAGTGAAATCGAAAGTTTCACAACACATCGAACTCGGACTCTTTATCTCGATGAATAGACCGATTAGAAGAAATAAATTTACTAAACATCGCCCGGAGAGGGGGCCACCGAGTTCTGGTTTGTTTATTTTTACCTACAGCTCATATTTATTATGACTTGTAAATCGGTTGTTGTCGTCGTCGGCAGGGCAGTACAAACTAGTTTTGTTGTACACTTTTCAGATGTTCGTTTCGATTACTGATTCGTTGCTGTCGATATCATTCTAACATAACATATTACACAGACACGGCCGAAACTGGGGCAACAGGTTTGTTCTCTATCGTGTATCGGAACTGACATGTTGTCATTTAAATGTTGCCACCGTGTTCAGTTGAGTCCAATGGCTAGGGTCCTATTGAGTTCGCTTAAAACCCCTTGAGACAGTAGCCAGGGAAGACCACTGTTTTACCAATTAACAAAAATTACAGGACTACGGAGGTAAACAATATTTTATGTGTCAAATAAAATGCAAATGCAAAACTAATAATGAAACATAATTAAACAATGAAATGTTCTCCGGAGCAATTTTTCATTTTGATTTTGACACACAGTTCACGTGTGGTTTGCAAGAAGCTGGAACCAGATTCGAACAAAGTGATTTCGTGAATGTAGTGTTTCTCTGCTGCTCACTTCAAGTGCAAAAGTCAACCTTTCTCAAGGCTATACAAAGAGTGATATTCTAATATAATCAGTCTTTTTCAAGACTAAGAAATTAATCAGCCTTTCTTAAGGCTAGCTATTCAAAGAACTATTCTTCGAACGAATCAGTCTTTATTAAGACTACCACAAAATCAGTCCTTATCAAGACTTTTCTAAACTAGGAGTCTAATCGAAGACTAATTTAGACTAAAATCCCAAAATGGACGCTTGTCGTTCTGGGAAGAAACAACAATCTATGCCACCAGTGACGGTGATGATTTCCGACTTCAAAGCATTCCGGATTGAGCTTTCTACTTTTCTCCCGGAAGTAAAAGTCTCAT
Source organism: Malaya genurostris (assembly GCF_030247185.1). Lineage (NCBI taxonomy): Eukaryota > Metazoa > Arthropoda > Insecta > Diptera > Culicidae > Malaya > Malaya genurostris. The sequence goes on from NC_080571.1 coordinate 330,628,986, forward strand.
TTCAAATCGGACGAAGAGGAGAATGTCGAGTCTTGGTTGATGGATTGGAAGATCACGAACGTCGTATCCGATATTTGTGCGAGAAACTTCATAAATTTTATTCATATGATATAAAATCAGACAGACCCTTCAAGGCAGTCTTGAAAGACTTATCAAATGATCAAAGTACTGTTGAAATTAAAAATGAACTCAAAGAATTGCTTCCCAAGTAATACTTATGAAAAAAAGAGCGCATGGTACTTCTAAACCACGCTCTGGAATTTCCCATGAACTTTACCAAATACACTTCAATCGAAGTGATGTAAACGATTTGAAAACTTTAGAAAAAGTACGTTTCATTTCCCACATCAAAATTCATTGGGAACATTATAAACGGCATAATCGTATTGCAAACTTAACGCAATGTCGTCGTTGTCAAGGCTTCGGCCATGGAACCAAAAATTGTCATATGGATATACGGTGTTTGAATTGTGGTAAATCGTATTCGAAAGACGTTTGTCCAATGAATGGAACCACTGATAAATTTTCATGTTCAAATTGCGATGGAAATCATAAATCCAATTATTTGAAATGTCCTGTCAGGGAAAAAATTTCAAACGCTCGTTCGCTTAGACAACAAGTCATATCAACGACCTTCAATTTACAGAACATACCTGAAAATCAAAATACCGTTACAAATGCCACGCCTAATTCTTCTAAGGCACTTATTTCTTCGAATTTAAAACAAAAACCAGGTTGGAAGGCGAATTCGTCTTCTAACGAAAACAATTTATTGACAGGTAGATCGACCTCGTCATCATCTTCTTCTAATGACAGTTACGCTTTTGTAACAGGTAGACAATTACCTCTTAATTCTTCTAATATAAACAATCAAAACACAGGAACCATAGATTGGAAAAATCATCTTCTTCTAATGGCAGTTACACTAGTGTAACAGGTAGAAATCTACCTACCAGAATTCCTTCAATGCCATTCGCTTCTTTAAACGAAGTCGATTTAGGCGATATAACGAAAAATAATATGATTAACCTACAATTGAAAGAATGAATTCGACTTTTTGAAGCTCGGATGGCAATTTGCAAATTAAATTATAATGAATTAAAAATTTAACAGCGATGTTAAATATTTGAATATTTTAAATTGAAATGCTCGATCTTTAAAATCGAGTGAAGATGAATTTTAAAATTTTCTCAAAGTCACAAAATTCATATTGCCATTGTGACAGAAACTTTTCTTAAACAAACAAATGTCAAATTGAAAAGTTATCCACATTATGTGGTTCATCGATTTGACAGGTTTACTGGAATGGGTGGTGAAGTTGCCATTTTTGTCAAACACCTACAATCTTCAATTGAATCGATTCGCTCTCTGTATTAGTTAGTAAGTTAGTATATAAGTTCCTTTTCCCCATTACACAATACAAGTAGGTTTAGAATTTTCCCTACACAAAAATCTCAGAATTGCGGAAGCAAATGATGTCCTCATGGTAATAACCAAATCATGTATATAATAGGGCTGAAAAGTCACCGCTTGTGGCTGAACACCCAATTTAAATCTTAATAATTAAATTTTAACTCATATTCCAATAAATAGTTATTAAAAAAATTATTGGTAGCGCTATTAGTAGAGCGAAAGCAAACATGTATTTCTGCACCACAAACTACTCAGACATATACAAAATAATTGAAGAGCTGCAAAATCACAAGCAGATCATCAATGAAGAGTATGTTTTCATTGGAATTGAAGGACACTGTTGCCAGTGTTGTTGCTGACCAAATGACATATGTTAAAGCCGAAGTTTCTAATCAAACGGCTCATGTAAAAGCAGAAGTTCGCTCTGTCACTGAGGCAATCGAAAAATCATAGAATTTTTTATCTGAAAAATTTGACAATATTTCATCAGACTTCAACAATCTTAAGATCGAAAATGAACAACTAAAACAGCAACTTTCTGAATTATCAAAATCACATACTGAGCTCACAAGCTACGTGCAAAAATTAGAAACCAATGTGGATAAATCCGATAGAAAGATAGTTTCGAACAGATCGTAAAATAGTCACGCATTCTCAATGAAAGAAACCATTCCAGCAGTCTCATTTTCAATGTTTTGCTGTCTCATTCGTAAATGACCGACACCAGAACAAACGAAGAGAGACGAAGCATTTCAGTTTCTCATTGAAAAAATGAGAGAGAATAATTGCCAACGTCACTCTTTCCTCTGTGACAAGACGAAACCAAACTAACTTCTTCAGGGAGTATGAGCAGAATTTCAATTCTCATTCTTTCATCGATGTATTGAAAATCTATGACGCTTGGCTATAAAAAGTGACTAAAATATGGTAAATCAAAGTAATTACATTCCAGAACTTCTTTGGAAACCAAAACTACTACAAATTCGAGCACCAACCGTTAAAACTTATTGTGAAACCTTTTTCTATCAGTTTCGATTCTCACAGCTTCGGTTGAACATCGACATTGCATACTATGGGATTTTCACTGAAAACTGCAAATGACTGGAAGGGCAAATGAAAGAAAAAACACAATTTTGAAACTACTGTTCCGCATATGTCATTGACTGGACATGGATTTCGTTCTCATAATTTGCAAGCGAAGCTGAGAGTGACAGTAATTTCTGGTCATTTTCGTCTATTTTTCAGTCAATGAAAATGACTTCTATTAGCTCTGGTTTCGAATAACGCAATTTTGCTCTGGGTCTTCCAGTCAATAAAAACGAAAATACTCAATAATTAGTTGAAAAAACATTGTCTCATATTGGAGTTATATTGCACCAAACTCGGCTGTATAGTAGCAACAAATCAAATGTTACAGTTCCCATCCAAATCTCATTCAGAGACAAAAAATGTGCTTAATCCATCTAGTGAGATGATACCTTTTTTTTTATCAACCAGCATGTGTTTTTTGCATAAATATTCTTCGGTGTTTCAGTTCTCATTACATTATTTTAATGACCGTCGTTTCCGGCGACTATTTGAGATTTCAATCACTCAATACCCTGTAATGTCGAAGCTGAAAATCAGATCGAATTTGAATCTAAACGTGTGACAATCGATTGAACATTCCGTGAGATGTCGAAGTAAGTTCCACTTTAGAGCTTACGGTAATTTAAGGTACTTCCAGAGCCTGTATTCAGGAACCAGCATAACACAAACCGATTCGTATGGCCGAAAAAATTGCAATAGTGTTGAGTCCAACTTTGAAGTTTTCGGGATTGTGCTCTTCTATATCGGTTTGAATTTTTGAAATTCATCATTCTGCAATTCCAGAATCGGAAGTCAGAATTGGATAAAATTGATTGTTTATTGTGGAGCAGGGAAAAGCCCAGTGGAGCTAGTTTAGTTAAAACTTTCTCTTCAAAAGGCATAAAACCTCCTCATCTTTTGCATCAACAGATTAGAATGATCCAAATAATACATAATACATAATACATAATAACTTAAAACTAAAACTTAGAAAATATACAATGATGAGAGAAAACTAATACTACAGACAGATAACCGAGAAACAGCTTTTTTGGAACATTACGAGAATGATGAAGGTCAAATACATTGGAGTAATAATTAAATAGTCGGCACATACTAGTTAAAGGTTCGTAATAACAGTAGTTAGTTCTAGATGAGGATATTCTAAGAAATGGGTAGACACGAAGAGTACGGCGATGAATATCTAAGTGTAACAATTGTAGAACAGTCTATACGAGCTTGTAGTAAATCAACGACAAAAATGACCTTACAGACGGCACGTCAAACAGAGAGCAAATCTAGGTCAATCAGCTTGCAACGATCTTCGTAGCTCGGAAGGTTTAATGGGTCTCTCCACGAAAGACAAAGAAGTGCAAAAACGGACGAATTTGAGTTGGATTGATTCAAGGCGTTGTATGTCTCGAAGGTAAAAAGGTGGCCAAATGACAGATATATACTCTAGAGTCGAGCGTATCAAGCTACAGTTAATTAATTTTGTCTTTGTCGATTTGGCCTTTTTGAGAAAACGATTAAACTTCGATAAACGATTCGATACTGGAACCGGAATTCGAAAATCGGTGTAGTTGAAGACAGATAAATTCACCTGAGTTGCTGTATAGTTTACATTTGTCTCAAAATGTTTGAAAATCAGTGTAGATATCTTTGAGAAATCGTAGTGCGTATCAAATATTTGGGTAACTTCATAATCTAAAACTGAATATCACTAAAACTGAAATAAGTTTATTTGGTTATCGATTAGCCAAATTTGCTAACCCGATAAACCTGATTAATTTATGTGAAATAGACATTTCTATACTAATCACCCTGTATCTCCGAAATCGGAAGTTGGATCTGTCTGAAAAGCAGGATGTTTTATAGGATCTTAAAACTTTTCACTTGAATCTTAGATAATTCTTAGACTTCATTTGAATCTTAGATCGATTCAGCCATCTACGAGAAAAATGAGTTACACAGTTTTAATTTCGTTTCACATATCATCTAGTAGTTCCGGAACCAGAAATCGGATTCAAACATAATTCAGGAACCTTGTTTAGCAGCATACGACTTTTCATATGAATCTGAGTTTGTAGAAAACGGTTGAGTCATTTTCGAGAAAATTGAGTGAAATTATTTGTCACACACGCATTTGCTGATCTCGACGAACTGATTCAAATGGTATATGGCTGTTATGTTCTTCCAGCATTTATTGATGTAAGTAGTGTATCAATATAATTATGGAATTGCTTTCAACTCGAAATTCTGCCATCATCTGGTTTACATATGTCATATTCGAACGATTATGTTGCCAAAAACGAATCGTTCGAAAAACTGCTCCAACGGAACAAAAGTAGAAGTTTTCGCATCGAACTGTTACTGATGATGAAAAGTGGGTCCATTACGTTAATCCAATACGTCGGGAAACGTATGGATATTCTTATGCTCTGAATATGATGGGATCTGCTGGATGTATAATGAGCTACTGCAACCGAGTGAAAGGATCACGGAGAAGGTTTACCGATGACAATTGATAAGTTCGAGCCGAGCCTTGCAAGACCGATAGACACGACAAAGTAATTTTGCAACATGACAATGCTCGCCCACATGCACCGTCGGAATCGCTCAAATGGGAAGTCCTACCACATCCGACGTATAGCACAGACAGTGTTTCCTTCCGATTACCTTTTGTTCCGGCCGATGCAGCATGGTCTGGTTGATCAATTATGATGTAGTCACAAAATCTATAGATAAGTGGATTGCGGATAAATGGGTTGAATTAAAAAAAACGGTTTCCAGGGGTTGCCAGAAAGATGGAAAAAATTAGTGGCGATCAACAATACTTGTCGTTTTCACTTGAGGAAATTGAATCTGACCCAGGATAGTTTCATCATTTTTGGGTTTTCACTTAGCAACGGGGGTGTGAGCAAACCCGATATAAGAATCATCATTGCGTGGTATTGTTGTTGATTTCGTTGCTAGTTGCTGTAGATGCGCCTTGTTGTACATTGTTTGCAGTTGCTGGTTGGTTGGATGGTAAGTTGTTAACTGCAGCTGGTGTAATTTGTTCTTGAGGGGTTACGTTGGATGGTTCCGTTGAAGGGGATGCTTCACTGTTGTTGGTGACTGTCACAGATGTACTGGGGTTGCTTGGGGTTGGTGTAAAGGAAGCACCGTTGTCCTTTGGTATAGTTGTCTCCTTGTCCGGTTTATCACATGGCTTACCGTAGTGAACAGCTTTTTGGCAATATTGACATGTGACCATCTGATTGTCATAGGTAACAAGTGATTTGCACGGTATTCTTGTATCCTGACCGAATGTCACATAAGAAGGTATAGGCCTCCTCAAGCGCATGCGTAACAAATGTACGCCATTTAGAATACCGGGGAAAAAATTCTTCCACTTTTCTTTTTCGATAGAGAGAATCTCTCCGTATTGGGACATAGTTGCGCGAATATAAGGATCGATGACGCTTGAGGGAAGATCATGCACACGCACTTCTATAGCACTATCTTCCATATATACTGGAATGTTGTACTTGATATTTTCATGCTCCACATAGTGCACATTATTATTGTCTTTAGCGAATTGAATTGGATCCAACTCTTTATAAAACTGGATGTAAATAACATTATTTGTCTTATTGCATTGAAGTAAATGCACACGTTTAATGTCAAGATGCATTTGCTCCCTAAGCAAACCTTCAAGTTCTCGTATCGAAGCTCGAATTTTGCACTGTCTGAAGTCAACAACAATTGTATTCTTTCGTGTCGGCGGTAGCTTTTGTTCGTTTGGTTCACTCATTTCGAGGTCGTTCTATTGTTCACTACACAATACTGTACTTGGTTTCTTCTGTCCCGAACGTAAGCGGTTTTGGTTCATCGACTGACTTGGATGAGATGTGAAACCGAACTGAATTTTCAAGTTGATTATTTTCGGATTGTCATTTTTCAGTTTTCGGCCCGATTGAATGTATTTTCTCTGCAAACGACCAGCAATTGAATGATATTTTCACGGGAATCATTTCAGGCTTTCAAAAGGTATTTTCTACGCTGTTTGGAGCATTTTACTGGAATACAAAGCAGCCAAACTCTAGCTTTACTTGCAATCGTTTGGTAAAAATTTCGCATTGCGAAAAGTCCACAAAGTTAATCAAATTATTCTAGATTTGCACTGAACTGATGATTTTTACCATCGATTTACAAAGAAGTAGTCTTAATCATTCTTTAGAGAACATTTAGGGCCACTAGAACGGTTGATTTTGTATAATGTTCCCCACCGTTGTTCACTTTTCGATTTCTTTTTCTCCACTGCAAACGATCAGCAGTTGGATTACGCAATCGCTCGAACTGCTCACAATGCCGATTGATTTAATACTAAACCTATTTTGGTTAGGAGCTTTCCTTTTACGTGATTTTGTTTGTAGCGTTTTCACAAATAACAGCATATAGAATTTTGATTTGCATATTTCAATAAAAGTAACTAGCAAAATGCAGATTGGGATTCAGATTTTTCTGGCTTTCAGTAGGACCAAACTGTTGCAATTCTCTACAATATTAAACACAGTTCGGAACATTTTTCTTGAACGCGCTGCAATCAAATGCTAGCTAAGCTTTATTTGCGTTCGTTTGGTTGGAAATTTTGGAAAAGCGAAAAGTGCACAAAGCCAATTAAGGGCGGGTAGGGTATAGCACTTTTGAAAAATCATTTATTCTTTTCTTTATATTTTCTTATAGTAAAACCTTTCAAGAATATTCTGAGAAATTTTCAAGCCTATCGGAACAAAACTCTGCAAATTATGGGCCTTTATCATTGTTGTACAGGGGAATAAGTTTTTTCAATTCGATGCCAAGAGAAATCAAGCGCGCGGCGACATTGGTGGAGTTCAAAAGGTTATGTATTTCACACATAAAGTCCGCTTTGTAAGCAAATATTTAGTTAGTTAGTTCAAATTTTTTAGATTTTTTATTTTTTTTACGTATTACGAAGATTGTATTTTCTTTTTATATATTATTGTGAGACGAATTAAGTTACTATGTTCGGTATGATGATGATGGATTTTTAGTTTGTTTGAGAGTTAAAAATAATGAGCAGTCTACAAACGTTTGAGCCTCGCGCGTGAAGCAGGTAGTGACTATTTGGAAAGCGAATAGGACTGGCCGAAGAGCCTTAGCATTCAGTGTGTTAAGTTTGCTCTTGACCTTGATCGCAAGGTTTGATTAATAATTTAAGGAATTGATTCGGGAGATTAATTGGGATCGACAGTTGTTGATGGAATTGGGCTTGGCTCTGCTCATCCGCAGTCTCGTTACTCCATCGTAGCTGATGTGTGTAGCGATGAACTGGTCCGGCGGGAAGGGCCAGGTGAATTACTGTCTGATACTGGTAAAGATATCGGGTTCGATTCCTGATGTGATCAAGGATCTTCCCGGGTTGGAAATTTTCTTGATTAACCCTGGATAGTAAATCCGAAATATTTGAATGTTATTTTGTGGTCAGTCGTTCTTTTGAAGAAGAATCAATACCTGCTAGATTGATCAGATCGTTTTGTTTTGTTTACTGGTTAAGATATGTGCAAAATATTAATTATCATTTAGATAACTCGTTCTGCTCACACCTTTGTAGGGGTATGAGGTGGGACCATCATCATCATTATCTTTGCTTATCTCCTACTGCGAAGAAGTAAGATCTCGGCACATAGGCCCAAGACTTCTGCTTCGATTGACTTAAACACTTGGCAAGACATTCTTGATATGTCTCATTATAACGAATTATAAAAGAGAGAACATGATTTTTTTTTTGAAAATATTAGACCCTACGGGCTCCCTTGAGTAATAAATTGTTTCCATTGATTTTATAGACAAAAAACTTTACACTTTTTGCTCGAAAGCAGGTTTTGAAAGTCCGTGTCCATCGTCATTCGAAAAATTGCTGCACCAATTTTGTTCAAATTTTGCCCACACTTTCTACATATAAAAAACCAGACCCCAACGTTTTCTTTTTCGTTGTTTGTTACTTTGGGGAGTTTTTACAGCTACAAATGGCGGTTTTTTTTCGTGAAAAATCTTTAATAGTTTTCACTTTGAACAACCACAAACAATTAAAAAAATTAAAAAAAATTAAACAGAAACGTTGGGGTCTAGAAAAACTTCTACTTTAACTATGCTACCTTGATTTGTTCACTTCTGATTAGCCTGCGCTCAGATACAGTGGATACAGCAAATCATGATTTTTTAGAAGCGTCTTCAAAAATATCACTTCACCGACTTATTTCTCAATATTTTTCCACGAAAAAATTACAAAATGTTGTTCGAATGAGGATTTTTGGCATGCAAAACATTTGAATTTATTTGGTTAAACGATAATTCTGAAATAAAAAAAATCGCCAACATGATTATTTTTTTCATCATTTAGACCCTACCCCTCCCTTAAAATATTCTAGAATTGCACTGAACTGATGATTTTTACATTCGATTTGCAAAGAAGTAATGAAACTGACTCGATTTTCAGTCGAGACTTGCTTCAAACAAACGGTTGTACAGCAGTTAAGGCACAAACTGGGTTAGGTTTGGCATCAAGTGAACACGATATCTAAATGTTGAAGTTTTTGTTAAAGTTTCAAATTTCGGAAAAAACGGCACGAATTTATTTAGCATGACTGCTCCAGTAGTAAATTGTTGATCATATTTCTGATAGCATGAAGAAAAAAATATACTGATGAGTTAAGTATAACAAGAGATATTCACGATTAAGTTCTACTCATTCTAGTACAGGGTAAATTTTGACAAGGCGCAAAGCCAGAAGTAGATCTACTGTGTTCCTGCTTCCATGTCGTAAAAGGCCACAATTGCAGTAGTCTTTTCCTACTTTCAATTACCAGAACACTTTTTCACTTAACTATCATTTCGTTCAAAAAAGTGTTTTTATTTTTATATTTCTATTCATTCGACTTTTTAATAATAGTCTAATCTCGAAGAGGTATTTATCTTCATTCCTGTTATTTCTCGTTCTTCAAAACTATCAATTCGTACGCATCCCTCATCACTTATTCTTATGTGGTGATTCGTCAGCGGAGATTTTATTGAAAGTGTTCCACTTTGTTGTTTCTAGGTTTTCTGTTTGTGAAACACGTTTCTCTCATTAACTTAAATTTTGAGTTTAGCTTCCTTCTGCATGTTCTAAGCCATCCAGATAGTCCAATTTATCGGCGATCTTTGTTTTTTTTTCTAATTCAAATATAGTGATTCGTCAGCAATAATATTGTTCCACTTGAACATTATGCCGACTAGGAATCTGTCCGGGAGAAATACGAATTACATAGTCTGAGTGAGTTACGGACCCTTCGAATGACCAAGTCTGAATTCTTCTTTGTTCAGACGTCTTGGTAGTCTTAGATATTTCCAGTTGAATTAGTTGAACTGTCTAGGTATCTAGATGGCGATAGCCAGATATGAAATGGGTGATCAGGACAAGACAAGTTCAAAATTTGTTTTGGAATCGTTAGGAAAGAGAGTACCTACAGAGCATAATAAAATGCGAAAATAATCAAATATGAATCCAAATAATCTATCAATCGTCTTAGTTTATCAGTATCATAGCACCTCAGTTTTGTACTAAATGACCTTTAATTGAAATAACTGCATATTTCCGCCTCGGTAACCGGTTGCCTAAAGATTGAGGGAAAAAAACTATAAGTTTATAGTAGCAACATTCCATCAATATGGTTCAATATGCAATTTCCGATCAATCACAGAAAACAGGAACAAAAAAACTCTCGACGGTCAACGTATCTAAACTAAGTGAAATAAATAGTATGGGCTACATTTTTTTCAGTCTTAGATGTGTTGTCAGTGCGTATGTTTGGAGCGAGAAAGAAAATATATAAAATCAATAACAAAACATGAAATCGACGATAAATAAAACTGTTGTTGAAACAGATTTTGAGCTACTTTTTAGTAGCGTAATTAGTGCGTAATTAGTCAGAAGAAGTACTGTTAGAAAAGTGCATATATTTCAAAATCGCATTAGACGAGGAAAATGTATTTAAAACCTTCATATATGTCCGTTGCAATTAGAGTGCCAGTAATCTCAAAGTGACGACTACCGCTCGTTTGGGATGACAGCTTTGTCTTAAACGATCAAACGACCTGTCAAATACAATGTAAAGCTAACGAAACTGGCAACATTTCGGATTCAATGTTTTAAATTGTTGCCAATAATTACGTTAGAAATGTCGTCACTCTAGTTGAAACGATTGAAATTCGATATCGTTGAATAACTGAAAGCGCACCGCAGCAACTAACCTGAAAAAGAGAAAAAAGAGAAAAACTATTACTGAGTGATGCCAAAATCGAGCCGTAGCAGTCATGGCTTGCTATGCACCGATTATTATCTTTGATACCCTCACAACTCCTAAATTCGATTAAAATTGGGTAGATTAAATATGAAGTACTATTATTAAACAAGTGGCACATGTGGACTGCAATCATTCTGAATGCATCAGTGAGTTCTTTAATTTTGCTAATAACAGTATCTTTTAAAACTTTGGTCACACAAACTGGTGTTGAGATGATTCTAGCGAACAGTCTGATCTGATGCTGCCTTATAATGCACAAATTCAATAACACTCCGTACGTATCTCGGTAAAGAAGCACCCAGGAATCAAAGCTAGACAGTAACTGCCACACACACTTCCAAATCCGTTCTGCATAGCGCTGAGGAACCTTTCCTAGGATACTATCACGGAAGAATGGGCAAAAACCTTCACCAAAAGATAGCACCGACCTCCAGTCGAAGGGTTATCCCGAAAAATAAGAAACGACGAAGAACTTATTTCTCAATATCCTGTCTACTGTTTCCTTTTGCCGTCCTGCCAGCCAGGTCGGTATGATCCTGGCAGCACTCCGCCTGGAAGACCAAACCGGAGAAGCGCACCGACCGACTCCCAAAGTGAGGAAAACGAAATTTATTACAATTTGATATTATTATTTGCGCTGGGATCTATCTCTGTGTTCCACCCGTTTTGTATCTTTGTGTGAACACTCGCTCGCTCCGGTTTTTGCTTCTCCCGAGACAGTGATGCCGAGCGGGGAGAAAATGTTATCTTATTTTAAATTTCCATTTTCGGTTCTCCGAGCGCGTTCTCCAGAAATTTACAGGCTGCTCCAGTCGTTCCTACCTGTAAGGGTGGAGGGGGGGATGACTGGCAAGTTCATACATGCCACATACACACACATACGGATTCTTCCCCCCACCCCTCTAGGAAAAATCTCAAAACCAGGATTTGAAAATTTCCGCTTCTCCGTCATCACCGTTATCCGTCTCCTGTCCTGTCGATTGGTGTCCAATATCGAAAAATAAATGCTTTTATATTACAATTCCCCATCACCGGCGGTAATCCTTTCCAACCAACGGCAGTTCCAGAAGCAAAGCACAACGCCAGACAGCAGACATCATCATCGTCGTCGTCTCCGGTGTCCACCACGTCCGAGCACCGCGCATCCGTGGTCGTCATACGGGAAGATAAAGTTTCGTAGATTAGCTGAGTGCAGTTCCGAAGATAAGCTCAAAGTTGATTCCTTCCAATGGGGGTTGCTCTTACAGTTGTTTCGAGCTGATCCGAATGTGCCGTGTGCTGAAGTTTTTGGCACTGCTTCGGTCCCGGCCAGATCGGACGGTGGTCGGTTGGTCCAACGCAGTTTTCAGAGCCGCCCGCCAAGAAGAGATGAACGACAGTCATAATATGCAGCGATAATGGTCATAATGCTGGGCATCATCTTTCCGACGATGACGATTGTTGTTTTTGGTTGTGTTAGAAATTTCGTAACTTGCTGTTTGACTAGTTCTGAAATGGATTCTCCGGTTTTGGTTTTCGATTTACGTTCCACAGACCGAGGGGAAAGGGCAGACAAAAGAATTCTTTGAGTAAACCGTAAATGTTTTGATACAGACTGGCCTATCAAAGTCAGGTAAATTTTCGTTTGGTCGATTTAAAGAAGTATTAGGCATTTCAATTTTTTATTAACTTCACTGGGCTGAAAATCAATCCTAAGAAGGTTATATACGAAACTCAATTGTCAGCCAGCGTGAGTTGGGGAAATTTGGTTCACTAATCGCATTCTCGTCAATTGATTTGTTTTGAGGAAGCATAGCTGTAAATTTTGTTTAATGCTACGTCAATACTCCCAAACATCCGCTTCACTTTTATACGAAACTCTTTCTACGAACCAAATCTCAAATAATGTAAACTTTTCTATGAACCAAATACTAATCCTTTTTTTTACGAACCTACTTGGTAAAAAGAGGTTTTAACGTAAAATGAAAACGATTTTTTGGTAATTGATAGTCTATGGAAACCACTACAATATGGGTTTTTTGGAATGTATTTGAAGAGTAGATTCCGGAAAACGATGTTTGGGGTCATTTCGAAATTCAAGATGGCAATATCTCGATAGTTTCGATTTCAATTTATCGATATTCCTTGAACACCATTACAACAATGGTAATCAGAAAACGATGTTCGAGCTCGTTTAGAAATTCAATGTGGATTCCTTTCAGTTGAAAACGGTATATTGTCCTGAGAAGGAATTAATGCAATGGTCAGGCTTTTACAAATTTACAAACGGGTCAAGAATTCAGGTAGGAATTCCTAAATTGAGAATTTCGTCAAATATTGAATTAAAGTCCTTTTAAAGAGATGGTAAAAGCACGGCATTCTTGCAGATTATCATTTGTCTTCTTGTCTTTTTTCTATACAAAGAAGTTGAAAAATTTTTGTGTGGCGATTTTTATAATGGATGAAAATTTAGAACAACGTACGTACATCAAATTTTGTGTTGCAAATGGATTTAAGTGTTCCGAAACGTTGAAAATGTTAGAAAAGGCCTTTGGTGAATCGTGTCTAGGAAAAAACACAGGCATACGAGTGGTATAAACGCTTCAAAGGTGGTCGTACAAGCTTGGATCATGATGAGATCCCTGACCGCCCAACAACATCTGTTACTGAAGAAAACATTGAATCGGCGAAGCAAATCGTGTTGCAAAATCGTTCTGTACCGATTAGAGAGATTGCTGTTTTGTTGGGCATCTCTTATGGATCAGCCGAACACATTTTAACTGATGTTTTGGGTTTGAAACGCGTCGCTTCTCGGCTGGTACCAAAAAAGTTGAATGCGCCGGCTCACACAGCGTTGGTTGTGTCGCAGTTTTTGGCCAAAAACACAACCAATATCATCAACCAATCACCGTACTCTCCAGATATGGCCCCGTGTGACTTTTTCCTCTTCCCCAGACTCAAATTGCCATTGCGGGGAACGCGTTTTGAGACCATAAAGACCATAAAAGTGAACTCGCTGCGTGAACTAAAGGTCATACCTTCGGCAGCCTATAAAACTTGTATGGAAAATTGGATCAAGCGTTGGCATGCATGTATTGCCGCAGTAGGAGAGTTTTTTAATAAAATTCCGGTTCTTTTCTGATCATAAGGTAAATATAGTAACCATGAGGACTGCAGTATTAAACTTGCTGGTCTTTTATGGACCGCCGAACCGGCGCTGGTGTCTATTGCCGTGAAATGAGATACAAGTAATCTTCTTTACTGGGTGGTTTTGGCACCGTATTTCAAAAGAAATCTACAAAGCACAGATTTCTTTCCAACAAGGTACCGGTGGTGATTAAATTAATTGTTGTTCACCCATCAATTTCCGTAGAACTTCAACCCGACCATTCTGAAATTTCTGTAGATAAACGGTCTGAAAATCCATGAATTATCTCTGTGATCCACTTGGTTTGTGCTGTAAACTCATATACTCATATCAATCGTTCCTTTTCTTCCTAAAAAAAAAAGAAGAAGACACGGTAAACCCCGAAACTTCGATTTACGCAAGAAATGTGTTACAATTACGTTGTTACGTGTTATTACAGGGCTTAGTTGTCTAAAACTCTCATTTTGTTTACAAAACGAACTTCGAAAATTCCAGTACAGTTGTCAACACAGTAAACTGTATAGTCTCAATTATTCTTTGCTTTCCTATAAATCTCACCGCAAGTGGAAGGTTTTATTGTAACGGGTGATTTTTTAAGAGCTTGAGAACTTTTTCAAACAATAAAACGCATAAAATTTGCAAAATCTCATCGGTTCTTTATTTTAAACGTTAGATTGGAACATGACATTTACTTTTTGAAGATAATTTCATTTAAATGTTGACCGCGGCTGCGTCTTAGGTGGTCCATTCGGAAAGTCCAATTTTGGGCAACTTTTTCGAGCATTTCGGCCGGAATAGCCCGAATTTCTTCGGAAATGTTGTCTTCCAAAGCTGGAATAGTTACTGGCTTATTTCTGTAGACTTTAGACTTGACGTAGCCCCACAAAAAATAGTCTAAAGGCGTCAAATCGCATGATCTTGGTGGCCAACTTACCGGTCCATTTCTTGAGATGAATTGTTCTCCGAAGTTTTCCCTCAAAATGGCCATAGAATCGCGAGCTGTGTGGCATGTAGCGCCATCTTGTTGAAACCACATGTCAACCAAGTTCAGTTCTTCCATTTTTGGCAACAAAAAGTTTGTTAGCATCGAACGATAGCGATCGCCATTCACTGTAACGTTGCGTCCAACAGCATCTTTGAAAAAATACGGTCCAATGATTCCACCAGCGTACAAACCACACCAAACAGTGCATTTTTCGGGATGCATGGGCAGTTCTTGAACGGCTTCTGGTTGCTCTTCACTCCAAATGCGGCAATTTTGCTTATTTACGTAGCCATTCAACCAGAAATGAGCCTCATCGCTGAACAAAATTTGTCGATAAAAAAGCGGACTTTCCGAATGGACCACCTAAGACGCAGCCGCGGTCAACATTTAAATGAAATTATCTTCAAAAAGTAAATGTCATGTACCAATCTAACGTTTAAAATAAAGAACCGATGAGATTTTGCAAATTTTATGCGTTTTATTGTTTAAAAAAGTTCTCAAGCTCTTAAAAAATCACCCTGTATAAGATATTTCAAACTAAACCTTACCACAAATCTATACAAGCTTGTCAAAAATTCATTTTTTCCCTGATCCGTTCTCTAACAATTATTTTGAAATGCTTTCGAAGCCTGCTTTCGAATATACGTTTCATTATCCATCGTTTGTCCCCCCCCCCCCCCCCTTCTGTCCCCTAAAAATAAGTTGACACCCAGTGGATGGATATAGGGATCAGTTTGGGAATATTACGCTGGAGCTTCATCAAATAGAAAAAAACATTGGTCCATCGACAATCGAAATCTCAAGAAGACGCGAAAACTGTCATTCCGACCTCGAACTTGTCATCATCTTCTTCTAATGTCAGTTACGCTAGTGTAACAGGTAGAAATCTACCACTTAATTCTTCTAATGTAAATAATCAAAACACAGGAACGCCTTCTAGTTTATCTTCTAACGAACACAATTTATTAATAGGTAGATCGGCCAAATTCGAGAGTGTCCACATTTTTAATTTGAACGCTGTGAGTCGTATTGAAAATGTAGTCTCACTGAAATATGATCATATTTCAACTCAAGTGTTATTACAAGAGAACATTATTGAGACGAATTTTGATGAAATTAAATCAATTATTAGGAAACTTAAAAACATGAAGGCTCCTGGTAATGATGGAATTTTTAATATTCTTATTAAAAATCTTCCCGATGTTGCCTTGAGACTCTTGGTTAAAATTTTCATTAGCAACAAGTGTTTTTCATTAGGTTACTTCCATAAGAGATGGAAAACCGCTAAAGTAATTCCCATCCTTAAGCCTGATAAAAACCCAGCAGAAACATCAAGTTATCGCCCAATTAACTTACTTTCTTCTATCAATAAACTTTCTGAAAAAATTATCCTGTTGAGAATGATGTCTCATATAAATGAGAATTCATTTTTTTTACCAGAGCAGTTTGGATTTCGTCATGAACATTCAACTTCTCATCAACTTGTCAGAGTTACGAACATGATAAAAGCAAATAAATTTTCTGGGTTGCTCTTCTAGACATAGAAAAAGTATTCGACAGTGTTTGGCACAAAAGTTTAATAGCAAAAATGTCTGATTTCCAGTTTCTTATTTATTTGATCAAAATGATTCAAAATTATTTAACTGATCGTACTCTTCAGGTTAGCTATCAGAATTGTAAATCTAAATTGCTACCCGTAAGAGCCGGTGTTCTGCAGGGTTCGAGCGTAGCTCCAATCTTGTATAATATTTTCACTTCTACCCGTTGGTTGTCAGAAATCGCTATTCTGTGACGACACAAGTCTGTTAGCCACAGGTAGAAATCTAAGAGTGATCTGCAGTCGCCTACAAAGAAGTTTAAATATTTTCAGTGATTATTTGTCAAAATGGAAAATTAAACCAAATGCAGCAAAAACGCAATTAATTATCTTTCCTCATAAGCCAAGAGCTTCTTTCCTTAAACCAAACAATAATCACATTCTAAAATTGAATGGCTTGGAATTGACATGGTCTGATCAAGCTTAATTACGTTTAACGTATGACAAAAAACTCACTGTCAACGATCACATTGAAATATATCAAATGTTTATATCCTCTTATAAACAGAAATTCTAAGCTCTGTCTAAAAAACTAATTGTTAATTTATAAACAAATTTCCATACCAGCCATGCTTTATGCAGTACCAATTTGGTCAAGTTGTTGTTCCACCAGGAAGAAAATGCCTAAAAGGATTCAGAATAAAATTCTTAAAATGATTTTGAAGCGTCCTCCCTGGTTTAGTACAAATGAGTTACATAGACTCACAAATATAGAACCATTAGATGTAATGTCACATAATATTATAAGCAAATTCCGACAAAAATCGATGCAATCTTCAATTGAATCGATTCGCTCTCTGTATTAGTTAGTAAGTTAGTACAGGGTCCGGCACTCGAAGTGTAACCAATTAAAAAGGCCATAAATTCAGTTTGGAAAATTACTTTTACTTAATTCAAAGTACAAAATGTGTAAAAATAATACAAAATTCAAAATCAATTCACTTTTGCTCGATATGACCACCTTTTGCCTTGACTATGGCCTTGAGACGGTCAAAAAACGAATCGCAAGCTGCCCGAATGTGACTTGCTAGTGTATTTTGGCCCACTCGCGGACAATAACTTTTTTCAGCGCCTCGAGACTGGTGTATCTTTTAGTTCGGACTTCGCTCTCCAAAATGGCCCAAAGAGAATAATCCATTGAATTCGCATCTGGTGAATTCGAGAGCCATTGTGTGGACGTGATGAAGTTCGGAACGTTGTTTTTCAGCCATTCTTGGTTCACTCGAGCTTTGTGAGACGGTCCCGAGTCCTGCTGAAACGTCCATGGTCTGCCACCGAAATGTTTGTCTGCCCACGGCTTCAAAGCAACCTCCAGAATACTTTCTCGATAATATGTCGCATTTACCTTGACACCAGGCTCGAAGGTCTGAAGTTGGTTACACTTCGAGTGCCGGACCCTGTATATAAGTTCCTTTTCCTAATTACACAATACAAGTAGGTTTAGAATTTTCCTTACACAAAAATCTCAGAATTGCGGAAGCAAATATTGTTCTCATGGTAATAACCAAATCATGTATATAAGAGGGCTGAAAAGTCACCACTTGTGGCTGAACACCCAATTTAAATCTTAATAATAATTAACTCATATTCCAATAAATAGTTATTTAAAAAAAAATATATTAAATTGTGTTATATTATATTATTATTATCATTATTTTACTATTATTACTTTTATTGTTATTATAATAATATATCAATAATATTTAACATTTACCATGTGGGCATTTAGGGTAGGGAACATCAGGGCATCATACGAAGTGTGAACTGGACAAGGAAACGTAGATGGCCAGCCCAAGTCACTTGAAAGAACTTGTTTGATATGAGTTTGACATGTCCTTCTCAAACAAACCATCAGGTGGGTTACAGCACGCATAGCGAGGTTATTCGTTGGAAGAAGGTGTTGCATCATACGCGTAAATGCTTCCGCTTACGGATCCACCCAATCCATTTTGTCTTCCCTTCAGCAACAACAATAATGTGGTACGGTAAATCTTGTTCATTGGTGAATCCTAGAGCTGATGGAAGCAAGGAATAATAATAATATATCCTAAATCGGCTACGGCCAGAAACGTTTGAAATTCCCTGCTTTACTCAATCAAAAAAGAATCTTGTATATAAAATTATCCACTAAGCTATTAGGCGAAAAAAATAAATCTAATTCATTTCCCGTCTTGATACATCAATAAACCCCAATCAGACCGGATTACGCCCGATTCTAATAAAGCAACTAACAAGTGAATATTAATTAGTAGCAGACTGCTTCGCTACTGAACGGAATAAAACTGTAGCTTCTGAAAGCAGTAAAGTTTGAAATGAGAACCGCAGGCGAGCTTACGATTTGATGCTAATCATTCGACAATCGACAGCCGCCGTGCACTGCCAGCTCAAAAAACCAAACGGGACCAATCAGCCGCGAATCGCGATGTCCTCTAGAAGCGCAGATTTATGCTCACGACTACAGATTCGGACTCTTGTCATGTCGGTTCGGTTTTGTTTTGTTTTTTTTTTTATGGACACAAACACAACACTAAAACGTACAGTTGTTTATCCTCGAATCGATCGAATCAGCATAGTTTTGTCACGTTTTTCTCCCGCTTGGTCCCAACCAGGCAGCAGCAACAGCAGCAGGCCATGTTCCGATCGAACGAAGACGACTTGATCAGTAGCGGACCATCTGCGAGTGAGGTGTTAAACACTAACGAGCCTCGCCATGGGGTGTTCCGTGTTCGCGGTTCCGTGCGGTTGCTGTGGCGCAACGGGAATCAATCGCCATCCGATCCATCATCGTTTCAGCAGAAGAAACTTGACCTCATTCTCGTGGTTGGGAAGGGAGGTAGATTGGTAAACGGACGATAACGACCGCAATGCCATGACCGGGGACACTAATCAGAATCGGGTTGATAAAGCAATAAAAACCGCTTCGAAAGAATTGTGATGTGATCGATCTTGACTCATAAAAAAAATGAGTGGAAACCGTCGCAGGCAAATTCTCCTGTAAGTATTTGCTATACCGGTCACAGTCGGTAACCTATTCTGCAGAAAATTATCGATGGAAAGCACGTGGTTTGCCCTAGCGATGAAGGTTAAAGATCAATTTTGACAGAAAAGCCTTGGGCAAAATGTATGTTACGAACAATCTTGGATTGCAATTCAAAGTAACCTTAAGTTAGGGTATCTCGGCGAGTTGCAGTTTACCAATCGAAGCAATCGTTTTGCCAGCTAAGTTAGTAGGTTAAACCGGTGCCTGCTTATCGATGATTCAGATGGTAGATTGTTGTGTACTAGGTCGAACATATTCGCTTTAAGTATTTTTTTTTCTTGGTGTTTTTCTGTGACAGGTACACATACTGTTTTTGTTTTGTGCTGGCATTAGAATTAGCATTTGCATAAGGGTTGTTTAATTATTTAAACCCTCTGACTAGATTCAAATTTACTTCAGAAATCACAGACGTGAGTTTTTCGATAATAATGACAGCAGGGCTATTGTACCAAATGTCATCTCATTGATAGAGGCGCCATGGTATTTTGCGGATTACTTGACTTTCAATCAATTGAGATAAAATCGAAGACCAATATCACAGAAAAAATAGTTTGACAATTGTTCGATAAAGACTGTCCTTGAAAGTATGGACGCTCTTTGATTTCGCTGTAAATAATTCATAAGTGTTAGATATTCAAATTTTATTCGATATACTGATAATATTAGACTACAACAACAGAATATTATTCTCAACATTTGCTACTTAGCCATTGTAGACTAGCTGGCGCACCTTCTTGCGAACGTTCCTCATTAAATTCCGTACAGACTTCTTGGCGACAAGTTTTGACACTTTTTTCCAATTTTTTTCGAACTGTTGAATGGTTTCGGCTGCCGAGACATGTTTCCTAAGATGTGCCTTCGTTATTGCAAAAATTCCTCAATTGGTCGAAGTTATGGGGAATTTGGTGAATTCATGTCTTTTGGGACGAAAGTGACATTTTTGGTATTATACCATCCTACCGTTGATTTCGAGTAGTGGCAAGAAGCAAGATCTGCCAGAAGACAACAGGATCCTTGTGGCTTCGAATCATGGACAGAAGTCGTTTTTGTAAACATTCCTTGATGTATATTTCGCTGTTCATTGAAGCAGTGGGTTTCAAAATCCTACCGCAGCTACAAATTGCTTGCCAGACCATAGCTTTCTTACCAAATTTTTCGATTTCAATCTCGGACTGATTTAACACTTGCCCTTCTCGCACCGTATAATATTGTGGTCCCGGCTAGGATTTGTAATCGAGTTTCACGTAGGTTTTATTGTCCATGATTATGCAGTTCAAATTTCCAGCAAGAATCATATTGTACAGCTTTCGAACCCTCGGCCTGATCGATGCTTCTTGTTTCGGATTACGTTTTGGTTCTTTCTGCTTCTTATAGGTTCGAAGATTCAAACGTTATTTAGCACGAAGAACATTTGACTTCGAAGTGCCCACTATTTGGCCACATCCCGAACTGAAACCTCCTTCTTTTGCTCGAACGCCTTTAGTATACGTTTATCCAACAGAGGGTTAGCAGGACCCCTTTTTTCGACCCGTTGTCGGTTTATCCTCAAAGGTATTATCCTCACCGAACTTCCTGATTGCATTTCGCACGGCTTTTTCACTTGCTCTTTCCATTTTTGATATCTTTCTCAGTGACAGTCCGCGTTCTGTGCACCATTTGTACACAATTTTTCGACGTGGTTCTGCTGAAAGTCCACGCATTTCGAAACAAACTAATGAAAACGAATAAACAACTGCACAAGTGGTTAGAGAAGAGTGTAGATAACAGGACGCAGCCATAAAAATTGACAGATTCTGAACCTTTGCGAAATGGCAGCGGTTTTTGGTTGCGTCCATACTTTCCGGGACAGTCTTTATGGCTGCATCGTTGGTCTCATATTAGTCGGAGGGATCAGGATCATTTCACCGAGAGCCATTTCGCCAAAAGCCATTTCGCCGGAAGGGTAATTTCGGTTGGAATTGATTTGAAATAAAGACAAAATAAAAATGAAAATATTTGTTGTTTTGTTGAACTGGTTGGTATGCAAGAGGCCACCACTTCCGAAGGCGTGTCCGCGGTCAACTCAGCCGGCGGATTTGTTCCGCCGAGCCATCTTGTCTTCGGTTATATGGCTGCGCCACATCAATTATCCAGGAAACATAAAAATAAACAGATAATTTTGATGGAATAACAATAATTTGCAGTTTTCTAATTCATTATGCGACGTAAACAAAATTACCCTTTTGGCGAAATGGCTTTCGGCGAAATGACCCGCTCCCAAAGAATTGTGAGAACGAGAAAACAAATGTTTTATTTGAAATAATACAGCAAGGAGTACTTTTTTTTTTCGATAAAATAATTTTCAATGAAATAGTCCATTCGGCAGGCTGGTTATCGATGAAATTATCAAGAGTCCAACAACGGAAGCCAAAATAACACATGGGGCAATAAGTCCCGAGACTAACAATGGAAACAACAATTTTATTGCAAATTTTTTTTTTATTCATCATCATAATCACCTTTTAGGGTGATACAATGGTTCCAACGTTTTTCCAATTTTTCAATACCATGTTTATTGAAAAAATTATCTTTCGCTTCAAAATAAGCTTCAGTTTCAGCGATGACCACCTCATTTGAGCCAAATATTTTTCCCTGGAGCATTTTTTTAAGATCAGCAAAGAGCCAGTAATCACTGGGGGCTAAATCTGGCGAGTATGGGGGATGGGGAAGCAGATCAAAGCCCAATTCGTTCAATTTCGCCATTGTTTTCATCGACTTGTGGCAGGCTGTTTTTGTTCCATCGAAAGCAATCGCGGCACCCACTTGGAAAAACCCTTTTTCATGCTCAATTTTTCATGAGGGATAATAAATACACTTCCATATGATATCTGTGTCATCTCAGCAATCTCACGGAGCTTCACTTTACGATCTTTCATTATAATTTTTGTCACTACACTCACATTTCCCGGTGTAACGGCTTCCACAGGTCTACCCGAGCGTTCCGCGTCATTTGTGTCGGTACGACCACGGTTAAACTCGGCGAACCACCGACAAATCGTTGCTTTTGATGGACAAGAGTCCGGATAACATTTGTCAATCCATTGTTTCGCTTGCACGGTGTTTTTTCCATTTTTTAAACAAACTACAAAACGACTTTACTCCAACCTCGGTAACTCAGCTGTTTCTGGTCGGATCGACTTAAAATTTTGACCCGTTTCAAGCAAAGGTTAGTACTCTAGAAAGACGTGGTTACTGGTTTACTACGAGCGCCATCTCTGCTTTAGTCTCGGGACTTATTGATCCATGTTTTAGAAGGCAGAGAAAATTATATTGTTGCAATCGAGCAAAGAATGAAAATTAGTGAAACGGAATAGTGCTATTGTACCCAAAATGTCATATAATTAGTAAAGTCATCATATTATTTTGTCGATTACTCGAATTTCCCTTAACGCTTCGTCTCTAAGAAGCAATACCATAGGAAATATAGTTTGAAAATTGTGCTATACTTCTGCGAAAACTCGAAGCGAATATTCCCTTTTGGTCAATCTATCGAACAGGGACAGCAGATCGCACTCTAAGCGATTAATTTCGTATGTGATTTTTTTCAATGTTTGAATTATCTGGAAAATCTAGGAAAATAAATGAGTTTTATTTCCAAGTTTCTGTCAATATCCTGTCAGTACTCTGCTTACTTATTGATCAGGAATCAGAATTAAATGGCTTAAACGGCACGTTCCCCGTACTTATTGATTTGATTTAGTTTTTTTCAATTAATTGAATTGAATTGAAGAAATTCCCGCTTTGGAGAAAAACTTGTATTTTCCCCACCAGTCTTACTAGAAGTTCGTTCAGGAACCCCGTCACATTGAATAGAGTTTGGGTTCATATCATCGCGACTAAAAACCCCAATGATAGATGGCGCTAAAATTTTGCCAGCTTTGATATAACAAGGCAAGCTCGGTGGCGAACTAATCGCGTATCGATGCTCCGAATTGATGATGGGTGGTAACGAGACTGGTTTCGTCGCATTCGGGATATATGCATGTATCTTTTGGCATCGAGAAGGAGAAAGAAAAATGATTCTTCCTGGCGGCATCAGCAAGATAAGTTCCGTTTGAACTTGTAACTTGTAAATACATGCAAGCTTTCTCGTATAAGGCACACTCACTCACACACACATATGCACGTTTGTGTACTTGCCTTTCCCGCATATTGGCCCAATCGGAGAGATTGAGATCTAAATGGTATTTTTTATGTTCCTTTGGATTTTTGATTAATTGGATGGCGCACCGAGATAGCACGCAAGTCGGGAACAATGTGTAGTCAGGGCCGGAAGCACTCAACAACATTTTTGGACAGTGGTGCTTTCTCTGTCCAGAAATGGAAATGAGCCAATCAGCACCGGCAACCGAGTTTTAGGGGATTTATTTCGTGGCTTTCAGAATGATTGCCCCAAACGTAAGAGTAAAGATTGTATGTATTTGCACAAGGTCAGTCTACTAGAAACTACAACCCGTGATCGTGGTACGTTTGCTGAATTCCACCGCATACCACCATGCATGCCGGTTCGGCGTTGTTCGGTTTTGTTGATTTGGCGAGCTAGATAAGCGCGCCTCGTTGTTGCGCCGCGCCATGAAGACTAGAGCGAAAAATGCGAAATATAACAAAAGATAAGATTTCATTATAGATAAGCTCGCTGGAGCTGGCCTGAATGAAGACGAAAGATAGACCGAGAGAAAGAGACAGAGCGAAAGAGCGAGAGAGGAGACGAGTTAGAGTAGAGTAAGGGATTAAGGCTAGCAATGAAAAAGCACCGGGTATGACCGGGTGGGTGGGTGTTTTCGGCTTGCAGTGCACAGCAGCTTGACGGGACGGAGGATAGCAGATTGAAATCTACTTTTGCTCGGTTATGATAGCTAACATGAGAGCCAACAGAGTGTGAGCGTGTGTTTGTTTACCAGTCAGCTTGCCGGAGATCGTTGATTCGAGATAGCGTTCAAGTTTTGCTTCCACAAGTAGGTCGGAAACTGAACGGAATCGATTTCATTACACAAGTGCAGTTTCAGTGCGACTGCAACAAGGAGGAGGCAGCCGTACCGCCACAATGTTGCAGATTTGCCTTCGTGGCATGTCGATATCGGCATGTTATGCGCAGGTTGTTCTCGAAAACTTCACTAACTAAACAACAACGTTGTTTAAGTGGAATTGCGGTTTTCGATATGATTGACTGGTAGATGATAAGTGGTGTTTCTTTGGTGAATTGGCCATGCTAACGACAAACGTTATTTCGATGGGAGAATAGGTGTTCGGAATTATTTCATTTTGGCTCATTTTAAGTTGATGATTCTTATACATATTAGTCCCTACAGCTCACTACTAGCTCATTTTTGTAGGACTGTAAACCACAGACAGATTACAGACATGACAGTGACGATATTTTTTTGTCGCACTTTCGCTGTCCTCTGTAAAACTGGCAACGATGATAAATAACTGATTGCACCGCTGAGTTCCCATCACCATATGTACAATGCAAATGGGTAAGAATTTCTCAAGTGGGCCACCTTTGAACCTCAGCATTTTTAATTGCAGTGAAATGTTGTTATTTTGATAGCGGTTTACGTAAAAACATAAAATGTCAAACAATTTTGATCTACAAATTTTTTTGTTGCTGTTATGAACAATTAAACTTTTCATACAAATTTTTTTTAAAACTTTATAACTTTCGAACAAATTATTCAATTTTAATAAATCCAACACCATTTTGTTTGCATTAAATTACACTATTAATAAGAATTTTTTGGATTTTTTTGAAAGTTTTTTTCAATGTTAAATCAATGTTTATTTATTAAACATTTAAAAAAAGTGGCGTTCTCAAGTAATTTAAAAAATGAAAAAATTCACATAAATGAAAAGAACACTAATAAACAACTTTGCGCTGAAAAAACAAATGGCCCGCTATTTATATAATAGTTATTAAATATTTTATGACACCGTGGAGTACCACGAACAGTGCGTAGAAGCTACAAGCGCGCGCAGTGTTTGACACGCTACGAGTGGTCATTTCATTATAAGTTTGAATATCATTCACTAATACATGTTTTTTCAGTTATCTGACGAGTTTTTATTTTTCAATTTTTAGCTTGTCAAACTTTGAGCTACATGAAATTTCGTTGCAAATTACATGACTAGTTTTATCTGGTTTAACAAAATGATACTGACGCGTGTTCCTTGTTGTAACTGCTTTTGAAAACCGTAAAGTCAACGCCATTTCTTCATTTTTGTGCTCTTCTTTAGAACAAAATTCAAAATCGATTTTCGAAAAAAAATTTTTGGCCCAAACAAATAAATCCTTTGGCGTAATTTTTTGGTCATCTACTGGTCGTTGCAAACTTGCACGTCGAGCACTTCTTTTAATTGTACCACCGATTCCATCGCAAGCACTTTTACCATGAGAAGTTGCAAAAAAGTTCCATTCAACTTCAACTTTTGAATGCTGCTCTAAATATTGAAGGTTTAGAAAATTATATTTGTTCTTATACTGCGAAGCAGCTCCATCAGAAAAAAATAACAGTTTTTTAACATTTTTCTCTCCATGAATATTTCGCAAGTACTTCACCATTTTTGTGTTAAACAGATTGACAGATGCAGCGTTGTGCTTACAATATTCCGAAATAATCACAAAACTGTGATGCTTCATATTTCCATTCTTTTTGTAATAAATTACGTACGGCTGAAGCGTCGCTTGTTCATTCGACCAATGAAACGATTGAATAGCGTCTTGAATAACAAAACTGAAGTTTTCTGAAAAATCTAATGTAATAACAAATTCTCCGGTTTAAATAGAATGCTTGGTAGTATCAAGATAATCGGCTTGTGTTCTTGCAATGAAATCGTGTTTCAAAAGCAATGGCAATTCCTTTTCAAGATATTTTTAAAATTCACTTTTTTTTAAACTGAAAGTTTGTATTTCGCATCTAAAATGTGTAAATTTTGTTTTTGAAAGCATAAATTTTTAATTAATAATAAGAAATAGTTGTATATAAAAATTCACCTGTCCACAGTCGTCCAATTTTTAAACTGAATTTCATTAATTGCATAATCCTCGAATAATATTTCCAATATGTTAACAATCGGAATAACACCGGGGCAGTTTTCGCATTGTAATAAATAACATGCCTCTGTTACTTCGTCGCATACCATTTTTTCCAATCATGAAGCAATTATTCTACACTACGAGTATTGTAGAAAATTGTAGCTCCAGAGTTTTCTAGACACCTATTTACACCGATAAACTTTAGTTTTGCATTTTGATGTATTTGGCAAACACAAACATTGTGTGTTCCACTTTTTCCAACTGGGATACACCAGTGTGGACGAAGTTTAGTAAACGCAGACAAACTGATTATGTGTTCAGGAAATTTGGCATTAAACTTTTGATGTAATTCTTTAATATTGAACAGCAATAATCGTTTTTGAACTTGTTCACGTTTGCTGTCAATTAAAACCGTGACGAAATCCTTTTTACCCGGCATGACTCGACTGCATTTATCCGATTCATAGAACTGCTTTACTGCATCTATAGTATTTTTGGACAAAGCCTGTCCTTTTTTTTGCTACCGGGGCAAGATCCATAACCAAGTGATTCATGAATTTTCTTAGCTCTTGAAGCCAATCTTCGAGAAACGTTAAATAATTCATACATTTACCGAACACTCCAGCTTTGTGGCACTGTAGTCAAAATTCTAATTTTATCATTTCTTGAATTTGTCTTAGATAAGGCCAGTCTGATTTCGTTCACCAATTGTGCATCGATTATGTTTTTTTCCTCTGGAAAATGAATGTAATCTTATTCATATAACTCTGAATATAGTAAGAAACAAATTAACGAAATGACACATTAGGTCAAATAAAGTACACTGTAATAAGTAAGGGAAATAAAGTTGATTGAAATATCAATTTTTATATGAATTTTTCGCGAAACTTTAAAATATGTGACATACCAACTCGTCGTCTTTTGAAATTTTCATTTGATTCGAAAGTAGACCAATCATCTGTTTCTCCGTCTTCTGAGCTCGAGCTACTATTCGGTTTTATTAATATGTTCAAAACTTCGGCTGGCTGATATTTGTTTTTAGAAATAGATCTTCTGCATGAATCACAAACACATTTTCCGATTAAATTTGAAAATAAGGAACTCCAGTTTTCATTTACAACTTTTATATTCTTATGAATAGACAAATGATTTTTTTTATTAAGTGGGTTACAACATCGTTTAGGATTAGGCATTTTGTAACGAAAAATGCATCAAATAGTTAAAGCGACAGATAGACAACTATTCCTTATACGATACAAGTTCGGTAACTGCTTTCTACTAAAGACTGACGACCATTGATGCCAGATATTTGCAGTGCAAACCAGGAAACAATCTTTTTCTGATCGCCAGGCAACCAGTTTCCGTAGTTTTCCGTATAAAAATATGACTTTCCATAGATATCCGTAGAAATATTCCGATAGAAAATCTCAGAATCGGTAGATCTGACATCGTTGCTGACAACAAGACTCAGTGAAGAACAAAAGGTTAACCAGATATAACGTGTTCGGGCCGCACGAACACGAACACCGTAAACGAACATTTACGAACGCCTTCCGCGTCACATCAATGTTCCTAGCGCCTGCCATTCAACCTTCTACGCACCGTTCGTGGTACTACGCGGTGTCATAAAATATTCAATAACTATTACATAAATAGCGAGCCATTTTTTTTCAGCGCCAAGTTGTTTATTAGTGTTCTTTTCATTTATGTGACTTTTTTCATTTTTTAAATTACTTGAGAACGCCACTTTTTTTAAATGTTTAATAAATAAACATTGATTTAACATTGAAAAAAACTTTCAAAAAAATCCAAAAAATTCTTATTAATAGTGTAATTTAATGCAAACAAAATGGTGTTGGATTTATTAAAATTGAATAATTTGTTCGAAAGTTATAAAGTTTAAAAAAAAATTTGTATGAAAAGTTTAATTGTTCATAACAGCAACAAAAAAATTTGTAGATCAAAATTGTTTGACATTTTATGTTTTTACGTAAACCGCTATCAAAATAACAACATTTCACTGCAATTAAAAATGCTGAGGTTCAAAGGTGGCCCACTTGAGAAATTCTTACCCAAATGTCAAACCGTGAGAGCTCTTCTTATTCGTTAGTTTATTGGTAAACATTGAAATTTTATATTTTAATTCAATTTTTGTTAAGTTCGTCTCGCGTATATTTACATTAACCACAAGCGGACGATTTACAACCGATGCGCATTATAGCAGTTAAATGAAAGTTTGAATATATCTTTTTTCCGTTGGTAGTAAAGCTACATACAATCAATCTCTTGAGCGCTCATTGCCGTTTCAACCTTCCGAGCGAACGGACGTGATTTGGATTTACTGCGAAAGCATTGAAAACCAGTTGTGTGTGTGTGATAAAGTGGTCGGACGATATTGTGTGATAGACAATAGTGCTTTTTCCTCTGATAGGTTTTTTTTTCGTATTATATAATAGAACAGTGCCTTATTGCGAGCGGTCGATCGAAACGGTACCGTTAGCCGATTATTGTTTCGCCGATCAAGGCCAAGTGTGAGGATTATAAACAAGCGGCCATTGTGTGAGGATTATAAATAAGTGTGCCTTTTCCTCTCGGAGGTTTTTTGCACATCATCAAAGCGGCGATACGCCGATCGACGAAGTCCAGCTTGGTGTCCCCCGTTGGATCTTAGTTAAGTACCTTTACTTCGTTTATTTTTATTTCTTTATTTGACCATTATATTTCCCCCCGAATCATTTGTTTTTGCGCGGAAGTAGTTACGCTATGTCTAATTTAAAACCTGCCCCCCCCCCGCTCCCGATGTTCAAATGGAGACTTCCCTTGTCAGTAAAAAGTCCCGCATAAAGAGCTATCCTGATGGGCTCGCACTACCGGCCGGGCCTTACGCGGTCTATTTCCGGACCAAATCAAAGGAAAAAAAACTGAATATTTTAAAAATATCGCGGGACCTGAATTCGCGATATAATACCATAAAAAGTATAGATAGAATACGGCCAGACAAGCTCAGGGTCCTGTTTACCAGCTCAAAACAGGCTAATGAGCTTGTTCAAAATGATCCTTTTACGCTGGAGTACCGCGTCTACGTGCCAGCTCGTGAAGTCGAAATCGACGGTGTGGTCACCGATTCGAGTTTGACTTGCGAGGATATTCTTAAGTACGGGGCGGGTTGTTTTAAAGACCCCTCACTTAAGAATGTCAAGATACTGGATTGCAAGCGATTGCATTCAGTATCGATCGCCGGGGATGGAACAAAGTCTTATCCCCAATCAGACTCTTATCGTGTGACCTTCGCCGGCTCGGCATTGCCCAACTACATCCTCTTGGACCGGGTTCGTTTGCCTGTTCGTTTATTTGTACCCCGGATAATGAATTGTACCAATTGCAAACAACTGGGGCATACAGCTACCCATTGCAGCAATAAGCCACGTTGTGCTAACTGTGGGGAAGCTCATGCGGACGGCTCTTGCGGTAAGGATGCTGAAAAGTGTCTCTACTGTAAGGAGGGTCCGCATGACCTCTCTGACTGTCCCGCTTACAAACTGCGAGGAGATCGGATGAAGCGTTCCCTGAAGGAACACTCCAAGCGTTCCTTTGCCGAGATGGTTAAGAGTGCCACCCCTCCTAAACAGGCAACGAATCCATATGCCTGCTTGTCAACTGACGAGAGCGATTCTGACGACCCTTTGGAAGGTCCATCTTCAGCGGTCCCTCGTAGCTGTAGGAAAAGAATGAATAAATCTTCTCATAAGCTACCTAGTAAGGGTTCGAAAGTGTCTTCCGAAGGGCTTCGAAAAGTTACAGCTAACGGGAATCGGGAAAAATCACCGAAGCAAAAAGCTCTTGGTCTCGGAAAACTCAATTCCGAGATGGAATTCCCACCGCTTCCAGGGACTAAAAAATCCCCAAGCGTCCCTGAAAATCCACCAGAGAACCAACTAGGTGCTGGACTTATAAAGTTCTCTGATGTTGTGGACTGGATTTTTACAACTTTCAATATTTCAGACCCTCTTAGAAGCATTTTAATTGCTTTCATGCCAACAGTAAAAACATATTTGAAGCAGTTGACTGCAAATTGGCCCCTTCTTTCAGCGATTGTATCTTTCGATGGCTAAATCATCCACCAAGGTCACGGATCTAATCACTGTTTTACAGTGGAATTGCAGAAGTATTATCCCAAAAATAGATTCATTTAAATTTCTAGTAAACAATCTGAAATGTGACGCATTTGCATTGTGCGAAACTTGGCTAACTTCTGAAATACCCTTAAACTTTCACGATTTTAACATTATTCGTCTGGATCGAGATAATCCCTATGGAGGAGTACTTTTGGGGATCAAAAAGTGCTATTCTTTCTATCACATTAACCTCCCCTCGATACTAGGTATTGAAGTTGTCGCATGTCATGTTACAATCAAAGGTAAGGACCTTTGCATTGCTTCCATCTACATTCCCCCAAGAGCCTCGGTTGGGCATCGGTGGCTCAGTGATATCGTAGAGCTCCTTCCTGCACCGACGTTGGTTTTAGGAGACTTTAACTCACACGGTACGGGATGGGGCTGTCTTCACGATGATAACAGATCAACTATGATCCATGATATCTGCGACAACTTCAATATGGCAATCTTGAATACGGGAGAAATGACACGGATTCCTGCACCACCAGCAAGACCAAGTGCGCTGGATTTATCCCTTTGCTCGACATCGCTACGGTTGGATTGCACGTGGGAGGTAATTCCTGATCCCCACGGTAGCGATCATCTACCGATCGTAATATCAATCACCAGCGGCTCAAAACCATCGAAGACAATCAATGTTTCGTATGATCTCACACGAAATATTGATTGGAATAGCTATGCGACCTCGATATCTGAGAAACTTGAAAGAACTCAACAACTTCCTCCGGAGGAAGAGTACACGTTTTTGGCTGGCTTGATTCTCGACACCGCGACTCAAGCTCAGACGAAACGTGTACCCGGCGCGAAAACTAACATCCGTCCTCCCAACCCGTGGTGGGACAAAGAGTGCACAAATTTAAACGCGGAGAGAGCCTCCGCGTATAAAATATTCAGAAAAAATGGAACACCTGATAATTACCGGAATTACGCGGCGTTAGACGTTAAAACTAAGAACTTGATTAGAGCCAAGAAACGCGGTTACTGGCGTCGGTTTATAGACGGCTTAACGAAAGAAACATCTATGAGTACTCTTTGGAACACAGCCCGACGAATGCGCAATCATAACACCACGAATGAAAGCGAGGAATATTCCAACCGCTGGATATTCGATTTCGCTAAAAAAGTATGCCCAGACTCTGTTCCGGAACAGAAGATCACCCGCGCCTCGACACCAAATACAAACGAAACACCGTTTTCGATGGTAGAGCTCTCACTTGCACTCTTGTCATGTAACAATAAAGCCCCGGGATTAGACAGAATAAAATTCAACTTGTTGAAAAATCTGCCAGACCCCGCCAAAAGGCGCTTGTTGAGTTTATTCAATAAGTTCCTTGAGGACAACATTGTTCCATATGACTGGAGACAAGTGAAAGTGATCGCCATTCAAAAACCAGGAAAATCAGCCTCCGATCACAATTCGTATCGGCCGATTGCTATGCTTTCCTGTATCCGGAAATTGTTCGAAAAAATGATTCTCTTCCGTCTAGACAATTGGGTCGAAACTAATGGCTTACTTTCAGATACACAATTTGGTTTCCGCAGGGGTAAAGGAACGAACGATTGTCTTGCGTTGCTCTCAACAGAAATTAAAATGGCATTTGCTCGTAAAGAACAAATGGCGTCAGTTTTCCTAGACATTAAGGGGGCTTTTGACTCAGTTTCTATAAATATCTTATTTGAGAAGCTGCATCAGCATGGTCTTTCGCCAGTTTTGAACAACTTTTTACATAATCTATTGTCTGAGAAACACATGTATTTCGCGCATGGTGATTTGTCGACAATACGATTCAGTTACATGGGTCTTCCTCAGGGCTCATGCTTAAGCCCCCTTCTATACAATTTTTACGTAAACGACATCGATAAATGTATCAACACATCTTGCACGCTGAGACAACTTGCCGACGACAGCGTTGTGTCTATTATAGGACCCAAAGCTGGCGATCTGCAAGGGCCGTTACAAGATACTCTTGCCAACTTATCCACATGGGCTCTTCAAATGGGTATCGAGTTCTCTACGGAGAAAACTGAGCTGGTTGTATTTTCGAGAAAGCGAGAACCAGCACAATTACAGCTTCAACTAGGGGGTGAAACCATAGCTCAGGTCTTCACATTTAAATATCTCGGGGTCTGGTTCGACTCCAAAGGCACCTGGGGATGTCACATTAGGTATCTGAAAAGAAAATGCCAACAAAGAATCAACTTTCTTCGTACAATAACCGGGTCGTGGTGGGGTGCCCATCCAGGAGACCTGATCAGGCTGTACCAAACAACGATATTGTCCGTGATGGAATACGGATGCTTTTGCTTCCGATCCGCGGCGAACACTCATTTCATCATGCTGGAAAGAATTCAGTATCGTTGTTTGCGTATTGCCTTGGGTTGCATGCAATCGACTCATACGATGAGCCTCGAAGTGCTGGCGGGTGTTCTCCCATTGAAAAACCGGTTCTGGGATCTCTCATATCGTTTGCTCATTCGATGCGACATTTTGAATCCTCTGGTGATTGAAAATTTCGAAAGGTTAGTTGAGCTTAATTCTCAAACCCGTTTTATGTCCTTGTATTTTGATTACATGGCTCAGAATATTAATCCTTCTTCGTTTGTTTCCAACCGTGCTCATTTCTTGGATACTTCTGATTCTACTGTGTTTTTCGACACATCCATGAGAGAAGAAATTCATGGAATTCCGGCTCACGTGCGCCCTCAAGTGGCCCCAAATATTTTTTATAATAAATTTAGAACAGTCAACTGTGAAAAGGTGTTTTACACTGACGGATCAAACATTAACAAGTCCACAAGCTTCGGCATCTTCAATCAAAACATCACCGCTTCTTACAAACTCAGTGATCCGGCTTCAGTTTACGTCGCAGAATTAGCTGCTATTCAGTACACCCTCGAGATCATTGAAACCTTGCCCAAAGACCATTACTTCATTGTCACGGACAGTCTAAGCTCAATAGAAGCTCTCCGGGCAATGAAGCCAGGAAAGTGTCCCCCATATTTCCTGGGGAAAATACGGGAACATTTGAGTACTTTATCTGAACGGTCTTATTTAATATCGTTAGTCTGGGTCCCTTCGCATTGTTCCATTCCGGGCAATGAAAAGGCAGACTCATTGGCTAAAGTGGGCGCATTAGAAGGTGATATTTATGAAAGACCAATCTGCTTCAATGAATTTTTCAGTATTTCTCGTCAGAAAACTCTCGAAAGTTGGCAAACTTCATGGAGCAATGACGAACTGGGACGATGGCTACACTCCATTATCCCTAAGGTATCGACGAAACCTTGGTTCAAGGGGATGAACGTGAGTCGTGATTTCATTCGCGTTATGTCACGACTCATGTCAAATCACTATACATTCAACGCACACCTCCGGCGTATCGGGATCGTGGAGAACGGGCTCTGCACCTGTGGCGACGGTTATCAGGACATCGAGCATGTCGTGTGGTCGTGCGTAGAGTATCGCGACGCCAGGTCGAAGCTACTGGAATCCCTCAGGGCCCGAGGTAGACCGCCTGAGGTTCCGGTTCGGGATGTGTTGGCGAGTCGGGATAGTTCATATATGCTTCTCATATACCAGTTTCTCAAACACATTAATATACAAGTGTAATCTGTTACATCTGGCTTAGAAAGTTCCTCCTATTTATCGACGTTGTTTCAACTGTGGCTAAGAATTATTTCTCAACAGCAGGTTTGAAACTAACTTCCGCCGATTATCCCGATTCCTCATCTGTCCACCATCTTCATCGGAACTAACAAGATCTTTTTGCTGTCACTAACCTTCGCTTCCCCCCTCCCCGTCTTTTCACCATCTCGATGTCAACTAATTAGATCTCTGTCGTTTTAGTCATTTCATTCCCATATCCCCATTTTACTTCGTTTTCCGCAATATTTACTTCGCTATCTTTTTTTTTCATTTTCTTCTGTAACAACACCATCATCGCCCACGGAAACTTATCAACAGCATGCGGGCCACCCGCCGGGTATTCGTAACCTGGGGGTGTTTCCCGCGGATCCACACGGACCGAAGAATGCGGCCAACATGAATATTCACCAACGCCATATGGAAGACTCTCATGAAATATTCAGATCACCGGCCGATCACCACATGAAGGCTGGATCTGCCAAAGTCAACCACTGCGACCCAAATATGACATTACTTAATGATACAACCCTAGTTTTAAGTTAGTCGTAAATTTTAAATTAGTAAAAGCCCTTGGCATCTTAGAACTTAAGCAGTGTGCCTTAAACATTATATTCTTGAATAAAAAAAAAAATCTCTTGAGCGCTGAAGAACATCGGAAAGCTCAGGATTCAACTTCCCGGTTTTCGACGTTCTGCCTTGTACCACGAAAATGTCAGAGCAGATTATATGAATTATGAGAAAAATGTAAATCAATAGTACGAATATTTCGAAGAAATGAGCAAACTTCGATCTTATAAAATGCTTCTAGAATGGAACAGCTTAGGTCAGTGCCGTAGTGAGGGTGAGGCGAGTGAGGCGACCGCCTCGGGCGCCAACATCCATGGGGCGTCAAAACATGACGGAATATTAAATTTTGATATTGATATTAAAAAAATCTGAATTCTTGAACTCGACCGACATTTCAAATCAATATGCTAGAGTTGAATTCTAAATCTGAGATCTGAAAATCAATTCTGTTGCTAGATTTTGAAACTGGACTCAGGTAACGAGTTCTCAAACTGAATTCTAGAACTGAGCATTGAACATGTGTTTTGGAACTGAACTCTAGAGCAGGATTCCGCTGAATCCAAAACCTAAGTCCTAGCACTAAACTCAGGACCCAGATCTGGATTGCTTCTGAATTTTAATTACAGAGTTCCGGTCTAGGATTCAGCTTTCAAATTAGGATCCAGAATTAAACTCCGAGATTTAGTTCCAGAATTCAGATCCGGATTTTAGTTCAAAAATTTTCAGAATCTAGCTCCTGAATTCAGTTACACTTCTAGAATTGTGGAACTGACATTTGAACTCAAATTAGAGTTGCTTTCTGGAACTGAATTCTGAACGTGGATATTTGAATTCTGGTCCTAGATTTCGGTCTGAAGTTCCAGAACTTCAGGTTCAGAATTCTAAACCAGAGGATGAAATAAGCCCATTTTGTCCACGAGAATGTGAATCAAGATTTCTGATTGTGAATCAAAAAACCGACAACCGTGAATTGAAAAACTGGGTAACAAAACTAAAATTGAGATTATTTTTTTTAAATCGTGGGAATTGTATATTACACAGAGTAGCAGCAGGCCTTATGCGCTCTTTTTATTGCACTGAGACAAATTTGTTCTCATTCTCAGAAGACAACCATGCGCAGACGAAGAGCTGCTCTCACAAAAACTCGTTCTAAAGCTTTTTAATCGATTTCTTGAAAATCCTTGTGCAATCTTGCTCAACATCATCTAAATATTTATTTAAAATTGTTTGCGTGGTCATACATAAAAACTATTCAAATACTATCTAGAATTAAATATAGTTATCTCGTTAGTAATTTTAATTATATTAAACTACTTTTCGAACCTTATAATATCGATAATTGGTGTAATTTTTTACACTTGAATGAATTTGGATTCCGAAAAATATTTTAATAGATTTATATTATCGAACTTAATTCGTCAAGATTAAAAATATTTAATTTTTATACAATCAGATTAAAATGAAAGGTTCGTCATCAATATCCAGTATTCAAAAATCTTTTAGATCTCAAACAACTTGTAGTTAAATAGTGGGTTGAAATCTGTTAGATAAAATACATAACATCCAAAATGTGGAATGAATCCCGCAGCCGAGGGAAACACGTAGAAAGTTTCCATTCAAAAATCAACACATTTGCTTTGAAAGTACCGGCTAAGATTTTATCCGGTTATCCCATTCAAAGTTTTTTCCCGATTGTTGCATTAAAAATGACTTTAAACGTTTTCTGCTCTGGAAAGTTCTAGTCCGGTTTTGGCACACAAAATATAAATTAGGTTTTCGTATTCAAAACTACTTAAAGGGGCCGATCCGGCGAACTACCAAAATTAGGTTAAAGCCGGGTATAAATACACGATACAAAAAAAAACTTGAAGGGTTTTGACGATAAGTTTCACTTATTAGCTTTTCATATAACGCTCTGCTATGTTTCAAACAGTATTACACACAGGGTTTTTTTGAAAAAAGCTTTAAAAATAAAGGTTTCATTCATGTCTATTCATGTTAACTTGAATATGTTATGTGTATTAGGCCGAAGAAAACTTTTTTGTTGTTGTCCCTCATTTGAATCAAGATTTAAGAAATAAAATTGTACTACACTTCCAAAATGGAACTGGTATCGATCGATTTTCACGAACTTAGATTCAAAGTTTGATTGGTAAGTTTGAATTCGTGTAGCGAAATCCTGCACTCCTGTTACTTCTGTGTATGATATTCAAGCTAAATAGGGTAATATTAATCAGCTGCATAGCACGCACAGAGATTGGACATGTTTTTCTTATTATTATAATTATTATACATCGCAGCATGTATTAGCTGTTTTATTGATGATATTACTCCACTACGACGGTATTACTGAATAAATTTCAAATAAATCACAATGCATGGAATTTCAATGAGACCGACGAAATAAACTTACCCAACGAGCCCAAAATTTTTGATATCGGATAATCCATATCCAAAAAAATTGAGTGATATTCAGCTTTTACGTTTACGTCACTTATACCATTATACCATCGGAGTGACAGGCATTTTAACTTCAAACTTGTTTAATGAACACAGAGTAGCATTAAAACGAGCCTAACTTTGTTGAAATGTTGATTCCAAACCAGACAGTAATACTGATAACGATGAAGAGATTTTTAAATTCTAAATAAAACCAAAATTTATCTTATTAAAAATAATTTGTTTTAAAATTTATTATAAAATCTACAATAAATATGTGATATGAAAAGACAATACTGACTAATTTTTTTACTGTGAATCAAAAAATTTGCTTTTTTCCACCCCTGTTCTAAACCAAAGTTCTGAAACTAAATTTTCGACCAAATTTCGTAACTGAATTCTAGTTTCAGTTTCAGAATTCAGTTTCAAAAATCATTTCCAAAATTTAGTTCCAAAGTCCAGGTCCAGAAACAAGATCCTGACCTCAATTTCAGATTTCGTTTTCGAAATCCAGGTTTAAAGTCGAGTACTGAAATTCAGTTTCAGTTTCACAATTCGTGAACTAGATTCTGACCTTGGATTAAGGACGAGGAACTAAATTTGAAATCAGGATTCTAAAAATGGAAAAAAAAATCTGATCTTGGATTCTGAAACCGAATTTCAGATCAGTACTCTAGCATGGAGTTCTGGTCTGAACTGAACGGAAAAAAACAAAGCATAAAATTTTGATTTTCCATACATATGAAACATTTTATAAAATTTCAATTTCAAGCTATTAGCGAAAATTTTACCACAAATTACTGATCATATCTCCGAAGACGTTAGATACAACAAGATATTCTCAGAAAGTAAATTTTGAAAAACACCTCATAGCAAAGTAAGTTGTATTCACCCCCCATAAAATTCCCCTGATTTTGTATGTACAGTGCTCATTTAAAAACTTATGATTTTTTTTAGATTTATTTGTTCATTGAGAAAGTTCCCAAAAACTCCTATTTCCGAAAATTTGCTGTTGAGAGATCCAAATTCAATAAAATGTACATGTGCGTAGATTTCTGTACTATTATCCACTACACTTGTATGGTACATTTTGACATATGTCTTTGTGTACGAAATAGGAGTGCGCTTTCAAAACACGCAATTTAAAAAGAGATCAGGCCACATCGTTTGGAGTGGATAAAGATATTCAAGATAATTGATGGTGGAAACTTCAATTAAAAACGAACTGTGTGAAATATTCTGCGTTTACCAAGCCGCTCTCATAGCTTCCCTTAACAGTGATGACGATAAGTATTGAATTGACTTACACTCTGTGCGGCTCGTTACCGGCTTTATAAAGGATTCTGTGCTCATCAGCAAATGGACCTTACACCTCGCCTTACACACCACTCACAATCAACATGAACAAACTAACGGTACGTAATAGGAAATCTGAAAGAGTATACTCAACCGTGGTACAAAAAAGGATATGAGGCACACAAAAGATAACGTTCAAAACAGAAATTAATAGCGGCTACACAATAATTGTGTAGTCCTACGTCAACAGTTCGAAGAAACCCCCCACCCCTTGTAGTGTTTCATGCTATGCGTATACAACATATACCCAAGTATTAATTCGAATGTCTTTATGTTTTAATTGTAATGTATGAGGGTCATGTAATTAATTCCACAATGATTATCTGTTTCATGAAAGCTATGATCAATTCGTCGTTTGACAAGAAATATAAAAGTTTTTAGGTCGCTTTTGAAGCTTTTATAAAACCTTTTGCGCGCACTAATATCTTAGCAAGATTTAGGCCTTACCATTGGTATTTGATTGCATTGCAACTCACCAAAAATAGAATAACTAGAACCAGGGGACGGGCATAGCGTGATGGATTAATCGATGCCTTTCATACAGCCCAAAATTTCATGTCCGCCATTTTGATGTTCTACTCTTACATTTATTGACATCAAATAAACTTCAAAATACAAATAGGAGAGTTTTGGCGACCAAAATGACGATGAATCACAAAAAATATGTTTCTAAGCTCTTGCACAAAGCGCATTTATTTTAAGGCAAATAGTTATAATTTTTTTATCCATATATTCACGATAAAAATGA
Source organism: Malaya genurostris (assembly GCF_030247185.1). Taxonomy (NCBI): domain Eukaryota; kingdom Metazoa; phylum Arthropoda; class Insecta; order Diptera; family Culicidae; genus Malaya; species Malaya genurostris. The sequence continues at coordinate 330,668,570 of NC_080571.1, forward strand.
AAGCACATTCATCAGAGAAAGCCTCAATATCGTAAATAGATTCTACTATGGAATTCCTCCGAAAAAAATTTTAAAACTTTTTTGAAAAATTATTCACTGGCGGAGTTTGTAGTTTCAATACAAGATTTAAGATGTAACACTCAAGATTTCTACAAGTATTCATTAAAATTCAAAATATTACTTGGGTTAACCTTAGGTGCTTTTCAAAAAAAATTGTGGGGCGAATATTTTTGAGTTCGCCTCGGGCGCTAGAATCGCCACTACGGCTCTGCCTTAGGTTAAGTTTCTCAGTGAATTGTTCTACTTTTCGATCCATATAATTGTTGCAAGAGGCTCGTAAAGTGCGGTATGATATTTATTGATCCTTCTCACCCGACAAACATTTTGATTCTATAATTTTAACAGCAGGCTTTGCGTACTTCAGAACTTGATTTGAGTGCGACGTAAGGAGAGAGGTTAAAATGTCAACATGGTAGACATTCTGGTGCCCGGCTGTCTCACCGCTACAAGGCACACAACTCAAATGAATAAATGATATAACCGTGTCCACCTGGATTTCGTTCTGATTTCGGTTTTGAGGAAATCATGGCTGGCAGCCGTTTGCCCGACTGTTGACAGCCAAAGGACCAGATCCGCATGTAAAAATAAGCTTTTTTTTTTTGCTAATAATTTTGTTTTAGTTTTTGTAGGCACATACATGTCTTCATTATTTATCTTTGTGTAAACTCCAAAATGTCAGCAGATGAATAATGAGACGAATACAATACAGAAAAACTTTTTTTTTTTTGTTTCGATTATAGAGGTTTTAACCTTAAGGGCATTCGCCTCTTCGGGCCAGAAAAACTTTCTGACCCTATGTGCGGGGTTGGGAATCGAACCCAGGTGGGCTGCGTGAAAGGCATCGACTTACTCATTACGCTACACCCGTCCCCTGACAGAAAAACTGAAACCTTCACATGACGAAAATCCAAGCATGCCATATTTTCCGTATTGGGTAATGACAGAATATTCAAATTGGGAAATTAGTTGACGCAACTTTTTGTGACTCGTATTTACATTAATTTTTTCTAGTGTGTAGACTTCGAAACCTTTTCAAAAAATTGTATGAGTAATTCAAGCAAATGAATTCTTAACAAGCCTGTAAAGACTGTCCCAGAAAGTATGGACGCAACCACAAACCGCTCCCATTTCGCAATGATTCAGAATCTGTCAATTTTTATGGCTGCGTCCTGTTGTTTACACTCTTCTCTAACCACTTGTGCAGTTGTTTTTTGTGGACTTTCAGCAGAACAACGTCGAAAAATTGTGTACAAATGGTTCACAGAACGCGGACTGTCACTGAGAAGAATAGCAAAAATGGAACGAGTAAGTGAAAAAGCCGTGAGAAATACAATCAGGAAGTTCGGTGAGGATAACACCTTTGAGAATAAACCGAAAACGGGTCGAAAAAAAGGTCCTGCTAACCCTCAGTTGGATAAACGTATACTGAAGGCGTTCGAGCAAAAGAAGGAGGTTTTGAGTTCGGGATGTGGCCAAAAAAGAGGGCACTTCGAAGTCAAATGTTCTTCGTGCTAAAGAACGTTTGAATCTTCGAACCTATAAGAAGCAGAAACAACCAAAACGTAGTCCGAAACAAGAAGCATCGATCAGGCCGAGGGTTCGAAAGCTGTACAATACGATTCTTGCTGGAAATTTGAACTGCATAATCATGGACGACGAAACCTACGTGAAACTCAATTACAAATCCTTGCCGGGACCACAATATTATACGGTGCGAGAAGGGCAAGTGTGTAACCAGTCCGAGACATCGATTGAAGTCGAAAAATTTGGTAAGAAAGCTATGGTCTGGCAAGCAATTTGTAGCTGCGGTAAGATTTCGAAACCCTTCATCACCACTGCTTCAATGAACAGCGAAATATACATCAAGGAATGTTTACAAAAACGATTTCTACCCATGTTTCGAAGCCACAAGGATCTTGTTGTCTTCTGACCAGATCTTGCTTCTTGCCACTACTCGAAATCAACGGTAGAATGGTATACTACCAAAAATGTCACTTTCGTCCCACAAGACATGAATCCACCAAATTGCCACAACTTCGACCAATTGAGGAATTTTGGGCATTAACGAAGGCACATCTTAGAAAACTAGAATTAAATGAGGAACATTCGCAGGAAGGTGCGCCAGCTAGTCTACAATGGCTAAGTAGCAAATGTTGAGAATAATATTCTGTTGTTGTAGTCTAATATTATCAGTAAATCGAATAAAATTTGAATATCTAACACTTGTGAATTATTTACAGCGAAATCAAAGTGCGTCCATACTTTCTGGAACAGTCTTTAACCGACGACACGACCAGGCACTTCGAAGAGAAATCTACATGAAAATTGTCCGTTAACGATTCACCGCCAGTTACCATAAATATAGTGACCCCTTGAGAATGATTGAAATAATCTTCTCGAGCAACACTGTTCAATTTACTAAGAACAAGTTGCTATGGAGTCCAAGAATAAATAAATAAACAATTTGAGAACGTAGATACGTGCAAGCGTGCATAACAGGTTTGAAATGTGAATCAATTTGCCTTTTGGAATAGTTTAAAAAATTATTAGTGGTTCAAAAATAGATGTAATGGCTCCCAATAAAGGTTTACTATCACCAGTAATCTTTCCAATATATTTTAACCAGTCGACATCTCCTTGTTTCAGGCGGTACTGGAGCCTCGAAGAAGGTAGTTGCAAACTGTTTTGTAATACATTAAATTCATTGTTTAGAAATAAGAACAATTACAAAGCCAAATTGCAAGATATATTTGTGTGTTTTCTAATGTCTACAATATATGGAAATATATGAGATATACAACAATTGCCAATTGACATAAGTTGGAAATGTCATCCGAAAAAATGCCACTGTTAGTTCATTCTCTTTGGATTCAGTTCTTCATCGAATAACCTCGAGATTTTTCCATCAATATATTTTATCCTGCCGTAAACTGTTTAGTGCAGTTTTCAATAATTTTTTTAAAATTAAATCATCCTTGAGTAGATAAGCTTTTGATTTTGATTCGGGATTTGTTTTGTTTACATTCATTTATTGTGTAATATACAGTAACCAAGGTTACAATAACTATTATTCAAAATCAATATTCTATCAATTTGTGTTGAAAGTTTTAAAAATTTCTTAAGCAATGTCGTTTTGACATTACCAGTTACTGAGGGGTAGTTAAATTTGCGATACAGTTTTTAATAGCGAGTGGCAGGTCGTGTCGTCGCTTTAACCGAAGATTGGGATCAAAAACGTCAAACAGAGATTTTCCACTTTAGCGTAAATTGATAATTAAAAAGGTATTATTACAGCACTAGATGGATTAAAACCGGTTTTTCATTCGAGTTTAAAAATACATCGAACGGTTTACTAAATTGGAGCAAACTATGAAAAACATTCTGCACTTTGCTTCATGCTTGTAAACAACATTAAAATTGTAATCGTTCATTTGATGATATGGTAAAGCAAGGCTTTAGGTTTCCGTTGACGTGTTTGAAAAAAGTAATATTTTATTTGTACTACTGCAAAGAGCTTAGGTGCGCACTAATCACCACCTCTCCCTTATGGGCGTCAAATTTGTTGGTCGCTTTCATAATCCGCCGCGTCAAAGTGTCATCACACATCCGAAGACTACAGTGAAAACAACTTAAAATACTTAAATTCCTCGTTAGATATTGATCAAATTTAAAAACTAGCACAAGGCGAACTTTTTGAACTCAAACTGGTTTAAAAAGGTAGCCTACTATACCTTTATTCTTTAAAAAAGGGAAAGTGCATTGACATATCGAACTTCTGTAATTAACTCACTGCAGTACTAGAACTAACCGCAGAACCATTATGTCGTAACAAGTTCAGAATATTCAGTCACAGCAACAACATTTACATATCCAGCGAGCTCATAGGTGAAATTATGCACACCCCCAGTGTCTACACGTGGAGAAAAATACGGCGGACAGTGAAACGTAATCGATCATTGCGGTACGACATTGACATCACACTTCCATTCGACATTCGGAGAGGGAGGAATCCCAGCCAAGGATCGTCGGTACCCGCGAAGGTGTGATTTTGATCTCATCACACGCGCACTGGCTTCGACCCGGTGGTTGTTTCGAACGGAACGCGACAAGTTGAGGGGGAGGGCCGTTGGTCGTGAGCGGGACCTGACTTGGGTGGCACACAAATTGGTCGCACGTTTTATGCTCCATAGGAGAATTCATTATCGTCATCCGAATGAGCCCCGGTGGGGATGCGATTTAGTCTAGTAGATTGTATGTGTGTGTGTGTTCGGGTGTTTCTGTTTCCGAACCGACGAAATCCAAATCTAGGGAGGGCGAAAAGCAAAGATCTTCCACCGGAGATAGCGACGCCGATGCCGAGTGTACGAGTGAATAATGGAAGATTTTACCGAAGATACAGGGATTTCGCGGCTAGTAGGTGTGTATGTGTGACCTGCCTGTTTGGTTTACTTTTTGATGAATTGCTTCCAGTCACGTTGGAGATGATGATGATGATGATGATGATGACGATATTTGTTGTTTGTTCACCGATATCTCGATCAGAGATTCGGATGAGTTCGAGGAACTAGTTTATTTTTCTTACTGTCGTAGAATTTTATTTACACCAAAAAGGTTTTTTTTCAACTAAGACAGAACCTTTTCTAATTGTAACAAAATTTCCTAGTACAATAGACCTGCATATCGTCTAACATTTATTTTATGTCCGAACGAGACGACACCTTTCCTCTCTTTTCATAAGTTTATCGTTCTCTACAATACGACTGTGATGTACTGCTTCTTCAGATGACAAGACCTCACCTCATTTGAAGGAAACTGCAAATGGCAGTCAACAACAAAATCCTTTCATGTATGCAAGGAAACCGTCACGCTTGCAAATGTGTAGCCAAACGAAAGCGAAAATCCTTTGTTCGCAGCCAACCAGCCAGCCAGCCTCAGTGCGGGGCGCGAGCGGAACCGGAGATTGACGGATTAGGTTCGCAGCGCTAATTAATCTCTAAAACTTTTCGAGCTCCGTAAAATCAAGTCCCCGTGCCGGAAACCCAGACCCGGTGGGTCATCGCAATCAGTCATCGAACAAGACAAAAGTTGGAAAAATGAAGCAAACTTTTCCTTCACACCAACCACACAAATGCCGTTAGCTATTCGGTCCATGGCAGGATGCACCTGTAGGACAGGTCCATGGTGGGATCCGGGTGGCACTGCGCCAAGATGACACTACCAGGACGAAACGGATTCTTTTAATCTTTCGATTAATTCCAGTTCCTTCGATGAGGCAAACGAGCAAAAACTTTTCTTCTTTCTTTCTACCGAAAGTCAACACACTCTTATCGAGCAAAGAGGAACATGTCAAAGAAAACTATGCGGAAAAGATATCTCCCACGGTTCGCCACACTTTCTTCTTCTTTCATCGTGATGGACAAATTTCGCCACCCGACTCTGAATCTGCATAGCAGACGACCAGCCTGCAGGGCATGGAAAATACGTATAAAGACAGAGAGAGAGAGAGAAAAAATAAACTTCCCTTTTTAACAAATTAGACACCCTCACCCTCGAGGTATCGCCGCTCTTATCGCTCTATCCGGCTCCAATTTTTCATCATCAACAACGTAAGGAAAGAAGTTGTTCGTATTTTTTTTGTTTTTTTTTTGATTAATTTCATGTGCCATCCGATGATTTACTTGTACCATTAAAGGCTTAGATCCAATCCATTATGGTCATAATTACGTACCCCCCTGCCACCTCCTCGGTCCACCTCCCGACGGCCCCCACTGTTCGCAGCGAGTAAAAGATCCAAACAAGGCTACGGCGATGATAGCTAATGGCTTCTTTAATCGGAGAAAGATTAGACACAGGACATCGCACGGATGGGACTCGAACAGGGAAAAAGAGCAACAATAACGTCCGAGTCGTGACGGTGATACCGGCCGGTTCGGTTGAGTGTGCGGATTCGCGAGAGAAGTTGCCATTTGAGGGTGGTTGTTGCGTGAAGACACAAACGATGTGGACATGTTTTAGCTTTCGCGCGAAAAAGTGCATTGCATGAGGGTTGGCACGGTTGTTTTAGTTTTGCACATGGATAGTGTCATTGGTCATTCGTGACAAAAAAAAGAATCACTATGAAAAAGCAACAAATATTTAGAAATAACCGGGACAGTTCACTTCTAAACAAGACGCTGTGACTTAAAAAATTTCGCACAAATTTAAAAGAAGTTGTCTGACAAATTTCATATTAAACAAACAACATAAAACTGATAAAGTTCTATTTCTCTTGGCTATGACTGTCCTGTTTCATCTATAAAATTTTTATTATTATAAAAGGTGATTTTTTTGAGGTTAGGATTTTCATGCATTATTATTTGCTCAGTATGCTCTGACATTTCATCATGAAGCCGAACGATCTGCCACAACGTCGAATTTTCAGTGAATGGGCCCTAGAAAAGTTGGCAGAAAATCCGCTTTTTTATCGACAAATTTTGTTCAGCGATGAGGCTCATTTCTGGTTGAATGGCTACGTAAATAAGCAAAATTGCCGCATTTGGAGTGAAGAGCAACCAGAAGCCGTTCAAGAACTGCCCATGCATCCCGAAAAATGCACTGTTTGGTGTGGTTTGTACGCTGGTGGAATCATTGGACCGTATTTTTTCAAAGATGCTGTTGGACGCAACGTTACAGTGAATGGCGATCGCTATCGTTCGATGCTAACAAACTTTTTGTTGCCAAAAATGGAAGAACTGAACTTGGTTGACATGTGGTTTCAACAAGATGGCGCTACATGCCACACAGCTCGCGATTCTATGGCCATTTTGAGGGAAAACTTCGGAGAACAATTCATCTCAAGAAATGGACCGGTAAGTTGGCCACCAAGATCATGCGATTTGACGCCTTTAGACTATTTTTTGTGGGGCTACGTCAAGTCTAAAGTCTACAGAAATAAGCCAGTAACTATTCCAGCTTTGGAAGACAACATTTCCGAAGAAATTCGGGCTATTCCGGCCGAAATGCTCGAAAAAGTTGCCCAAAATTGGACTTTCCGAATGGACCACCTAAGACGCAGCCGCGGTCAACATTTAAATGAAATTATCTTCAAAAAGTAAATGTCATGTACCAATCTAACGTTTAAAATAAAGAACCGATGAGATTTTGCAAATTTTATGCGTTTTATTGTTTAAAAAAGTTCTCAAGCTCTTAAAAAATCACCCGTTATTAACACATGCGCTGAAAAGTCCCGGGCCTAACAAAGAGAACACGTTTTTTTGGTTAAAAATTAACTTTATTCATCAACGTAATCTCCATCAAGAGTAACGCAATCATTCCAGCGCTGCTCTAAAATTTCAATACCACTTTTGTAGAACGATCTATCTTTTGCCTCAAAATAGGCCTCAGTATCAGCGATAACCTCTTCATTCGTGCGATACAATGTAGATAAATATCGAGCAGCTTCTGTCAAATTATCGGAAATCACCAACACTGGATTATTGGTCGAACAAATTTAATTCAAATATAGCGGTTTCGAAAGTACCTGAAAAAGCGGTAGAACATCTATATATGGGGCGATCCACGCAAAATCAGCCACCCAAATTATTTTTTTCATCTAACTATTTTTTTTTTGTATTCGACACGGTATATTCCGCGCGTGCGGGTTGTGATTGAAAAATTCACTGCTCCGAAAGTATTAATCTTTCCACTGTGAAACTTTGCCAAGATTTATTTAAACCTCAAAGGCATCTTTTTTCAACTAAAAAAACTGTGTTAATCCTCCTAGTGGTGTAATGATGCCTCTCTCATATTACTCATAACATCAAAAATATTACTGTGGAATTCGTAAAAACAACTCTTCATTGAATAGAAATAGGAAAGTTTATTCGGACTTAATCTAACAAACTCTACAAATCCTGTTTAGCCTGTAGTTCCGAAACCGGAAATCCACAACAAATTTAGGAATTCTTATTATTATTATTATAATAATAATAATAATAATAATTATTATTATTATTATTATTATTATTATTATTATTATTATTATTATTATTATTATTATTATTATTATTATTATTATTATTATTATTATTATTATTATTATTATTATTATCAAGGATGGCTTTTATCGTATCAAAGAACGCTCACTGGCAACTCTTCACACGATTGAATCAGTGCCATCAAAGAGAGACGGATATTATCGCAACAACAAAAAACCCGGCATGGCTCATTTAAGATAGAATCGACACCAGTGCAAGAGCGAATTTCTCTCGATGACATTTCTGAGAATCAAAGGTTAGCACGCTGCTGTGGGGATCTTCTCTGAAGCAACAAACGGTCGCTTATTCTCGTTTCGCGATCCGATTTTATACAGTTAACAGTTGATAATTGTGATAGAATCATTTTACTATGGCCGCTTATTCTAACTATGTGCATATAACCTTTGTATAAGTTGTGTCTATGAAAATGTCTGCTCCACACAAGAGTTTTGAAATATTGCAACCTAGTACCAAAATCATCAAGTCGAATAATCGATTCGATTTTCTGCGATAATTGTCAACTTGCGATCCCCATTCGTAACCGAATGTTCAAAGTGAGCACACGCGTTTTTTTAACAATCGACATCGGTAAGACGAAGGTGCCTATCACAGCAGAGGCTGTAGTATAGGCATTAAATAAAAGTGATAAAAAGTAGCATCCCCGCAAGTGAGTTCTGTCTGTGCACCGGTTTTGTATCGGTATCGACAGTAGACGCTATTGTGCTATCCTCGGGCAGCAGTTATTTCTATTGTTTGCTACCCGCATCGCAGCAGCCAAATCCTGAGTCAAGGTCACGCTGAAGCACAACGAAGGAGTGAAGGAGCAACTCACCTAACAGCTTACCGTGACATACTGTTAAGTATTTTCTCAAACTTTTTCTTTCAACTTTTACTATTCATATATTTTCTTTTCATTTTATTTCTTTCTTTCTCATTTCAAGTGCGGGAGACTTCTTTACTCCCGCACTTTAAATATGAATATTGATGACAGTGGGGGTGTCTCGGAGGAGGGCGAAGCTGAACGTATGAACGAAGAACATTTAGAGGCTGAGTTTGCTTCCGAGATGCCATCTACCCCTCCGATACCATCTCCCCCTTCGATACCATCTCCCTCTCCGATGCCATCTCCCTCTCCGATGCCTCCATCTCCCTCTAAGATATTGCCTGCTCGCCAAAAAGTTTACCAAGACGATGGCTCGGGGGGTCCGTGGGGGGTATACTTCCGGCCCAAATTAAACTCTCTCAGAGTTTTAAATATTGCTCGGGACCTGGAAAAACATTTCTCGGCAATAAAAACAATAGATAAGGTTTCGCCAAACAAGTTACGCGTTGTTGTGTCCGACCTGAAGCAAGCAAACGAGATTGCTACCAGCGAGTTGTTCACGAAGGAGTACCGCGTGTACGTCCCGTCTCATGTGGTGGAGATCGACGGTGTGGTCCGTGACGAAAGTCTGACAATCGAAGATCTGATGAAGGACGGGGTAGGCCGTTTCAAAAACCCCGACCTTCAACCAGTGAAAATTTTGGAGTGCAAGCAATTGCACTCCAAATCGATAGATGGTAAATTTTACCAATCGGACTCATTTCGCGTGACTTTTGCCGGATCTGCACTTCCAAATTATTTGGTAGTGAGTGGAGTTCGTCTACCTGTTCGGCTGTATGTACCGCGGGTAATGCATTGTACAAGCTGCAAACAGCTAGGTCATACGGCAACCTATTGTTGCAACAAACTGCGATGCGGCAAATGCGGAGAGGCCCATGAGGACGATCTCTGCAGAAGAGCAGTGGAAAAGTGTTGCTACTGCGGGGAGAATCCTCATGATCTTTCGGTGTGCCCTACGTACATACAGCGTGCGGAGAAATTGAAGCGATCCGTGAAAGAACGTTCCAAACGTTCTTATGCGGAAATCTTAAAAAGAACCACTCCATCGACCCCTGAGAACCCGTTTGCAATCTTGCCAGTTGAAGAGGATACCTCTGACGACCCAGGCGAAGGACCTTCCTACACACAGGTTGAAGGAAGCAGGAAAAGACAAAATCTGGCTTCTCCCAAGCTTCCTCGTAAAGGCCTCAGACTGTCCTCTTCGTCACAAAAGAACCAAACGGAAACAAAAAGTGCTGACTCAAAACCGAAGCAAACACCTCCTGGGTTCAAAAAACTTAGGGATGATAAGGAGTACCCAGCACTTCCTGGGGCATCAAAAAACCCGAATGACCCCAAAGCACAACCAGAAAATCCAACAAACGCTGGATTATTGAAATTTTCTGATATCGTGGACTGGATATTAACAGCCTTCAATATTACTGATCCTCTGAAAAGCTTCCTAACTGCTCTACTGCCAACAGTAAGGACATTTTTAAAACAGTTGACTGAACAATGGCCCCTCCTTGCAGCGATCGTATCTTTTGATGGATAATTTACCACTGAGAATCGAAGATATGATCATTGTGCTTCAGTGGAATTGCAGAAGTATCATCCCAAAACTTGATTCTTTCAAACACTTAATACATACTCATAATTGCGATGTATTCTCCTTGAGTGAAACTTGGCTTACTTCTAACATCAACCTCGACTTCCATAATTTTAACATAATCCGCCTGGACCGAGAAGACTCTTATGGAGGGGTACTTTTAGGGATTAAAAAGTGCTATTCATTTTATCGTATTAACCTCCCCTCGACACCGGGAATTGAAGTTGTTGCTTGCCAAATTAATATTAAAGGCAAAGATCTATGTATAGCTTCTATCTACATTCCTCCCAAAGTCTCGATAGGGCATCGTCGGCTTGCAGACATCATAGAACTTCTTCCTTCACCGCGGCTGGTTCTAGGGGACTTTAACTCGCATGGTACAGGATGGGGCTGCTTATATGATGATAATCGTTCTTCGTTAATCCAAGATCTGTGTGACAACTTCAATTTGACAATTCTAAACACGGGAGAAATGACACGGAACCCTAGACCGCCAGCACAACCAAGTGCGCTGGATTTATCCCTTTGCTCGACTTCGCTACAGTTAGATTGCAAGTGGAAGGTAATCTGTGATCCTCACGGTAGCGATCACTTGCCGATCATAGTTTCTATCACCAACCGTGGAAGACCATCGGAAACAATCAATGTTTCGTACGATTTCACACGAAACATTGATTGGAAACGTTACGCGAGCTCGATGTCTGAGAAACTGGAAACATCACAGGAGCTTCCTCCGGAGGAAGAGTATACATTTTTGGCTGGCTTGATTCTTGACACCGCAATTCAAGCTCAGACGAAACGAGTACCTAGCGCGCAAACTAGTATGCGTTCTCCCAACCCATGGTGGGACAAAGAGTGCTCAGAGCTGAAAACGAAAAAAGCTTCAGCCTTCATCTCGTTTAGAAGGAACGGAACTCCAGATAATTATCGGAAATACGCGGCGTTAGAATTTCAAATGAAAAGTCTGATTAAAGCTAAGAAACGCGGTTACTGGCGAAGGTTTGTTGACGGATTAACGAGAGAAACAGCAATGAGCACTCTTTGGAATACGGCCCGTCGCATGCGCAATCGAAATCACGCGAACGAAAGCGAGGAATATTCTAACCGCTGGATATTTGATTTCGCTAAGAAAGTATGTCCTGATTCTGTTCCGGAACGGAAGATATCCCGCGTCGCGACATTGAATACAAACGAAACACCGTTTTCGATGGTAGAGTTCTCACTTGCGCTCTTGTCGTGTAACAATAGAGCCCCGGGGTTAGACAGAATTAAATTCAACTTGTTGAAAAATCTGCCCGACTCTGCCAAAAGGCGCTTGTTGAATTTATTCAACAAGTTCCTCGAGGGTAATATTGTCCCACACGAATGGAGAGAAGTGAGAGTTATTACTATTCAAAAACCTGGAAAACCAGCCTCCGATCACAATTCGTATCGGCCGATTGCTATGCTTTCCTGTATTCGGAAATTGTTGGAGAAAATGATTCTCTTCCGTCTAGACAATTGGGTCGAAACAAATGGATTGCTTTCAGGTACACAATTTGGGTTCCGCAGGGGCAAAGGAACGAACGATTGTCTAGCGTTGCTCTCAACAGAAATTCAAATGGCATTTGCTCGTAAAGAACAAATGGCATCAGTTTTCCTCGACATCAAGGGGGCATTCGATTCAGTTTCCATTAACGTTCTATCTGAGAAGTTGCATCAGCATGGTCTTTCACCAGTTTTGAACAACTTTTTATATAATCTATTGTCCGAGAAACACATGCATTTTGAGCATGGTGATTTGACGACAAAGCGATTCAGTTACATGGGTCTTCCTCAGGGCTCATGCTTAAGCCCCCTTTTATACAACTTTTACGTAAATAACATTGATGAATGTATCAACACATTATGCACGCTAAGACAACTTGCCGACGACTGTGTTGTGTCTATTATAGGACCCAAAGCTGCCGATCTCCAAGGACCATTGCAAGATACCCTCGACAACTTGTCGACATGGGCTTTTCAAATGGGTATCGAGTTCTCTACGGAGAAAACTGAGCTGGTTGTATTTTCAAGGAAGCGAGAACCTGCGCAATTACAGCTTCAACTAGGGGGTGAAACCATAGCTCAGGTTTTCACATTTAAATATCTCGGGGTCTGGTTCGATTCCAAAGGTACCTGGGGATGTCACATTAGGTATTTGAAACGAAAATGCCTACAGAGAATCAATTTCCTTCGTACAATAACCGGAACTTGGTGGGGCTCTCACCCAGGAGACCTGATCAGGTTGTACAAAACGACGATATTGTCAGTAATGGAATATGGATGTTTCTGTTTCCGCTCCGCTACGAATATTCATTTCATTAAACTGGAAAGAATTCAGTATCGTTGTTTACGTATTGCCTTGGGTTGCATGCAATCAACCCATACGATGAGTCTTGAAGTGCTGGCGGGCGTCTTACCGTTGAAAAACAGGTTCTGGGATCTCTCATATCGACTGCTAATCCGATGCGACATTTTGAATCCGATGGTGATAGAAAACTTTGAAAAGCTCGTCGAGCTTAATTCACAAACCCGTTTTATGTCCTTGTGTTTTGACTACATGGCTCAGAATATAAATCCTTCTTCGTTTGTTCCCAATCGTGTTCATTTTGTGGATACTTCTAATTCTACTGTGTTTTTCGACACATCCATGAAAGAAGAAATTCGTGGAATCCCGGATCCTGTACGCCCTCAAGAGATCCCAAAAATTTTTAATAATAAATTTAAAGAAGTCGACTGTAATAAAATGTTTTACACTGACGGATCATATCTAGACGGGTCCACTGGCTTCGGTATATTCAATGTAAATTTCACCGCTTCCTATAAACTCAGTGATCCAGCTTCAGTTTACGTCGCAGAACTAGCTGCAATTCAGTATACCCTTGAGATCATTGACACTCTGCCCACAGATCACTACTTCATTGTATCGGACAGTCTCAGTTCCATTGAGGCTCTCCGTTCAGTGAAGCCTGGAAAGCACTCACCGTATTTCCTGGGGAAAATACGGGAACAATTGAGTGCTTTATCTGCAAAATCATACCAGATTACCTTGGTTTGGGTCCCCTCACATTGTTCCATACGGGGCAATGAGAGGGCGGACTCGTTAGCCAAGGTGGGCGCACTAGAAGGTGATATCTATGAAAGACCAATCTGCTTCAATGAATTTTTCAGTTGCTGTCGTCAGAAAACTCTAGCTAGCTGGCAGAATACATGGAATAGTGGAACTCTGGGACGATGGTTACACTCAATAATCCCACAGGTATCGACGAAAGCTTGGTTCCGGGGGTTGGACGTGAGCCGAGACTTTATTCGTGTAATGTCAAGGCTCATGTCTAATCATTATATGTTCAGCGCGCATCTCCGTCGTGTGGGGCTCGCTGAGAGTGGTGTCTGCGTTTGCGGTGAGGGTTATCATGACATCGAACATGTTGTTTGGACATGTGTCGAGTATTGTGATGCCAGGTCCCAACTCATAGGTTCCCTTCGGGCCCGAGGTATACCACCCTTCGTACCAGTCCGCGACGTCTTGGCAACTCGAAATCTTCCTTATATGACTCTCATCTATAACTTCTTGAAAACTATCAATGCTCAAATTTAGTGCTCTCCCTATCTCTTTCTCGTCTACAGCTCTACCGCACTCTTCTTTACGTTGCTGGAAGTATGGCCTGTGTAAACGATGCTTCGGAGCATGCACCTGCCTTGAACTGACTGAGTTGCTGGAAGCTACCCAAAAACGTCACATCAACGTCAGAACACACCAACGAAGCATCCCAATCCAGAATAATCTCTTCATTGCTACAAGCTGAAAAACATGAAGATTCATCGAACTCAAAATGTGTCTAAAAGATGTATGCCACAAACCAATGATGTATTCAAATTTCAATTCAATACTGTGTAGGTCCCAGGGGGTGAAATTCTCAGAGTATGAAGTGGAGCGAAGAAATGTAGCAAAATTCTCTCACGATTCATGCATTGAGAGACTCGAGTTCTTGTAGCATCTTCTACCGGATTGAAAATGTTGTATACAATATAGATAACAATTAGCAGCTTCTGTCAAGTTTTCGGCAGTCACCAACACTGATTATTATTATTATTATTATTATTATTATTATTATTATTATTATTATTATTATTATTATTATTATTATTATTATTATTATTATTATTATTATTATTATTATTATTATTATTATTATTATTATTATTATTATTATTATTATTATTATTATTATTATTATTATTATTATTATTATTATTATTATTATTATTATTATTATTATTATTATTATTATTATTATTATTATTATTATTATTATTATTATTATTATTATTATTATTATTATTATTATTATTATTATTATTATTATTATTATTATTATTATTATTATTATTATTATTATTATTATTATTATTATTATTATTATTATTATTATTATTATTATTATTATTATTATTATTATTATTATTATTATTATTATTATTATTATTATTATTATTATTATTATTATTATTATTATTATTATTATTATTATTATTATTATTATTATTATTATTATTATTATTATTATTATTATTATTATTATTATTATTATTATTATTATTATTATTATTATTATTATTATTATTATTATTATTATTATTATTATTATTATTATTATTATTATTATTATTATTATTATTATTATTATTATTATTATTATTATTATTATTATTATTATTATTATTATTATTGTTATTATTATTATTATTATTATTATTATTATTATTATTATTATTATTATTATTATTATTATTATTATTATTATTATTATTATTATTATTATTATTATTATTATTATTATTATTATTATTATTATTATTATTATTATTATTATTATTATTATTATTATTATTATTATTATTATTATTATTATTATTATTATTATTATTATTATTGTTATTATTATTATTATTATTGACATCACTACACCACCGACACGGTATTACTGCAAAACCGGCTATGAAAATTGCTTATTTTTTCAAATTAATTAAAATTCATTGAGCTTCGTTTATTCTTTCGGTCGCACTTCTCACAGAATAGCTAAAATTTTTATTAACCGCAGCACCGTCTTTCACTATTATCACACACCAGAAGCAGACATCCGTAACCGTTTCAATTTCTTCATAGCGTGTACGAAATAGAACATTCTTCTTTCGGTGTTGAACATATTGTCATTCTATATGGCGATTTGAAAACTTTGACACTCATCGCCCTGTAACTGCAGCACCGGAAGTCGGATCTGGATGACGTAGTAGCTTCAAAGATAATATGAGCTTTAATTCAAATCAAGATTTGTGACAATCGGTTCAAGAATCGCAGGGAAATCGAAGTGAGTTCTATTTCTGGAATTTTTCTTCGCCACTTTCGGTGCTTCCGGAACAGAAAAAGGGAGACCAGTAGTGCCTAATTACTAACTCACAAACTAACAAGTTACTAACTAACTAAGAAGTTTGTGAAAATATACTACTGAAATTGGTAATTTTCCACCTATCACGCTTTAGTCCCGAACCGGAAGTCGGATCCGGATGAAATATTCTAGAAGTTTGTAGAAAACTACAAGACCTTTCATACAAAAATAAAATTCAATAGCTGACTATGGGACCATAAGCCTTTTTTTAACTTAGTTTGTGAAAATCGGTTCAGCCATATCAGAAAAAAGTGAGTGCATATAAAAAAATTCAGGAAATTCAGGAACTTTGTATGGGACCATGAGACCTTTCATTTGAACCTAAGTTTGTGAAAATCGGTCGTGCCATCTATGAGAAAAGTTAGAACACATATTTTCATTGTTTTGCACATTTTACCCCATGATTCCGGAACCGAAAGTAGGATCCAAATAATATTCAGGAGTTTTGTATGGGCCTACAAGACTTTTCATTTGAATCTGAGTTCGTGAAAATCGGTTCAGTCATCTCCGAGAAAACTTAGTGCAAAAAAACGTTACATTCACACATATGCACTCACACACACACCGCACAGAGAGAGAGAGAGAGAGAGAGAGAGAGAGAGATTTTGCGCGACATCCATTCCGAAAATATCCATACAAACCTTTTTACGAACCAAATCCCAAATAGCGTAAATTTGTTCACGAACCTCCATTGAGTTCGAAATTGGATGTTTCGATGCATTCTCAATTACTCCAGAGCCGGGAACTGAAAACTGATACATCCCAAATCGATTCGTTTGGGCAACAACTAATGTAAACTACAATTTGAAGTTGTTTAAAGCAAAATTTTAATACCCTTGTAATGTGTTTCGTCCGAGTATCTGGGACACTCTCGAGTTCCTTCGAATCTCGGAGAGGGCTACGGCAAGATGACGGACTTTCTTACCTCTTATTCAATATAACTTTGGAAGGTGTAATTCGAAGAGCGATTATCGACAAGAGTATTATGGTCCTTCGAAAGTCCGAGCAGCTTTTGGACTTCGCTGATGATGTTAATATTGTGACACGTAACCTTGAGAAGATGATGAAAACATACATTGGACTGGAAGCCGATTCTTGGCGTACCGGACTGGTTATCATGCGTCAAAAAAAAACAAAATATATGAAAGGAAGAGGTCCTAGAGAAGTGAGTAGGGTGGAACGATCAAGTGGAGGGCGATCTACGAAGCATTCGAACCTTGAGTGGCTGGCGACGAGCAGCTATGGACCGAGTTATGTGGAGAAGTATGCTTGACACAGCAAAAGACACCCCGGGACTATTGCTGTTAATGATGTGATGATGGAAGTCGGATCCGGCTGAAATTTAACTGTATTCTGTGATACCGTAAGACCAAACATAAATCTAATTGCTTTGTAAAACAGTTTACGTTATTTGGAATATACTTCATTTAAAAAAGTTTTGTGTAGTAAATGTGGAAAACCCAAATAGTTTCGGAACGGATGTAAAGAGTAGGTGCAAGAAAATGATGAAGCTTCTTACGAAATAGATACTTTTGAAACGAATATGATGATTAGATGCCGGGAAACAATGTTTGAAGTCGTTCTGAAGTTTATGGTAACCAGAGCTTAAAATTGTCACGCATTCTCAATGAAAGAATACAATCCAACATCCTCATTTTCAATATTTCACTGTCTTATTCGTAAATGACCGACAGCTGAACAAACGAAGAGAGACGAAGCATTCTCATTTCTCATTGAAACAAAGAGAGAGTATAATTGCCAACGTCACTCTTTCCTCGATGACAAGACGAAACCAAACTAACGTCTTCCGGGAGCATCAGCAGAATTTCAATTCTCATTCTTTCGTCGAAGTATTGAAAATCTGTGACGCTTGGCTATAAAAAGTTATCAAAATATGACAAATCGAAGTAATTACATCCCAGAACCTCTTTGGAAACCAAAACTACTACAAATTCGAGCACCATAAAGCAAAAGTTTTTGTGAAACCTTTTTCTATCAGTTTCGATTCTCACAGTTTCGGTTGAATATCGCATACATTGCATACTATGGGATTTTCACTGAAAACTGCAAATGACTGAAAGGGCAAATGAAAGAAAAAACACAATTTTGAAACCTCTGTCCCGCTCAAGGATGGCTTTTATCGTATCAAAGAACGCTCACTGGCAACTCTTCACACGATTGAATTAGTGCTATCAAAGAGAGACGGATATCATCGCAACAACAAAAATCCGACATGGCTCATTTAAAATAGAATCGACACCAGTACGAGAGCGAATTTCTCTCGATGACATTTCTGAGAATCAATCAATCAGCACGCTGCTGTGGGGATCCTCTCTGAAACAACAAACGGTCGCTTGTTCTCGTTTCGCGACCCGATTCTATGCAGGCAGTTGATAATTGCGATACAATCATTTTACTATTGCCGCTTATTCTAACTATGTGCATATAACCTTTGTATAAGTTGTGTCTATGAAAATGTCTGTGAATGCTCCGCACAAGGGTTTTTGAATATTGCAACCTAGTATGAGAATCATCAAGTTGAATCATCGATTCGATTTTCTGCGATAATTGTTAACTTGCGATTCTTTTTTGGTAAATTCCATACAGCAACGATCATTATCAGACTGTAATTTTTTTAAGGGCGTGAAATACTCAGAGTGTGAAGTGAAGCGAAGAAATGTAGCAACATTCTCTCACGGTTCATGCATTGAGAGACTCGAGTTCTTGTAGCATCTTCTACCGGATTGAAAATGTTGTATACAATATAGATAGCAATACAGCAGCTTCTGTCAAATTTTCGGCAATCACCAACACTGGTCCCGCTTATGTCCTTGACTGGACATGGATTTCGTTCTCATAGTTTGCAAGCGAAGCTGAAAGTGACAGTAATTTCTCGTCGTTTTCATCTATTTTGACTCAATGAAAATGATTTTTATTAGCTCTGATGGTAACGTTCGGTTCAATGAAATACCCGGCATCTACTCATTAAATTCGTTCCGAAATATGCATATTCAAAGTGGTTTCAAGATATATCAATAAATCGGAAGTCGCCATCTCGAATTCTAATTCTAATTTTGCTAATAGCATTAACTTTCGTCCACTTAAAGCTTTATGTCGAACCGAAAGGTGGCGTTAGCAGTTCACCATAAACTGATAATGCACTGATGAGTCGGAGACGACACGTAAAAATAAGTATTGCTACTTGTTACATTTTGAACATTGTATTGCTATCCAAATTAACTTAATACCATTCTCACCACTATCAGCTGAAAATTTATAAACAGGTTAGGCCACGGGTTCTATGGAATACCTGTTTATGTATAACTTAAAGAAAAAAAACAATTCTGCGAAATTTCCAAGCTAAGCCGCCCCATATCGTGGTGAATCGCCATCAACAACCACTCAGGGAACGCGGTATCTCTTCGCCGGTGCTTCCTTATCGTTTATTGTTTTATTCAAATTAATCCTGAAAAATGTGCCATCATATCATATTTTGGTTTTATAATTTCCATAAATGTTTTGTTTCTTCGTAAGTGTAGTGCTTAGGCTGGCCTCACCGCGACCACTTCTTCTCGTGAGTTAGATTACGCCCCGAAAAATTATCAACTATTGATATCAACTTATTTATCATATTTATACCTCTTCCATTCTTTTCGACACGAATTTTGCGGACGGGCGCGGTTTTTGGTCTTCGCAAAAAAAAAGATAACCAACTTCGGTTTTTCGTCGTCGGCATCTTTGCTCTCTTTGGTGTAAAATTGATTTCAAACACCAACCAAACAGCGAGCATTATTCTCAGTAGAATGTTTTATGTATATTGTGGTAAATATACACGGTTATTATGAAGCAGTTTGACTTTAAGAAAATTCATACTTTTATTATAGATCTACTTAGCATGTATTTTAAAATTCTAAAATATTACAGATACTTCTTTCTCATTGCTAGGTCCGTTTCAAAACTGATTACTTAATTCTAACCGTGCATTGAAAAACCAGATGACCGGTGCCGAAAGCCAAAGGCCACATTCGGTTGGGCGGCAAAACTTGAAACAGTCGAGATGAGTGCATAATTCCGATCGTCGGAGTTACAATTGCAGCCAACTTTATTAATTAATTGATTAATTACCGATGATCGATAAGACCGTGCCGCAACGGAAAACAACGGCGTGCATCTCCGCAGAAACCTCCAAGGTCGCGACCAATTTGTCCGGCTAAAGTGCAGGCATTAAGAGGAACAAAAATGCGTTGCCCGTTCCTGACACAGGAAGACGTCGTCACTACTGCTGCTGCTGCCGCCACCACCACCACCACCGCGTCAGTACAGAAGGAACTGGAAACCGAACACGAAAACCAGAAGGGCGCTTGAAACAAAACTTAAAAGCATCTGGTTCTCCGAGGTTCCGACTGGAGGAGCAGCACTGGAGGAAATGTGCGATCCCTGCCGGAACAGTTCTAGATCAACGAACCGCCCTCCGATTTCTCGGTGTGAGTGGATTTTATGTTAATTGATGTTATTTTTCAAGCTGATAAGGACGAGAGAGATATATCTCATTCACAAATATATTCGTTTATCTCGCCGTATATGTATTTCATTTCAAGCCGCATATCTCGCGTCCATCTCTTTCACTCTTGCCGTGGTTTAACAAACCAATTTAACCACCACATCGCTCGGTTGAAACTTGAGCCTGAAATTTATCCGCGATGTCATTCACTCATCGCAGCAAAGGAGGTTATCTCCGGGAGTCATCGGTTTGATTTTTGTCTAGGCGGTGGTTCTGAGGTTCCGTGGTCTCAGACACGGAGCATGTGCGCGACGCTAATCTTCGCCGATCGTTTAGAGCGAGAAAGAAATGGTTCCAAACGAATGCTTTTTAGATAGCAATTTGTTGATGATGCCGCCTCCGTTCGCCTTCCAGACCGTAATTCTACAAACGTGTGGTCAGCTATCCGGGTCCAGTCATCACACATCATCTCGCAAGAAGAGAGAGAGAGAGGATGAGGTAGCGTAGCAGAGCACACTCGTAGCGATGATCCGAACGATGGGATGGGCGGATATGCGAGTGTCTCTGTGAATGCGAGGAATTTGTGTGCAGATAAGACCCCGGTTAATGCGATCGCGTTAGGGCGTACTTTCCCGGAGCAAGATATCGTGGTTCGTATGTCACATGATTTTCTCTGATTTGGTAGCTGTTTGTGAATTATTTCCTCATAGAGGAGATGTATTTGCCGGATCGTGATTTTAAATTGAAACACGCCATCAAATATGATTTTTGTATTTCAAAACTTAATAACAAACAGTACAGACTGTGCCAGTTGCATGGTCAAGATCAATTGTTTTTGACTTCTAAAAGAACAGTATTCAACCTTCAATAAGTGAAAAAGGCACCTTTACATAAACAATGTATAAGAGCTGCAGCTGAAAAAATCTGATAACGCACTATATATGCAGCTTCTTCCTAAATACGATGCGGCAATGGCCTGATTCGTGGCCATTGCCACATCAAAGCCTTCTGCGTCGTGCATAACAAATTCATGATTAATATGGTTATGGCAAAAAACGATTCCATGTATGTGCGCGTGAATGACTTTATTTAAAAAAAACCTGGAGTCAGAACCAGTGAGGTTCTTTCTATCGAATGGGAAGGGTGTAGGAATGGTACCCTGGTATATAGAAAGGTTCTCGTGTATATCGTTTGGTTTTTGGGGACGAAAAAATCCAATTCAAATCCCTGATTACATACGAAAATCAACGAGTCACATAATAGTTCATTTTTTTGGAAATCTTAGCCCATAATAAAGGAACCGGAAGTCAGATTCAAACAAAATATAGGAATTTTCCAAGAGAACATAAGACCTTTCATTTGAATCTAAGGTTATGAAAATGGGTTCAGCCGTGTCCGAGGAAAGTTAGTGTTTCTAATTTTGGTTAGATATTTTATAGGATAACTGAATGAATCTTACTATTGCTAGTATTGATTTGTTGTTCTCAAGTAAATGATATAATCATTATTTGCTGATTAAATGATAATATAAAGACTGTCCCAGAAAGTATGGACGCACTTTGATAATTCACAAGTGTTAACACATGGATCAATAAGTCCCGAGACTAACAATGGAAACAACATTTTTTTTGCAAATTTTTTTTTTATTCATCAACATAATCACCTTTTAGGGTGATACAATGGTTCCAACGTTTTTCCAATTTTTCAATACTATGTTTATAAAAAAAATTATCTTTCGCTTCAAAATAAGCTTCAGTTTCAGCGATGACCTTCTCATTTGAGGCAAATCTTTTTCCCTGGAGCATTTTTTTAAGATCAGCAAAGAGCCAGTAGTCACTGGGGGCTAAATCTGGCGAGTATGGGGGGTGGGGAAGCAGATCAAAGCCCAATTCGTTCAATTTCGACATTGTTTTCATCGACTTGTGGCAGGGTGTTTTTGTTCCATCGAAAGCAATCGCGGCACCCACTTGGAAAAAACCTTTTTCATGCTCAATATTTCATGAAGGATAGTAAATACACTTCCATATGATATCTGTGTCATCTCAGCAATCTCACGGAGCTTCACTTTACGATCTTTCATTATAATTTTTGTCCCTTCACTCACATTTTCCGGTGTAACGGCTTCCACAGGTCTACCCGAGGGTTCCGCGTCATTTGTGTCGGTACGACCACGTTTAAACTCGGCGAACCACCGACAAATCGTTGCTTTTGATGAACAAGAGTCCGGATAACATTTTTCAATCCATTGTTTCGCTTGCACGGTGTTTTTACCCATTAAAAAACAATGTTTTATCAAACACGAAACTCGGTTTTTTCCATTTTTTAAACAAACTGCAAAACGACTTTACTTCAACCTCGATAACTCAGCAGTTTCTGGTCGGATCGACTTGAAATTTTGACCCGTTTCAAGCAAAGGTTAGTACTCTAGAAAGACGTGGTTACTGGTTTACTACGAGCGCCATCTCTACTTTAGTCTCGGGACTTATTGATCCATGTGTTAGGTATTCAAATTTTATTCGATATACTGATAATATTAGACTACAACAAAAGAATATTATTCTCAACATTTGCTACTTAGCCATTGTAGACTAGCTGGCGCACCTCATTAAATTCCGTACAGACTTCTTAAATTCCGTACGTTTCTCATTAAATTCCGTACAGACTGCTTGGCGACAAGTTTTGACACTTTTTTTCCAATCTTTTTCGAACTGTTGAATGGTTTCGGCTGCCAAGACATGTTTCCTAAGATGTGCCTTCGTTAATGCCCAAAATTCCTCAATTGGTCGAAGTTGTGGGCAATTTGGTGGATTCATGTCTTTTGGGACGAAAGTGACATTTTTGGTAGTATACCATTCTACCGTTGATTTCGAGTAGTGGCAAGAAGCAAGATCTGGCCAGAAGACAACAGGATCCGTGTGGCTTCGAATCATGGGTAGAAGTCGTTTTTGTAAACATTCCTTGATGTATATTTCGCTGTTCATTGAAGCAGTGGTGATGAAGGGTTTCGAAATCTTACCGCAGATACAAATTGCTTGCCAGACCATAGCTTTCTTACCAAATTTCTCGACTTCAATCGATGTCTCGGACTGGTTTAACACTTGCTCTTCTCGCACCGTATAATATTGTGGTCCCGGCAAGGATTTGTAATCGAGTTTCACGTAGGCTTCGTCGTCCATAATTATGCAGTTCAAATTTCCAGCCAGAATCGTATTGTACAGCTTTCGAACCCTCGGCCTGATCGATGCTTCTTGTTTCGGACTACGTTTTGGTTGTTTCTGCTTCTTATAGGTTCGAAGATTCAAACTTTCTTTAGCACGAAAAACATTTGACTTCGAAGTGCCCTCTTTTTTGGCCACATCCCGAACTCAAAACCTCCTTCTTTTGCTCGAACGCCTTCAGTATACGTTTATCCAACTGAGGGTTAGCAGGACCTTTTTTTCGACCCGTTTTCGGTTTATCCTCAAAGGTTTTATCCTCACCGAACTTCCTGATTGCATTTCGCACGGCTTTTTCACTTACTCATTCCATTTTTGCTATATTTCTCAGTGACAGTCCGCGTTCTTTTTCGACGTTGTTCTGCTGAAAGTCCACGCATTTCGAAACAAACTAATGAAAACGAATAAACAACTGCACAAGTGGTTAGAGAATAGTGCAAACAACTATATGGTTAATGCAAGTTGACGCAAACTAATCTACTGCAATTTGCGTCAACTTGCATTAACCATATAGAAGAGAAAGCACAGGTCGACGTTATATATACTGATTTGAAAGCAGCCTTCGATCGTATCGATCACGAAGTTCTTCTTCGTAAGCTCAGTTTACTTGGCGCCACACACCAGCTAACTACTTGGCTACGATCTTACCTCACCCAAAGAATTATACGTGTTAAACTAGGTTCTTGTGAATCGTCCGCATTCACCAATAGATCAGGTGTGCCACAAGGTAGTAATCTGGGTCCCCTGCTGTTTACTCTCTTTTTCAATGATGTGGCTACGGTTTTGGGTGCTGGATGCAAGCTTATATATGCTGACGATCTCAAGCTCTATCTAGTAGTAAAGTCGATTGAAGACTGCTATCGATTACAAACCGTATTAAATAGTTTCGTGGAGTGGTGTCGCTCCAATCTGCTGATCATTAGCATCGCTAAATGTTCCGTAATGACATTTCATAGGAAGAGCAATCCGATCATCTTCAGTTACAGCATTGATGGTATAAACCTACATAGAGTCAGTGAAATCAGCGATCTCGGCGTTATTTTTGACCACAAACTGAATTTTAACTCTCATATAGCTAACATAACTAAAAAAGCGTATAGGCAACTGGGATTCATTTCAAAAATATCCCGCGACTTTACTGACCCATATTGTTTGAAATCACTTTATTGCTCTTTAGTCAGGCCAATACTTGAGTTTGCATCGCCAGTTTGGAATCCACATCAGCTAACTTGGAGCTTGAAACTCGAAAGAATTCAGAAAAGGTTCATACGATTAGCGCTCAAGAATCTACCATGGCGTGATCCGGAGAACCTTCCACCGTACAAAGATCGTTGTCAGCTACTAAACCTTGAATCATTAGAACGTCGTCGTCGTATACAACAAGCCGTAACAGTAGTGAAAATCCTGAATGGTGAAATTGATGTACCCGAACTGCTATCCCGTATAGATCTACGAACCTCTAGGAGAACTCGCGATGTATCGTTACTATCGACAAGATTTCATCGCACAAGTTTTGGATATCACGAGCCAGTTACTTCTATGATACGCACTTTTTCACAAGTAGATAGTGTCTTCGAGTTTGGCGACTCATCAAAAAAATTTGCATCCATCATACGCAGACTACAACTTCTGTGATATATTTTATTTTATTTAATTTTTGTATGTATTCTGCTTTTAATCAACGACAATTATATTAGTGTTCTGTGTATTATGTCATTATGTTTAGTATAGTTGAAAAGATAGTGGTTTTATGCCTGTTTTAGAACTATGCCATTGGATGTGTTGGTAAACTCAAATGGGCTTTTCCCCACTCAAATCATTTAGACTGCAATGTCCGATGATTCAAAACAAATAAATAAATAAATAAATAAATAAACAGGACGCAGCCATAAAAATTGACAGATTCTGAACCATTGCGAAATGGCAGCGGTTTGTGGTTGCGTCCATACTTTCTAGGACAGTCTTTATGTTATATCAAATTATATCATTAAAATTTCGGTTTTCAACGTTTAAAGAAGCGATAGATGGATTCTAAACGGAAAAGTGCTTCAAAAATCCTCGTATTTACGAATAACAGTTCGGCTGAAAAGTTCGTATCGTTTAATAGAAACACACATTTGTTTGCCAAAATTCGTTTTTATTATTCAACATAATTGCCGTCAGAGGCGATACAGCGATTATAGCGATCTTCGAACTTTTCGATACCATTTTTGTAGTACGATTTGTCCTTTGCCTCAAAATAGGCCTCAGTTTCAGCGATTACCTCTTCATTGCTTCTAAATTTTTTACCAGCGAGCATTCTCTTGAGGTCTGAGAACAGGAAAAAGTCACTGGAGGCCAAATCTGGAGAATACGGTGGATGAGGGAGCAATTCGAAGCCCAATTCGTTCAATTCAGCATGGTTTTCATCGACTTGTGACATTTTTCTTCTTCAAATGAGGCCGTTTTTTTAAATTTCATCCTTCAAACGCTCTAATAACGCTATATAATAGTCAATGTTGATGGTTTTTCCCTTTTCAAGGTAGTCGATGAAAATTATACCATGCGAATCCCAAAATACAGACGCCATAACCTTACCGGCCGATTGTTGAGTCTTTCCACGCTTTGGGTTCGGTTCATTGCGTGCAGTCCACTCAGCTGACTGTCGATTGGACTCCGGAGTGAAGTGATGGAGCCATGTTTCGTCCATTGTTATATATCGACGACAAAAATCGGTTTTATTTCGATATAACAGCTCCAAACACTGCTCAGAATCATCAATTCGTTGTTGTTTTTGATCGATTGTGAGCTCACGCGGCACCCATTTTGCACAAAGCTTTCTCATATCCAAATATTCGTGAATAATATGTCCAACACGTTCCTTTGATATCTTTAGGGTGTCAGCTATCTCGATCAACTTCACTTTACGGTCATTGAAAATCATTTTGTGGATTTTTTTCACGTTTTCATCGGTAACAGCCTCTTTTGGACGTCCACTGCGTTCATCGTCTTCGGTGCTCATATGCCCAGTACGAAATTTTGCTAACCACTTACGAATTGTTGCTTCGCCCGGTGCAGAGTCTGGATAACACTCATCAAGCCATTTTTTGGTATCGGCGGCATTTTTTTCATCAAAAAGTAGTGTTTCATCAACACACGAAATTCCTTTTTTGCCTTTCTCATATAGAAAGGTTATGCAATCACTGTGAAAACCGACTTTTGAACCGAGGCCCGGAGGGCCGAGTGTCATATACCATTCGAATCAGTTCGTCGAGTACGCAAAATGTCTGTGTGTGTGTATGTGCGTATGTGTGTATGTAACGTTTTTTTGCACTAACTTTTCTCGGAGATGGCTGAACCGATTTTCACAAACTTAGATTCAAATGAAAGGTCTTGTGGTCCCATACAAAATTCCTGAATATTATTTCGATCCGACTTCCGGTTCGAGAGTTATGGGGTAAAATGTGCAAAAAAAAAGAAAATATGTGTTTTAACTTTTCTCATAGATGGCGCGACCGATTTTCACAAACTTAGGTTCAAATGAAAGGTCCTGTGGTCCCATGCGCTATTCCTGAATTTCATGCGGATCCGACTTCCAAATCCGGAAATATAGGGTAAAGTGTGTTAAAAATTGTACACCATCACTGAAAATGTGGAAAAACCTTAAAAAATTTTCTAAATCGACCTCAAATCTTCTCCAATTTGATGGTTTTTATCAGTAGACGGTCAAACAAACCGATTTCGGTTATTCTTTTAAGAATTGAAGAAATTTTTTTTTTGCCTTTCTCATATAGAAAGGTTATGCAATCACTGTGAAAACCGACGTTTGGACCGAGGCCCGGAGGGCCGAATGTCATATACCATTCGACTCAGTTCGTCGAGTACGCAAAATGTCTGTGTGTGTGTATGTGTGTATGTAACGTTTTTTGCCCTAACTTTATGGGGTAAAATGTGCAAAAAAAATGAAAATATGTGTTCTAACTTTTCTCATAGATGGCGCGACCGATTTTCACAAACTTAGGTTCAAATGGAAGGTCCTGTGGTCCCATACGTAATTCCTGAATTTCATCAGGATCCGACTTCCGGATCCGGAAATATAGGGTAAAGTGTGTTAAAAATTTTATACCATCACTGAAAAGAGCGAAAAACCGTAAAAAGTTTTCTAAATGGACCTCAAATCTTTTCCAATTGATAGTTTTTATCAGTAGACGGTCAAACAAATCTATTTCGATTATTCTTTTAAGAATCGAAGAAAAATAATTTTGAAGAATACCACAGTATTATATATGATACTTTGATTGATATGAGAAAGGCATCATTACACCACTAGGTGGATTAAAACAGGTTTTCAATTTTTTTTCACAATAACAAAAGTAGCTTCACTCAAAATGCAATATCTCACAAACTAATATTTAGACAGCTGTCAAATTTATACACGTATCTTTTGAAGGTTGGTACTAACTGAAAATGGTATGGATTTAATTCTAGTGGCGCCTTCTCATAGAAACGATACGAACTTTTCAGCCGATCTGTTAGTAACTAATTTTTTTTTTAAATTAAATGGTTTTCAAGCAACACAATTTCTGGGATTCTCCGAAGATTTTCATTGCAAATTTGGCGTTCGATAGCACTTATTGATGATAATAAATAAATTATCCCATAATGATTCAAGTAAAAATGATGGGAACTCGCGATACCGGCCTAGAATGAAAGATCACCGCAGTCTTTTCAAATCACAACATCACACGATCAGACTAACAATGTTATCATCTCATAAGAGGGAAAACTCTGATAATAACGCGTTAATAAAATGGCATATGCGTCGTCAAGATCAAAGTTCTTTCCACATAACAATCTCAGCCGAAGAAGATAGTAAGTTCTACGACCGACGACTTGTGCTGATAGTCAACCGTTAGCCGAGCACGCGATAATCGCTCAATCTGTTTCTGCTAACAGCAGTACGCATCAATTGAATCACAGATGCGGCGATGATGAGTCCATCGACCTGATGTCGGTCGGATGATGTGAGCGCATCAACTCCAAACTAACTGACTCAGGCAGAGTGGTCAATCGTATTCTAGTGGAGTTGTTGTGCCTACAACCGTTTTAAGGTGAACAATATGGCTTCGCCAATTTGTTGAAGGCGCTTACGTAAAACGAAACACTCTTCGTGCACGCGGACGAAATCTCTTCGTCCCGATGCAGCCGACGATGTATTTTAATTGAAGTGATAATTTCACTGGCAAAGTGACTCTTCTGCACCGCATAAATCGAATCGAAAATCCTGATTGAATGACCGACCGTCGGCCGCGGCCAATCTGCGTACTTGCGTTGCCGTTGCCGTTCTCCCGCTGATCCGCCGATCCGAGTACAAAGTTTCAAGCTCTGCGGTCGTGGCCATCACCATCGACGTCCATTAAAACAAATCTTAATCTTATCATATTTCTCAACTTATATTTATTTTACTTCAGACATTGATTTTCATTCCTGCAATAAATTTTGTTTTCAAGCGCGAGAGAGCAGGCGAATGATTATCTTTGCCGTCTGTTGAGCGCATTATGAAGAACTCTGGTTTCCATCAAGTTCTCGTACGACCTCTAGTTCCGAACACTTTGTTAGCAAACCGGGGCCGGTGCGCGCCGCGAGAGAGTGATTTAATTCACTGATTAGTCGATGTGGCGAAGGGAAGTCCAAGTGGGCGCCACCTTCTCACTCGCATGCAGCATGCACCACCTTTTTGTTGTTTTTCCTCCCCACAGGAATGCTTCGGTTTCGTTCCGTCGTCGGTTGGTGTGGTGCGTGGCGCAAAGGAGCATAGGTACCCACTACCGGCTCTTATCAATCTGGTTCACTCCCGGCTTTTCTCCTGCTTGTCTGTCTGCCTGCCTGCTCCGTTGCTTGTTGCTTGAGGAGCTTCGCGTACGATGCGACTCGGGCTGCTGTGGATGGATCTGTGCGGATGAAAAGTGCGCCGTTTTTTTTATTTTTCGGGCGGAATCGTTCGTAGCCTGTCTGGAAGTTTTATTGGATTGGCGCCGAAAATATTTCCAAACTTATCGGTTGACAATCTGTGATGGAATGGTGAGTGGCGATGGGCTTGCTTGGATTGATTTTTTTTGTTTTTGGTTCGATCGGATACCTTTTGTTTCCAGCCGATAAATGATTCACCAGAGTGTGAACTTGGCAGCGCGTCAGAATGGCTTACGAAGATTTTTGTTTGGGGTGAGGATTTTTGAACTGGATTTAATTGTCAAAATATGATATCTTCAAAGCTTTAAGCCACCAAACAAGTTACCAAATAAAACTTTCGTTTGTTTCTTCTTATTACTTGTCCATGATTTTAGCAAAGATAAATAATAAAGACATACATGTACCTACAAAAAATAAAAAAAATCTGGTTCGTACACGGTACTTTATAAAATGACCGCTCTCACCGCTTGGAGAGCGAGATTTATTGCATCATTAACATTTCGACGCAAGTGTTCCATGAGTGAAACAAAATCAAATGTCAACATTGTCACACATTTCGCAAACCTTTGAACGTTATTGGTGAAAATTGGAAAACTTTGTTTTATAGCAAATTTTATCTAGATTTTCGAAACAAACAGTAAGGTAATAATTCTAATGTGCGAATAATATTAATATGGATCAAAAATGGCTTTCAGAACAAAAATTCGGAATGGTGGGTATTGTAGGGGAAGGTGTGCGGTTGCCGGCACCTCACCGTAACTTTCGATAAAAAGTAGATAGCGTCATTTCGACAAATGTCATGTGTGTGTGTGTGTGTGTGTGTGTAATAGCAGCAGCAAGACAAAAAGTGCCATAAAACGAACGATTGCTTTGATCTTGTGTCATGCAAGATCGGATGAAATTCCATGTTATGTCGTTTCGCCTGAGAAAATGACAACTACCCCAGGGTAAATGTTGAGTGCATAAGATTCATTTCTAATTTATATAAGATGAACTCGATTGATGATGAGATAAAGTTTATCGCTTCAACCAAAATCGCA
The DNA here is from genome assembly GCF_030247185.1 of Malaya genurostris. Classification (NCBI taxonomy): domain Eukaryota; kingdom Metazoa; phylum Arthropoda; class Insecta; order Diptera; family Culicidae; genus Malaya; species Malaya genurostris. Next base: position 330,699,289 of record NC_080571.1, read on the forward strand.
GAAGGATAGTAATCGTAGAGAAACGCTATAAAAATAACTGCTTGCATACAAAACTTGAACACAAGCTTGGCAAAGAGAAGCTTAAATACAGTGATTTTCACTGTCGGCTAGAAAAGATTGCGATGCGATAAGATCGCGACAAAATGCCGCAAAGATAGCGAAACTGTCATTCGCATCGATTCAACCTCTTCGAGATCACAAGCCAGAAAAAAATATTTTTTTAAATTGACCGTTACAATGACTAAATTTTTATTTATTATTAAGAAAACTTCAGTCATAATGAATTCATATTGATAATGCGTATGTGGCAGATTACGGCTACAACTTGCACGGATTTTTTAGGCGTATGCTATTTATTTGACATAATGTACGATTCAGACGATCCACCTCCTTCCGTCACCGTCACCGGAACGTCAGCTTCCGTCAAAATTAGTTTAACACTTTCTTTATCGGAACGTTCACACGCTCCGTCCGTCAAGACGTTCCGTGACGGTGACGTTACGTGTGAATGGCTTCATAAGAATGCATGTAATTAATGTTGACGGAGGTTGGGAACATTATAAACGGCATAATCGTATTGCAAATTTAACGCAATGTCGTCGTTGCCAAGGCTTCGGTCATGGAACCAAAAATTGTCATATGGATATACGGTGTTTGAATTGTGGTAAATCGCATTCGAACGACGTTTGTCCAATGAATGAAACCACTGATAAATTTTCATGTTCAAATTGCAATGGAAATCATAAATCCAATTATTTGAAATGTCCTGTCAGAGAAAAAATTTTAAACGCTCGTTCACTTAGACAACAAGTCAAATCAACGACCTTAAATTTACAGAACATACCTGAAAATCAAAAAACCGTTACAATTGTCACGCCTAATTCTTCTAAGGCACCTATTTCTTCGAATTTAAAACAAAAAACATGTACGCCTTCCAATTCGTCTTCTAACGAAAACAATTTATTGACAGGTAGATCGACCTCATCTTCTTCTAATGTCAGTTATGCTGGTATATTAGGTAGAAATCTACCACCTATTTCTTCTAATGTAAATAATCAAAACACCTCGCCTTGCAGTCCATCTTCTAACGAAAACAATTTATTAATAGGTGGACCGGCCAAATCATCTTCTTCTAATGGCAGTCTACCTACAAATATTCCTTCAATGCCATTCGCTTCTTTAAATGAAGTCGATTTAGGCGATATAACTGAAAATAAAATGATCTACCTACAAGATCAACTTTTTCAAATGATCATCCGAATGAATTCGACTTCATCACTTTTTGAAGCATTTCAAATCGGATGGAAATTTCCAAATAATATTATAATGAATTTAAAATTTAACAGTGATGTTAAATAATTATTTGAATATTTTAAATTGGAATGCTCGATCTTTAAAATCGAGTGAAGATGAATTTCATAATTTTCTCAAAGTTCACAAAATTCATATTGCCATTGTGACAGAAACTTTTCTTAAACCAAATGTCAAATTGAAAAGTAATCCACATTATGTGGTTCATCGATTTGACAGGTTTACTGGAATGGGTGGTGGAGTTGCCATTTTTGTCCAACGGCAAATTAAACATCGAATTTTACCTTCTTTCAATACTAAAGTTATTGAAAGCTTGGGAATCGAATTCATGGAATTTATTTCATCGCTGGAGCATATTTGCCATTCCAATGCACCGGCGGACAATTAAATTTCTTTAAAAGCGATTTGCAAAAACTCTAAAGATATCGACCGAAATTTTTCGTAATTGGGGACTTAAATGCTAAGCATGTCCAGTGGAATTGTAGGCAAAATAACAGTAATCCCACTTAGAAAAAAACGTTCAACGGTGGTCCTTCATTGGTCCAATACGTTGGATCATTGGTCCAATGAAAGTCCAATCAATCGTTCAACGGGAGGCCAACACGGGACCTTCGTTTGCCGATTTTGAAACAGACCGTTGAACCGAATGCCATTTTTTTGGTTCAACAAACCCGGCAGACAGAGGTCCATTGTTGAGCCATTTTTAACATGAGGAGTTGGAGCCCCGTTGGACTAGTTTTACTTCAGAATTTCTGAAGTTTTTTCCACTTATTTGTTTAAACTAACAATACATACCTGCACAATTCTTCTACTTCACGTAGAATAACAACAAATTTTCTTTCTATGGAACGGTAACACTTAATTTTCACACTATTTTTGCAAGAGAAAAAACTACAACAAACCGTTCCAGCAAATTGCACGAATATTTCGTGCAATATATCGTTCAACAAGCGCTCAAAAATCGACAAAATTGAACGGCCTGCTGATAGGGAGCTTTAGCTCAACAGACGTCAAACGTACAACAAGATATTACCGATTTCGCACTGGGATGATAAAATACTTCATAATCAACTCTCAGCTGGTTACTTCACAGTTCTTCATCCCAGTGATCCGACTTGCTTCTCTTCCGTGAAAAACCCGTCTACAATTGATCTGGTTCTAACAGATCAAAGTCACATTTGTAGTGAACCGATTACACATGCTGACTTTGACTCAGATCATCTTCCTGTAACATTCAGACTTTCCAACGAAGCTTTAATTAATCCAATTAGTTCTATATTCAACTATCATAGAGCTAATTGGTTGGATTACAGATCTCACATTGAAAATCATGTGGATCATGAAACTATTTTAGAAAATTCTGCGGACATCGACACAGCAATTGATAATTTGAATCATTACATTATCGAAGCTAGAAATCTTTCAGTTCCCAAAGCTCCAACTAAATTAAATTCTCCTATTATCGATGACAGTCTTCAACTGCTCATTCGGTTGAAGAATGTTCGTCGACGACAATATCAACGTTCTCGTGATCCTGTTACGAAAAACATAGTTAAGGATTTACAAAAAGAAATTGAACATAGATTTACTCTTTTGCGAAATGAAAATTTCGCTAAAGAAGTTGAACAAATTAAACCATATTCTAAATCTTTCTGGAAACTTTCTAAGGTTCTTAAGAAACCTCAGAAACCAATTCCTGCTCTCAAGGAAGGAAATCAAATACTTCTTACAAATGGCTCACAAAAGCTCAAAAACTTGCTCAGCAGTTCGAGAGTGTCCACAATTTTAATTTGAACGTTGTGAGTCCTATTAAAAATGAAGTCTCACTGAAATATGATCATATTTCAACTCAAGTGTTATTACAAGAGAACATTATTGAGACGAATTTTGATGAAATTAAATCAATTATTAGGAAACTTAAAAACATGAAGGCTCCTGGTAATGATGGAATCTTTAATATTCTTATTAAAAATCTTCCCGATGTTGCCTTGAAACTCCTGGTTAAAATTCTCAACAAGTGTTTTTCATTAGCTTACTTCCCGAAAAGATGAAAAAATGCTAAAGTAATTCCTATTCTCAAACCTGATAAAAACCCAGCAGAAACATCAAGTTTTCGACCAATAAGCTTACTTTCTTCTATCAGAAAAATTTTGAAAAAAATTATCTTGTTGCGAATGATGTCTCATATAAATGAGAATTAATTTTTTTTACCAGAGCAGTTTGGATTTCGTCATGAACATTCAACTACTCATCAACTTGTCAGAGTTACGAACATGATAAAAGCAAATATCAACTTGGGTTATCAACTGGAATTGCTCTTCTAGACATGGAAAAAGCATTCGACAGTGTTTGGCACAAAGGTTTAATAGCAAAAATGTCTGATTTCCAGTTTCCTATTTATTTGATAAAAATGATTCAAAATTATTTAATTGATCGTACTCTTCAGGTTAGCTATCAGAATTGTAAATCTAAATTGCTACCCGAAAGAGCCGGTGTTCCGGAGGGTTCGAGCGTAGCTCCAATCTTGTATAATATTTTCACTTCTGATCTTCCAAATCTTCCCGTTGGTTGTCAGAAATCGTTATTCTGTGACGACACAAGTCTGTTATCCACAGATAGAAATCTAAGAGTGATCTGCAGTCGCCTACAAAGAAGTTTAAATATTTTCAGTGATTATCTGTCAAAATGGAAAATTAAACCAAATGCAGCAAAAACGCAATTAATTATCTTTCCTCACAAGCCAAGAGCTTCTTTTCTTAAACCAAACAATAATCACATTCTCAAATTGAATGGCATGGAATTGACATGGTCTGATCAAGCTAAATACTTAGGTTTAACGTATGACAAAAAACTCACTTTCAAGGATCACATTGAAGGAATCCAGGCAAAGTGTAATAAATATATTAAATGTTTATATCCTCTTATAAACAGAAATTCTAAGCTCTGTCTAAAAAACAAATTGTTAATTTATAAACAAATTTTCAGACCAGCCATGCGGTACCAATTTGGTCAAGCTGTTGTTCCACCAGGAAGAAAACGCTTCAAAGGATTCAGAATAAAATTCTGAAAATGATTTTGAAGCGTCCTCCCTGGTTTAGTACAAATGAGTTACACAGACTCACAAATATAGAACCATTAGATGTAATGTCACATAATATTATAAGCAAATTCCGACAAAAATCGATGCAATCTTCAATTGAATCGATTCGCTCTCTGTATTAGTTAGTAAGTTAGTATATAAGTTCCTTTTCCCCATTACACAATACAAGTAGGTTTAGAATTTTCCCTACACAAAAATCTCAGAATTGCGGAAGCAAATAATGTCCTTATGGTAATAACCAAATCATGTATATAATAGGGCTGAAAAGTCACCACTTGTGACTGAACACCCAATTTAAATCTTAATAATTTAATTTTAACTCATATTCCAATAAATAGTTATTTAAAAAAAATGTTGACGGAGATTGACTGTGACAAAAGAAGACGGATCGTCTGAATTGTACATAATGGTTATTTTGCGCTTAGTATGTTCCCTTTTCATTTATATTTTGTATTTATCGACGCCTTGGTTTTCAAAACCTCGTGCTTTATTCGATTGTGCTATTTGTCTACTCTAAAAAGTTGGTCGTCTTTGACAGATATACATTTGTTGATGCTTTCGATGAATAATGAAATAACAACTGTCGCTAAGGAATTTTACCAGTTGAAAATGCAATTGGCCTCAATCCAACAGCCGATTAATTTTTCGTTTTGGCCTAATGCTAGTTAATTTCAATACAACAGACAGCGAAGGGGTTAAAACAACTGTCCAATTTTCTGGCAGCGATGCCAAGTGAAACTTTAGGCGTCTGCGTATTAGAAATGGTCCTATGCGACCTCAATAGTTAGAAGTATGACGAAAAGACCAAACGAAAACCCTACAGTAATAGCAAAAGTCATTAAAATGGACGATTGTTTATAAAAATTTCGAAAATCTGCAAAAAAGTCGGCTTAATTGCAAAGTCTGCTAACAAACGAAATTGCAAATTTACATACCAATCTGCAAACCTGGCATCAGTGGCTCTGACGCTCATTATTTCGCTATCCTGCGACGATTCCGTCGCATTCTATGTCCAGCTGAAAACCACTATGTCGATATCCGTATCGCAAGCATGTACAAACATATAATTGCAGACATTTGGGCTATTGATGTAATTTCGTCGGCTACAAAACAAATACAAATCACGACTATTAGAGTTTATATTCTGGGTTCGCGTGTTCGGTGTTGGTTCCTGATAAAGATCAATCTAAGCAGACTCTCGTGCATTTGCGGATTCAAAAGTGTAACGATTAATTGAAAATATCGATCATTAGAAATTTTGGTTGCCTTGTTCCACATCAACGGCTCGAACAACCCCAGGGGCTGATCCTTGTAGTTTTTAGTTTAGTGTATCATCATCATTATCATCTTTATTTTTGTATTAATTATGAAGACCCTAGAAACGTTCCATTTTTAATGTTATTATTGCTCGGTCGTGTCTTGAATACAACCCTCTAATTTTTTGTACTCATTCCGGGTCAATTATGATCAGAAAGTAACGCCCTTATTCTGAGTAACGACGTATTGATTTTTCGATCGAATGTGGTTCGGTCGAATCCTAGCTACCTTTGGTTTTGCTAGTGTTATTGGAAACACAATCGAAAAATCAATACGTCGTTATTCAGAGTAAGAGTGTATATGGTAATATTTTCTGCTGTTTCTATTGATGATATATCTTTAGCACCATTGCTGCATAAATTTCAATTACATAACGAAGCATAGAATTTCGATGCGACCAACTAATACCGTTTTCGTTTATTGATCAGAGCAGCCCGAGAGCTGACCCAGAGTCAAAACAACTTTTGATGTGTTTGTTTTAGCAACCTGGGGTCGCTCTAGATCGGACTCAAATCGCGTAGTTTCGCTCTGAAAATTTTCTCGGGTCGCACCACGCATCCAACTTTTTTATATGAGTTGTTGTTTAGGACGCGTACCACGTGTTCGTTTTACTCGGAGTCAGAGTCGCCCGCGTGTAGGTTCTAAAACGAAAACGGTATAAATAAAACTCATTGAAATTCTTTTATTTTTCCAGCCATACTTCCCGTAAAGTGGCTATGATTTTACACGGTGCAACGGATGAAAAAAATTTTAACCACTTTACCAAACAGTGATAACAGACTTGCGTACCGGCACCGTGAATCACGGTTGAAAACTCGTGCACCTGTCTGTGTGCTCAGTGCTGATGGACTGCATTGATCGAGCCTTCTGAAGAGTACTGTATTCAATCGTTCAATAACTCAGAAACGATTATATTGAAAATTGTACCAAATCTTGATTATAAAAGTAATTTTTTCGTGCTTCGTTCAAAATGTCAACTTTTGGAATATAGGGGATAATCGACTACACTAAAAATATCGATATCTCGTGACAGGTATTGTCAAAATTTGAACATAAAAGTTTGTAAAATCATCAGATTCAACAACAAACTAGAGGTGTCAAACATATCAAACTTTCAGTAAGTGTTATTGAGCTCACCAACAACTAAAATTTGTCTCAATAATCAGGAAAAAATTACGAAGCAGAAAGAAAAGGAGAAAATAAATCTCTTAAAACTTGCTTCAGATAGAATTGGAACAAAGGCAATCGACTGTATTCCAGTTATTCGTTACTGAATTCAAGATCTTTTTTTATACAAATGTAGCGTTTTCTTCATACTTTTAAGAAAAAATACGGATAAAATTATTCGTTACAGTTTCGAAGGAATTCTCGAATTTTTCCTGTAACACGGCTCATTAGGCGGCGCACACCTTCTTCGTCCATTGTTTTAGCTATCTTATTCCACCAGGTCGTCATCTGATTGATGTCTTTGACAACCTTTCCCTTTGCCTTGCGTCTCCTCTTCATGATTGCCCAGTATTTCTCAATAGGGCGGAACTGGGGGGAGTTGGGTGGGTCAAGGTTTTTCGGAACAAACTGGACCCCTTTCTCTGCATACCATTCTTGAACGACTTTGCTGTAATGACAGCTTGCCAAATCTGGCCAAAACATTACGGGATGGTCGTGGGATCGAATGAACGGCAAAATTTGTTTTTGAAGACACTCTTTTTGGTATAGTTTCGATGTCATTGTCTTATTCGTAACGAAAACTTTCGTTTTTTTTGCCACAGCTGCAAATGCCCTGCCAAATTATAAATTTTCTTGCAAATTTGTCGGCAAAAACAAATTTAAATTTGGCTGGAACATCCCCCCGAGCCGTTGCCTAGTAAAACTTTTGACCTGGGATTTGCCCGAAGTCAGCCTTGACATAGGTTTCATCGTCCATCAGAAGACACCCGTCGAACTTGGTCAGCACCTGATCATATAGTTTCCGAGCACGAATTTTGACCACACTATTCTGTATTATGGTACGATTTGGCTGTTTGCTAGCTCAATACGGCTTGATTCCTTCCCGGAGTCGAGTTCTCCTCACGGTACTATGGGCAGCACCGAATTTTCTGGCCAAACCACGGTCCGACAGATTAGGATTCCTCTTAATCGTCTTCAAAATCCTACCACGCAGTTTCCGGTCGACAGTTCCACTCCGACGATTGGCTTGAGGCTTCCGAATCGTCGTCAATGTTTCCTTATACCGTTTGATAACGCGCCATATGGTATTTCTGGGCAAATTCAACTGTTTAGCTAGCCTAGATGCAGACCACAATGGTTTTTCCAAATAATTGTGCACATTTTTTTCCCTACTTTCGGTTTCCATGTTGATTGTTTACAAATTACAGTCGATTTGAGGAATGTCAGAAATCATACGTGAAGCTGACAAAATTCCCGACACGTGGGCGTCAAGAACTTCCAAATCCGTCCACCAGGAGCGCCACAATATGAGCACAAGTTTGTTCCAATTCTAAATGAAGCAAACTTTAGGAGGCTTGTCAGCGCATAGTTTCTTACTTCCTTTGTCCACGCATTCAAACATACCGCCAAACATCTCCTTCTTTGTTAGTTTGAATTGTTTTGAACTTTTCCTGTTTCATTCCTTGACCGACAATCTCAACCCGAAGCGTCGCTCATGTTCATGTTCATTGATCGCCGCAAATTAGCGCAGGTTGGGAAGCCCACAAAAGGATTTCCAACAGTCATTGCTTTGTGCCATTTTTCCCATTCATTCATTCATTCATTCAGTCAGTCATTTGCATTCATTCATCGCGGCAGTCATGTGTATCTCGCCAGGCAGGCACAGAGAAAGAAAGGACTCCCCGCAGTAGGCGATGACGCTCGTTAGTGTTATAGTTTTATGACTGCGGTACCCCGGTCGAGTCAACAGCCCCTCGCTATCGCCAATCTGAGAAACTTCCACTCCACTCTTTTTACAAAACAGTCGGTTGCCGGATTAGCCGTGTCTTGAAGAATTAACGCGAAGCGGCCACCGTGTGATGATGGCAATGGTCGTAAATGTCATCCATTAGTAATTAAACGTGTGACTTTATGGCTGTTTAGGCTCCCCTCGCTTCCCGGCGTACGAGTTGAAGCACCTTTCGGCCGGCGGTCAACACCTGAACCGTGGCCGGCTTGTTAGCGAAAGTGTCGGTTTATGTTACGAACTCAGCATCTGATGTTTTATTTACTTTTTCCTACAAGATATTACTTATTCGAAATGTGGAATTCGCAGCAAACCACCAAACCAATGAGCGCTCGCTTTGCTCGGTATCTCGGATCGCACATCGCATCGACCGGACATGCCATACACAATCTCTGAATCCAGGGTCACTTGGTCTTCTGCCATATGATATCGGTGAGCCTCGAACGGTTATAAAATGTGCACAATAAATAATTAGCATAAATTTCCTTATCAGCAGTACAAATCAAGAGCGCGAGTCGACATACACACGCATTTAGCAACGGTCAACGGTAGTGCAACTGAAATCGAACCCTTCCCCCGCCCCAACCACCCCTAAACACGCGGTTCACCAGCGACACTGCGGCGGTTGGTGTGACACCGTTCATCGTGCCTCCAAAAAAACAAAACGAGCCTTCGGAAAGAAGTGTTTTGTGTGTGCTTCGAACTGCCTTCGGAGGGATCGACAACCTGAACTTTTAATTTTTCCAAATTTTAAATTATGATTGCAAACCATACTTTTGGCAAGCCATAAAACCAACCAACCGCGGCGACTGGTGACGACTGCCAGGCCAGGCTAGGCCAGGCCATGCGCCAATGTGAGGGTGACCGTTCGTGATTACAATACTTGCCCGTTGCGCACTTCGACTGCTCTCAAGCCCCCGGCAAGTGTGCCAGTGATTGCCGCACCGTTGGCCGGGGAGATGCTAGTAAACGGAAGTCAGATAAAAGATCTCAACCAGCTATCGTGCTTTTGTGTGTTATATTTGAAGGGGCACATACAGCGGAGAGAGAGAGACAAAAAAACAACAAGTATTAGTTTGTAATCTATCATCTTAACAAAGGCTTATGAGGGAACTTGCTTGCGGCAGGGATCGTATGAAGTAACGATCGGTTTGCGTGGCTATCAAATGTTTGTAGTAGATTGATTCGACGGTGTTTCATTAATTTGTAAATGCTTAACATTTATTTATTTGCCAGTATTACTACTGAACGACGACGACGACGACGAAGTGTTTGCCCGCCAGTAGTTCGAATGATAAATTTCGAAACAAGATAGACTAGGGTTGCTACCTGCCGGGGACTCGCCTCCTGAAGATCCATATGGGACTACACAACTGTTGTACAAATCACTGCTAAAGACTGTCCCAGAAAGAATGGACGTAACCAAAAACCGCTGCGCGATAGTTCAGAATCTGTCAATTTTTATGGCTGCGTCCTGTTGTTTACACTCTTCTCTAACCACTTGTGCAGTTGTTTATTCGTTTTCATGCGTGGACTTTCAGCAGAACAACGTCGAAAAATTGTGTACAAATGGTGCACAGAACGCGGACTGTCACTGAGAAAGATAGCAAAAATGGAAGGAGTAAGTGAAAAAGCCGTGCGAAATGCAATCAGGAAGTTCGGTGAGGATAACACCTTTGAGGATAAACCGAATACGGGTCGAAAAAAGGTCCTGCTAACCCTCAGTTGGATAAACGTATACTGAAGGCGTTCGAGCAAAAGAAGGAGGTCTCAGTTCGGAATGTGGCCAAAAAAGAGGGCACTTCGAAGTCAAATGTTCTTCGTGCTAAAGAATGTTTGAATCTTCGAACCTATAAGAAGCAGAAACAACCAAAACGTAGTCCGAAACAAGAAGCATCGAAATTCGAAAGCTGGAAATTTGAACTGCATAATCATGGATGACGAAGCCTACGTGAAACTCGATTACAAATCCTTGCCGGGACCACAATATATTAAACCAGTCCGAGACATCGATTGAGGTCGAAAAATTTTGTACGAAAGCTATGGTCTGACAAGCAATTTGTAGCTGCGGTAAGATTTCGAAACCCTTCATCACCACTGCTTCAATGAACAGCGAAATATACATCAAGGAATGTTTACAAAAATGACTTCTACCCATGATTCGAAGCCACAAGGATCCTGTTGTCTTCTGGCCAGATCTTGCTTCTTGCCACTACTCGAAATCAACGGTAGAATGGTATACTACTAAAAATGTCACTTTCGTCCCAAAAGACATGAATCCACCAAATTGACCACAACTTCGACCAGATGAAAAAAATTTTGGACATTAACGAAGCTAGTCTAATATTATCAGTACATCGAATAAAATTTGAATATCTAACACTTGTGAATTATTTACAGCGAAATCAAAGTGCGTCCATACTTCCTGGGACAGTCTTTATTAGTTTGTGAGTTATTGTGCTAAGAGTGACGAAGTAATGGCTTGAAAAGTGTTATGGAGACTTCGCTTCATCAGAAACAACAATAAAAGGTTGGTTGGCTGACTTCAAACGTGGTCTTAGAGACACGGATGATGCAGAACGCAGTGGATGTCCAATTGAGGTGGTAACACCAAAAAACAATAAAAAATCCACAAAATCGTTTTTGAATGATACAAAAGTGAAGTTGCGTGAGTTAGCTGACATCGTAAAGATGTGTTGGTTTTATATTTCATGAGCATTTGACTATGAGAAAGCTCTGTTCAAAGTGGGTGCCGCGTTTGCTCACTTTTGACCAAAAACGTGAACGCGCGGATGATTCTGAGCAGTGTTTGACGTAACAAACCGGAATTTTTGCATCGATGTGTGACAATGATGGTGAATGAAACATGGATTCATCACGTCACTCTGGAATCAAAACGATCGTCATCTGAGTGGACAGCAACTGGTGAACCTACTCCAAAGCGCAAGAATCGGCTGGAAAGGTTATAGCTTCGGTATTTTGGGCTGTGCGTGGTGTAATATTTATCGACTATCTTGAGAAAGAAAATACCATTAACAGTGAATATTATATAGCGTTATCAGAGCGCTTAAAGGCTGAAATTGCAAATAAACGACTTCATATTGCAACGAAAAACATTTTGTTTCATCAAGACAACGCACCGTGCCACAAGTCAATCAAAACAATAGCAAAACTACATGAATTGAACTTCGAACTGCTCTCACACATTCACCGAATTTGTCGGATTTGGCTCCCAGTGACTACTGACTGTTCGCAGACCTGAACAAAAATGCTCGCCTTTAAGAAATTTCGCACGTATGAATGGGTTATCGCTGAAACTGAGGCCTATTTTGAGGCAAAAGATAAATCGTTTCACAAAAGTGGTATTGAAATGTTAGAGCGGCACTGGAATGATTGCGTTGCTCTTGATTGATGAATGAATAACGTTAATTTTAAACCAAAAAAAATGGTGTTCTCTTGGTTAGGCCCGGGATTTTTCAGCCCATGTTTTAAGTATCATACTAGGAATTCAATTACCGGAAGATCTACGATGCATACGAAATGCGTAGGAGATGCGCATGATTGCGCCTAAAAGACTTATTCTGTTCTCAGAATCAAGTGGTTAGTGAAACTTCCGAAGTCTTGAACTTCCCATTGAATTGGTAGCTAAATATAATTTTTTATACTTATTAAAATATTTATCAAATAGGTCAACCTATTTGAGAAGAGAGCAATAACCTAAATAAGCAGGATATCATAGAGAGATGACTATGATTGAACTGAACACGCCCAGATCTTCTGTTTAATTGTGCTGTTTCTTCGTGTGTTTCACACACAGGGTAATTTAATTGGCAAAATGATTTTCCCGGATAACAGACAGTTATGGGTTCGAGTCCCTTTTTCCCCATTCTCCGTTCCTCGTTTGATACTGGTCAAATTTAAAACTAGCTCAAGGTGACTACTTTTTAGTAAGACCAGAACAAAACGCTAAATGAGCAATTCCAATTGAACTGATTTTCATTTGTATTTTTTATTTCGACTCAACTCTTCGGTAACGTTTTAGGTAATTTTTGGAGCTGTATGCAGAAGATGCACACTGTAAAGAGAAGGTGTTATAATTTACTTTTTTTGGCACGGTTATAGAGGCCCAAACTCGCCTTTTTAAGCCAGAAAAACTGGCTGGCCCTATGTGCGAAGTTGGGAATCGAACCTAGGTAAACTTCGTGTAAGGCATGGACTTACCAATCACGTTATTTCGAAATGAGAGCTCGAATTTAGCTGAAAATAAGAGAAGCTCACAGCACTCTAGATCAAGATGGAGAGTTCATGGACGAAAAAGGACTATTAAATTCCTGCATTAGTTTTTAAATTTCTTGTTTTCGTAATGAAATCAAATTTTAATGCAACGGTTTTTGAGATTGACAATGGCAAAGAAACAAAGAACTCATTTTTTTTATTATTATTATTTTATTTACCTAAAAACTGTGTTTTTCTAGTTTTTTTTATTGATAAAGCTGACTTAAGAATTATACTTAAGTATTTACATATCTTATTCTACGTATATTATGTCCTCCACAGTATTGTCCAGGCAAACGAGTGGATCACAGGTGGATGCTTGCGAGAGGTCGCCGCTTCCGAAAACGGACAGGATTTTCAGCGAAATGACACTTTGACACACTATTTGCACGGAAGAAAATATCGCCGGCAATTCATTGAAATAAGTTTAATGTATCTAAAAATAACCTATTGAAAATTACTGCAATGTTTTACAACGTTCATGGAACTTTCTTTGAATACGCATTCCTGAATTCTGGATGAAGACTCTGAAGCTGGATACTGGAACTTAATTCTGAACATGAATCTGTATTCCGAAACAGAATTCTGGATCTGAAACTGATTTCTGAGCCAGAATTTAAGAACTGAATTTTGGACCTGAAATTGAATTCTGGACCAGAATTCTTCAACCTGGATTCTGGAACTGAATTTTGGACTTAAGGTTTGAGGACAGAGGGTCGCGTGTTGAGTTTTAAATCGACCACGTGGCTCGCTCAATTCCCTTTGCGCATCGTATTTCTCTTGTGCACTCTCGTATATGAGCAAACTGTACCGGGTTGCCAGCATACATTTTATTATTTTGATGAGAAGATTTATCACATTAATCTCTTGTATGGGTTGGATATTACATGGATTCCAATGAACAATGAAAAAATATTCAACTTTCACAAAGATTGAATGTCTGTGTGATTGGCAGCCTTGTCGAGCCAATTTCATTTCTCTCTCCTTTTTCAGAATGCTATCGGGAAACCAAAGCGAAAAAAATGGCGGATGCATTGAAACTGACCTTGTTTCACAGAAAAATACAAGACTTTTTTTTTATCGCGATAACATATATATTTTTATGTACTAATCGCATCTAAACTAAATTATCTAGACTTTGTCACGGTAGATTTATGATACAAGCCTTCATAGCCGAGATATTCGATGAACAAGTAGAGGTATGCATTTTCGAGCGTTCCAATTTTCAGCAGTTTTTCAGTCAGAACAAAAATACAACACGACCGCTAAACTCAATGAATCATTCTGAAAATTTCACAGAATATTCTCAACTAAATTTCGAAGACATTGTCAGGTGGGTTTTTGTACATTCTGCACCGTTTCCAAGAAAATTTAATTTGAAACGGGAAAATAGCAAAAAAGAACTACCACTTTACGGTACTGTCCTCAGCCCTTAAGATTAAATTCTGAACCAGAATTCTGGAACAGAGTTCTGAACTTGCAATTCTGGACTTGCAACTGAATTCTGAATCTGAATTTTGGACCTGAATTCTTTACCTGAAGTCTAAAATTGGATTCTGGAACAGAATTTTGGACCTAAAACTGAGTTCTGGATCTGGATTGTGAAACTGAGTTCCGGATCGGAAACTGCATTCTGGACTTGAAAATGATTTCTGATCCTGAATTCGAGAATTGAATTCAGGACCTATGACTGAATTCTGAACCAGAATTCAGGAACTGAATTCTGCACCTAAAATTGAATTTGCGACCTCAGGTTATTTGTCAGCTTAGGCTATTGGGATCTTGAGCCATTGGTATCTGAATCGGAAGTTTGGACCTGGATTCTGAAACTGACATCTGGACCGGGAACTGAATTATGTACCTGGATTTTGGAATTGTATTCGGGATCTGAAGGCGGATTCTGGAACTAAATTCTGAACGTGAAACTGAATTCCTAACCGGCACTAACTGAATGAGGCGCTTATGGTACACTTGCCTAAACTTAAAGACTGTCCCAGAAAGTATGGACGCACTTTGATTTCGCTGTAAATAATGTTAGATATTCAAATTTTATTCGATATCCTGATAATATTAGACTACAACAACAGAATATTATTCTCAACATTTGCTACTTTGCCATTGTAGACTACCTGGCGCACCTTCTTGCAAACGTTCCTCATTAAATTCCGTACAGACTTCTTGGCGACAAGTTTTGACACATTTTTCCAATCTTTTTCGAACTGTTGAATGGTTTCGGCTGCCGAGACATGTTTCCTAATATGTGCCTTCGTTGATGCCCAAAATTCCTCAATTGGTCGAAGTTGTGGACAATTTGGTGGATTCATGTCTTTTGGGACGAAAGTGACATTTTTGGTAGTATACTATTCTACCGTTGATTTCGAGTAGTGGCAAGAAGCAAGATCTGGCCAGAAGACAACAGGATCCTTGTGGCTTCGAATCATGGGTAGAAGTCGTTTTTGTAAACAATCCTTGATGTATATTTCGCTGTTCATTGAAGCAGTGGTGATGAAGGGTTTCGAGATCTTACCGCAGCTACCAATTGCTTGCCAGACCATAGCTTTCTTACCAAATTTTTCGACTTCAATCGATGTCTCGGACTGGTTTAGCACTTGCTCTTCTCGCACCGTATAATATTGTGGTCCCGGCAAGGATTTGTAATCGAGTTTCACGTAGGTTTCGTTGTCCATGATTATGCAGTTCAAATTTCCGGCAAGAATCGTATTGTACAGCTTTCGAACCCTCGGCCTGAGCGATGCTTCTTGTTTCGGACTACGTTTTGGTTGTTACTGCTTCTTATAGGTTCGAAGATTCAAACGTTCTTTAGCACGAAGAACATTTGACTTCGAAGTGCCCACTTTTTTGGCCACATCCTGAACTGAAACCTCCTTCTATTGCTCGAACGCCTTCAGTATACATTTATCCAACCGAGGGTTAGCAGGACTTTTTTTTCGACCCGTATTCGGTTTATCCTCAAAGGTGTTATCCTCACCGAACTTCCTGATTGCATTTCGCGCGGCTTTTTCACTTATTCCTTCCATTTTTGATAGCTTTCTCAGTGACAGTCCGTGTTCTGTGCACCATTTGTACACAATTTTTCGACGTTGTTCTGCTGAAAGTCCACGCATTTCGAAACAAACTAATGAAAACGAATAAACAACTGCACAAGTGGTTAGAGAAGAGTGTAAACACCAGGACGCAACCATAAAAATTGACAGATTCTGAGTCATTGCGAAATTGCAGCGGTTTTTAGTTGCGTCCATACTATCTGGGGCAGTCTTTAATTACAATATAATGAAATTTTAACAGCTATCTTAGCTTAAACTTGCGCCATCTGTATGCTAGGCCCGGGACTTTTCAGCTCATGTGTTACAGCACTAAGAAAGTTAAACTAGTATGATACGATCAGTACTCAAATACGTCTCCAGTAACAGATATTAATATCAGATATTAAGTCACTTTGTAATAGCAATAGTCTCTTGACTCCCAATAAATTGCTGCCGGACGAGGGACGTATTCGAGGTGGCAACCCTAAGAAAGGCATGAAAAATGATGTCGTCCAACGCGCATAAATGATTTTGTCAGTCCAGAAATTCCTGCTGGACGAACGAAACGGTCTTGAAATGTCAGGTTGCTACACTGCTTCCGATGCTTATCTGCTTCTCTAAATAACGAATCGAGAATGTTCATTTTGTTGTATATTTGTTTCGTCGTCCGTTGCTGGCATTCATTCTGGTGAACGAGGGCGTTGTTTGATCTGTTGGCGATAAAATGATTTCATTTTCGTTCACTTCTCCACCTCTCCGATCATTCGATCGTTACGATAGAAAATGGAATAATTTTTTGAATTTTGGCGAAAAAAAAAACAGAATTAAGCTGTGGCATGGCACTTCCAGTCCCCCCGTAATCAGCAGCGTCGAAGAGATCCGCTCCAATCTATCCGAAATACACCCCAATCGCACATGACATTTGACACCGCGGTTCGATTTCACAATCTGGCATCTCATTCGCCACGTGAAGCTCCGGCGGATGATAAGATTCTGATGGAACTCCGCTCCGGACGGAATCAGAATCGCCGTTCAAAACCGGGTTGGGTACGGGTGCGGGAAGCCTCCCGCCTATCGCCCGCCCCGGAGCAGTGATGCGAAGCAGCATCGAATGGGGGGAAAAATACCGATCGAAAATAGCACTCTCTCGAGATTGCCACGGTTATCTCAATCTCTGGGCCGCCGCCATTCGACCGGCAGCGACCGGCGTTCACCAAAACCGAAAACAACAGGACCAATCTATGCTAATTGCTGCTAGATTTTGAAACATACCCGCACACACACACGAACAGGAACACGCAGAAAGACCCACTTATCAACTGAAACTCTGACGAAAACATTATCAGTCGGGTCGGTTCTGTTTTTCGTTGTCCAACCGCGCGTTGATAAAGAATTTTTATAACGTTAAGCAATTAACATTCGTTTTCATCTCAAAACACCACCGAAAACGACGACGACGACGACGTCGACGGTTGAAATCTGATCTTCTGGTGGCTGCTGTGGACCGGTTGAACCAACATACTGCCAAGTGAATGTCATAACAGATCTCGTATTTGCGCCTGTCCCACTTGTGTTCCCGGTGTGAATAACGGAACAAATACAGAAGTTCAACGAGATATGTCCATCAAAAGTCTGACAAACAGAAACGAGATCGATTAATAACGACTCGAAAAAGGCGTCAAGCGCCTCGCAGCGGCCCGTCGGATCCACGTCATGGCGTTGATCGATCGATATGATCTCCTCGTGTCCCGTGTGTCTGTGTGTGTGTGAAATAGGACACCTTGCAGGGGCAAGTGAGTGGCACTTTCTCAGTCGCAAATTAAAATTCAACAACAACAACTGCTACTACTACTATCAATACCAATACTACCAACACCACAGAAGCAGCAGTCGATCAATCTGGACCTAATCTATATCTTCGAAAATTCAGATCGGTAGCCGTTACGCTGTTATCGCATTATTAATATTTAAATTTAATTGTTTGAAATTTTAAGTTTCTTATTCGTTTGCCATTCACACGGTTTTTTCGTGATCTGGAAAGGAATGGGCCATTTTCGTACCCGTCACAGATGAGGAGTTGGAGCTGAATGTTGGCAGGCAGATGTGAACGAATAGTTTTTTTTTCTTTCGAAATTGCCATCATAGCGAGGCTAAGAGCTTCTTTCAATGCTAATCGGAGTTAAATTAGTGATGAATTCATTATTTTTATGATGGTTGAAATTTTATTTCGGAAGTTTTCACGGGAACACGT
This sequence comes from Malaya genurostris, assembly GCF_030247185.1. Taxonomy (NCBI): domain Eukaryota; kingdom Metazoa; phylum Arthropoda; class Insecta; order Diptera; family Culicidae; genus Malaya; species Malaya genurostris. The sequence continues at coordinate 330,717,540 of NC_080571.1, forward strand.
TTAACACTTCGAATGCCAGAAGGATTTGAATTAGCCGGAACGCTAATTTGGAATGACTGTATGTTGGCAGATTGTTCAGGGAGTTCGTTAATAATAAGCGTGTTTTAGGGAGAGGGTCGTACAACCAATAATCATTATTTTTTTTTCTTTATGTTCATATTGAATTGTAAGTGTAATATCCATTAGAACTGCTTATTTTATTTATTTATTTATTTTGGGGAGCAGGGAAAAGCCCGATGAAGATGAAATATAGCAATCTCTCTCTCCAGCGGGCATAAAACTTCCTCATCTTTTGTATCAACAGATTACAATGATCCAACAGATACATTTACGTTTAAAACTAACAATTAAAACTAACAGTTAAAGCTAAACCACTAACCCTATAACTAGTTGATGACACAATATTACAGCACTACAGAGCAGCTTCCTTGAAAGGCGAGATAGAAGGGAAAAGTGGATATAAAGATGGAAGAAGAAGGTTAGTTGAGGGAGCAGTGAGTGAGCGTGGACGAACGACGGGGTTAGAACCGGCATGTAGATCTAGTTAGTAAACAAAAAGATGGTGGAAGACAGAGAAAATGAGAGGGAGGACGAACAGATTAGTTTCGGAAAATCTGATTAGTTTCCAATGAAGATGGTGAACATTTATTTACTGGATAGTCAAGGAATGAAGAGAGATGAAAATCAAAGACCTGCGAGCAACTGTTAAACAAACGACACATACTGAGAAACGTTTCATTATATCTATAGTTAGTTCTAGCACGAGGGATTCGTAATAATGGATGTGAACGAAGATTGCGACGATGGATGTCAAAGTTGACCAATCGTAGGAGATCAGGGCAATCAATATGTGATTGTATTAAATCAGCGATGAAAACAGCCTTGTAGACGATCAGTCGGCAACGATCATTATAACTTGGAAGGTTTAATGGGTCTCTTCATGGTAGATTTCGAAGAGCAAACCTAATGAATTTGCGTTGAACAGCTTCAATACGATCAATATCAGTTTGATAATGAGGTGACCAAACGACAGCAGCATATTCAAGCGATGATCGAACTAGTGCACAATAAAGAGTTTTCAAGCAGTGTATGTTAGCGAAATTTTTGGTAACTCGAAATATGAAGCCTAAGAGTTTCGATGCCTTCGACATCAATGTGTAGTCAATGTGATTCTTAAAATTAAGTTTATCATCAAGAATAACTCCTAAATCTTTCACGAACGATTCACGCTTACGAAACATTTTGCGAAAGATTGTAGTCATATCTTATTGCTGAGTGCCTGCGGGAAAATGATATGACGGAGCATTTAGAGGCGTTTAATACCATCTTGTTGGAGTGACACTATTCAACGAATGTATTCAATTGAGCTTGCAAAAAGTGTGCATCTTCTTGTTCTTTGATCAGATGGTAGAGTTTGAAGTCATCCGCAAACGATAGTTTGAAACATTTCAGTAAGAAGTGCAGATCATTAAGGTAGAGTAAAAATATATACGGTCCTAAGTGACTTCCTTGAGGTACTCCAGAACTCACAGCAAACGGTGATGTTGTACAGTTTCCTATTTTTACCGACATCTCACGACCAGTGAGATATGAATGCATCCAATTCAGTATAGAACCACCAAAGCCAAGTCTGTCAAGTTTAGCAATTGTTATTTGATGGTTTATTTTATCAAATGCCGCTGAAAAATCAGTGTAGATAGCGTCTACCTGTAGACGCGATTGCATGGATTGCATGATAAAAGATGTGTAAGTTACTAGGTTAGTAGATGTTGACCGTTTAGGCATAAATCCGTATTGATTTTCAGAGATATAGTCATTGCACTTATGAGTCATGAAGTCGAGAACAATGATTTCAAATAACTTGGAAACAGCACATAGGTAGGCTATTCCACGGTAATTTGTAATTTCTGATTTGTTGCCTTTCTTAAAAACCGGGAAAATGTAAGATTTTTTCCAGAGGTCAGGAAATATTCCCAACTGGAGGGACATGTTGAACAGCATTATCAGTGGTGTGACGAGACTATCCAAGCACTTTTTTAGTACTATTGAAGGAATACCATCAGGTCCTGCGTTTGTAGAGCTTTTTAATTGAAAGCATGCCTTACTTATCATAGTCGGTGTAATAGTAGGGTGTGGTCCAACAGGGGAACGTTGTTTATCGCTTTAGATACTTCGGAGCTGCTGAGGATTTCATAGGTGAAAACGCTACTGAAGTGCCTTTGAAATAAATTGCAGGTATCAGGCAAGGTAGATGATTTAACCTCTCCGAGCGACATATGAGTAGGCAGTCCTGTTTCTTTACGTTGTTCATTAACATGACACCAAAAGATCTTTGGGTTTTTCTTTAAATTACTTTGAACTCGAAAAACTGCAAGACATATGTGAAGTTTAACCATACTTTTATCATTCACAATATGAGAAGAAACATCATGAAAAATCTGTTTTAAAGAGGCTCTTTTAAGGAGTGTATCGAAAATAAGCTATCCACAAATTTTGCTTTCAAATTATGGTAAAAAACGATATTTTATTCAAATTAAAAATGGATCCTTTATTGTACGAAGTTAAACTTGAGCATAATGAAAACCGGATGAAATTTTGGTTATTCCTTCAAGAATTCTCGAACTTTTGATCGAACGCTCTTCATCAAGTTCCGGACAAGTGTTGCATCGCATTTTTTGGACGTTTGAGAGCAAATTTTTTTGAACTCCTGTATGTTCCCAGCTGCCTTACCAGTCTTCTTGAAGACCCTCTTCACGATTGCCCAGTAACGTTCGATGGGTCGAAGTTGAGGGCAATTTGGTGGATTGATATTTTTCTCAACGAAATTTATACCCTTTTCCGCAAGCCAATTGAGAGTGGTTTTGGCATAGTGAGCCGACGTTAAATCCGGCCAAAACAGTGGAGGTGTACTATGCTTCTTATGTAGAGGCAGCAATCTCTTCTGGAGACACTCAGATCGATAGATTTCTGCATTTATAGTTCCGGTAGTGTAAAAAATGGTTGACTTCAAACCACAGGAACCAGTACCTTTCGACCGAATTTCTCCACTTGAATCGACCTGACCGCATCGCTCACATCCTTCGTAACAGTAACGACGACAGTAAAACATTGTGGACCTGAAAGGGTTTTTGAGTCCTCCTTTACATAAGTCTAATCGTCCATTAAAACACATGAATCCGGTCACTGCAAAAGACGCGAATAGAATTTTCGGGCCCTTGTTGCTGCTCGCTTCTTCTGTTCTACACTTTGTTTCGAGATTTTCTGCTTCTTGTAGGTTTTCAGGTGATTTCGTCTCTTGATACGCTTGATCATTCCGATACTCGTTCGTGCTTTTTTGGCCAAATCACGTATTGACACTGATTTGTTCTTCATGATTAGAGATACCACTTTCTGGTCCAGTTTTAGGTTGGAAGAGTCGGGTTTTCTGCTTCTTCCTGGTAGCTCATCCAAAGACGTCCCCAAACTTATTAATAATGCTCTTAACACTGGCATGATGAATTTCAAACCGCTTCGCCAATTTTCGTCGTTTAGCTCTCATACCCAAATTATTCCTCTACGAGAAAAATTAGTTATATTATTTTAATTTCGTTTTACATACCATCCTGTAGTTCCAGAACCAGAAGTCGGATCCAAACATAATTCATAAACCTTGTTTGGGAGAATACGACTTTTCATACGAATCTGAGTTTATAGGAAACGGTATTTTGGGATGTGCGTGGTGTCATATTTATCGACTATCTTGAGAAATACAGAGAAATTGCAAAGAAACGACCGCATATGCAAAGAAAAAAATTTTGTTTAATTGAGACAACATACCGTCCAAGATAAACTCAAGTGGTCAGCGATTTCCTAAAGACTGTCCCAGAAGTATGGACGCAACCAAAATCCGCTGCCATTTCGCAATGGTTCAGAATCTGTCAATTTTTATGGCTGCGTCCTGTTGTTTACACTCTTCTCTAACCACTTGTGCAGTTGTTTATTCGTTTTCATTAGTTTGTTTCGAGATGCGTGGACTTTCAGCAGAGCAATGTCGAAAAAAATGTGTGCAAATGGTGCCCAGAACGCGGACTGTCACTGAGAAAAATAGCAAAAATGGAACCGTGCGAACTGCAATCAGGAAGTTCGGTGAGGATAACACCTTTGAGGATAAACCGAAAACGGGTCGAAAAAAAAGGTCCTGCGAACCCTCAGTTGCATAAACGTATACTGAAGGCGTTCGAGCAAAAGAAGGAGGTTTCAGTTCAGGATGTGGCAAAAAAGTGGGCACTTCGAAGTCAAGTGTTCTTCGTGCTAAAGAACGTTTGAATCTTCGAACCTATAAGAAGCAGAAACAACCAAAACGTAGTCCGAAACAAGAAGCATCGATCAGGCCGAGGGTTCGAAAGCTGTACAATACGATTCTTGCTGGAAATTTGAACTGCATAATCATGGATGACGAAACCTACGTGAAATTCGATTACAAATCCTTGCCGGGACCACAATATTATACGGTGCGAGAAGGGCAAGTGTTAAACCAGTCCGAGACATCGATTAAGTCGAAAAATTTAGTAAGAAAACTATGGTCTGGCAAGCAATTTGTAGCTGCGGTAAGATTTCGAAACCCTTCATCACCACTGCTTCAATGAACAGCGAAATATACATCAAGGAATGTTTATAAAAACGACTTCTATCCATGATTCGAAGCCACAAGGATCCTGTTGTCTTCTGGCCAGATCTTGCTTCTTGCACTACTCGAAATCAACGGTAGAATGGTATACTACCAAAAATGTCACTTTCGTCCCAAAAGACATGAATCCACCAAATTGCCCCCAATTTCGACCAATTGAGGAATTTTGGGCATTAACGAAGGCACATCTTAGGAAACATGTCTCGGCAGCCGAAACCATTCAACAGTTCGAAAAAGATTGGAAAAAGTGTCAAAACTTGTCGCCAAGTAGTCTGTACGGAATTTAATGAGGAACGTTCGCAAGAAGGTGCGCCAGCTAGTCTACAATAGCTAAGTAGCAAATGTTGAGAATAATATTCTGTTGCTGTAGTCTAATATTATCAGCGTATCGAATAAAATTTGAATATCTAACACTTGTGAATTATTTACAGCGAAATCAAAGTGAGTCCATACTTTCTGGGACAGTCTTTATGTATTGTAATTTTCACTGGTGATCAACAAAGATTGCGATGCGACATGATTACGACGAATTGCTGCAAAGATAGCAAAACTGTTATTCGCATCGGTTCAACTTCTTCGAGAACACAATCCAAAAAAATGTTTTTATTTAAATTGACCGTTAAATGATAATGTTTTTATAACCAGAATAATTATACAATGATACGTAATATTAATCAACTTCTCTGTCTTCAAAGCCTCGTGCTTCGATCAAAACATTATCAATACTAACTATAAAAATAAACTATTATAAAAATTGTAAATCTCTAAACTTTAAAAATTCAGTCGTTTTTGACAGATAAATACTTGTTGATGCTTTTAGTGTGCTAAAAAAACAATTCTTGTCGATAGAGAATGTTACCTTTTAAATCTGTAGTCGCCTTCAATCCACCAGACGATTCTAATGTATGATAATAAAGTACAGTTAACTTCAGTACAACAGACAGCGAAGGGGTTAAAACAACTGTCCAACTCTCGGCAGAGATGCCAGGTAAAATTTTCAAGTTTACATATAGAAATCCTTCAATACGTTTGATAAATTTTATAAGTATGACGAGAAAAAAACAAACAGGAAGCCCAACGCAATTTTAAAAGTCTAAAATTAAATGGTTATTATTTGAGTCCAAGGATGGCTTTTATCGTATCAAAGAACGCTCACTGACAACTCTTCAACGATTGAATCAGTGCCATCAACCCGGCATGGCATGGCATTTAACATAGAATCGACACCAGTGCGAGAGCGAATTTCTCTTGATGACATCATTATCAGACTGTAAATTTTTTTTAAGGGCGTGAAATACTCAGAGTGTGAAGTGGAGCGAAGAAATGTAGCAAAATTCTCTCACGGTTCATGCATTGAGAGACTCAAGCTCTTGTAGCATCTTCTACCAGATTGAAAATGTTGTATACAATATAGATTGCAGTATAACAGCTTCTGTCAAATTTTCGGCAATCACCAACACTGTTTGATACAAAATAAAAAGCGTCTGATCGCTAAGTGCGATATGACCAAATACAAATAATAATACCCCTAAGTCCCATACAAACGAACCGACAATGTTTGGTTCACAGCCTGAACAAGTAAGCCTAGCACATTACTCCCTTTCATTGCGATAGTTTGAAAATATGGAAGAAGATCGTTTCTGGCAACGCTTTATGCTAGTTGCTACGGCGCAAAACAAGTTTATTTGTTTATGTTTTCCGTTGCTGTATTGCAACAAATTCAAAGGTATACTCCAGCTAATCGATGGATGAAGAATTGCGATATATTTTGGCAGTGATGGGACTTTATTTCATAAACGGGCCTTGGTGTGGAACATGGGTACGATTCGTATACGAACCACGGAAACAGCGATTAGCGCTCTACACGATAAAATAAAAGTTAAAAGAGAAACAAATGCAAGCTGTGTATGCGTTTTCCCAATAGTCACTCATCTATGCGTGACCCAGACAAATTGATTATATTCCGAACGGTGGCAGACACAGCAGTTTTTCTCTCACGATGGATAAACTTATTAATTGAATTATTTTCTATTAGTATTATGACGTAAAGATTCCCCGCATTCAGCAGATGTTGGAAAAATTCCTACTCCTCTCACGGGAGTGATTTGCAATGAGAAGAACGGATGGCCACCATAACGATTCGGTGAACAGTGCCGAGACATTCTAACATATAATACTGAGCAATTTCCGAAAAGCCAAGGAGCAAATTTCTGAAAAGCCAAGGTGGACAAAAAACAAAATCCGATATGGAATAATTGCAATTATACTGCAAATAAAAATATTATTTTTGAATATTAGTTGTTGTATTCCTAGAAATTAATCGATTTTAAAAAATTTAGAACGTCAACAAATGATTTACAATATTAGATTACAGTATCAAATCTAAACTTGATCAGTTTTTTGGAATTATCAACCTTTTTTCATCATATCGAAACTGTTTCCATCAGGATGAATTCAAATCGGCTTCACGTGTTTGTCCACTTCCACAAGCAAATATCAGTACTCATTAATGCTCTTAATTAAACCGGTGATTTCAAATCCTTCCTCATTCTTGACCGTGACTAGTTTATCTTGATGAAGCCAGTATCTAAAGTAGAGTACATACAAACAATGCAAATCCTCGCATCGAACTTAATTAAAAAGTCCTTCAACTTCAGATTTTGCGTCAGAATTTGTTCATATCTCAAATGTGGAAGATTTGTACCCATTCTCGAATTGAAATCACGAATCAGATCATCCAAGTAAACTGTCGGAGTCGAATTGCTAAGATGACTGTGACTTAATAATACAGCCACCAATTTTCGTTACCTCATTCGCATATATATCAATCGGTCATTTTCAACCGATCATATCCCGGTACACTTTCATGAATAGCCTTAAATATGGCGATCGCAACCAAATGTTGAGCTAGCGGCAACCAAAACAGACTAGACAGTGGAACATGCAGTTCGATTGAGAACATTCCATATCACTTTGAAGACCGGTTCCGTTGGTCTGCCGGCGAGGAATGACGAATCCGTGAGTCAGCCTAGCATTTGAACGATTTCCATTGAACTGCTAACTACGGGTAAATAAAGTGATAATATGCCAAATGTGTACGTTTTGAGATTATTGTAATAGTCACTTGCAGAAAAATCAATAGGCATTTGATTCTTATAAATTGGTTTCAAAACGGATGTGGATATTATTGGAGACAATGATTCGCTTGAGAATTACATAACCATTCTGCCCGTTTTAAGAACATTGCTAGCGTCTGATTAATCTGCGCTAGGAAATCAGTTTTGCATTTGTCGGTTCCCATGATAGTTTTTCTTAAGTAACATTTCAGTGTGTTTCCAAAAGTGCTCTCCAAAACTGATCTATAGGTAAATAAACTGTTAAACCCTGCAAGTAACAGAACGTTAATAATAGGAATGCACACAATTAAAATTCTCACCATATCTCATACACAACATCATAGTTCAAGTTTATTTTTCACTACAATAAACAGTAACTATGGTGAACTTGTTCTTACCCTTCAGTGTTGCTAGTTTTATAGAAAACTCGTTAAAGTACATTGTCACTCTGACAGTGTACCATGACAGTGTACCGCACGATGCAAAATGTGTCCTTGAAAATTTGTCGAAGTATTCCGTATTATAATTTGTATTTGATATGACTATGACAATACCCGTTCGTATATAAATAACATCAAAGTTACAATATGATCGAAATTTACTAGAAATATGCAAAAAAAAACAAGAGCGAAAATATTTTGCGCTCGACTTACACGCCTACTGCCATTCTTATCTTCAAGTCAGATATGAAAACTGACCGAATAGCCAGTATTAGTTAATTGGCGGATAGTAGAAAGCAACCAGTTCGAGTGTCTGCGGCAATTTTTTCGCAAATTTGCATTTCAGTTTTTATTAATATCTTACAAAAAGAAAGAATAAAAAGAAGACTGACGAATACTAAGTCTTCTTTCCAATCTTTCATTTTGTAATATGTTGATAACAGCCTAAACTTTTCACATTTGTTTGTAACTAGGCTAACTATGGTTCTCCTTCTAGCAAAAAAACAACAACTATTGGAACGTTAGAACCTGCAAAAGACGAACCAGTTACGTAGCTCTCTAAGGTATAGTTTGACAGGTTGTGACAAATCCGAAAGAATTTCATTCCCCGTACAGAACGGCATTGAAAAACCTTTCCATTCACGTGCCACAATCGCGGTGCGGTGCGATTGTTTTGAAAACTGAAACTATCAACATGCCGATATTAGCTGCGATACGAGGCGGTGGCACGAATTTGCAGATATATTTTTTGTTCCCTTTTCCCTATGTTCCGTGAGCTGCTAGCTGCTGGTAACGTGTAATAAAACGTAGCTTATCGCCACGGTCTAGAACAAGTTTGGCCTCCACCGTCCCTGTCCGTTGTCGCGTTCCGCCGTAGACTCGTGATGTGTGAAGTTCATAATTCTATTTAGGAAATGAAATTCAACTGAGTTTTCACAGTTTTGTGCATCAAATCAATCATTGCAGAGATATTGGTGTTTAATAAGTAGCGCAAAAACCAACTGACCAGGTCGTGGCATCCGAAAGTCACCTTTTGTTCAAGATTTGATCGCAACATCATCAGAGTGCGTTAGCTATTTTTAAAAGTGACAGCTGAAGCGATTAGCCTTCACCAAAACTGCACTGACACTGACACTGTTACGGTTGTGTTTGTGAGAATGCTCATCATGTGAAACATTGAAATTTCACAAGCTACTCATTTGTTTACCATGGTAACGAATTGGGCCACCGATAACGATTTTTGCTTGGGTTCCTCGAATCTGTCAGTTGGTTCCACCAGTGGCGAACACCGACGAGTGGCCTATCAAATTATTCACAATTACAATCATTGCCACCAATCGGAAGGGCAGGAGATGGTGAGGATCTTGAAAAATCACCCCAAAGCCGGTACTCGACTCGACAGTCAGCCGGCAGTTGATTTCCAACGAAACGCTTCATCCTGTCAGTTTGATAAAATTGTTGCTAGCACTGATAAGGACTCGTTCGGCATCTCACAGCGGCAGCAGCACCAGCGACAGATGATTCGTGGAGGGATAGATGGTGGGGCATCCGAAGGAGGGGGGGGGGACGAATAATAACAGTTAGAATGATCTCTGTCTCTCGCTTGAATATGTTTTCCGTGGAAGAAAAAAAAACTTGGCTGGATTGAGAGCTGAGTAAGATTTTGATAAGAATGAATCAATGAAAAAAAAACGAACCACAAAGTGAGATTTTTTCTGCCATTTTCGTGTAAATGCGGATTTCTTTCGGTGCGGAGGATTCAACGAAATTTATAATCAAAACATTCCTCGTTGCAAACTGTCTAGCCCTAGGACCGATCTACACCGGCGGGGGCCGGACGGGTAGCCTTGAAACGAGGCTAATCTATGCATCAATTTCTAAAATAACATTTCCAATCGAGAGGTTTGGGTCGAATTGGCGCTGCGAGCAACGAAAACAAAATAAAACAGTCACTACCGCAGTAGTCGGGGTCCCGGGGAAGAAAAAAAATAAAACAACAACGGGCAAGGAGACACGACGGGTGCCGTTTGACAGCCGATTGAGCTTCTGTTCGGCAGGGACCCACTTTTCGGAATGTATTTGAACGTGTCTAAATAAATATCTGATGGCTAGCGTTTGATACTTATATTTCTATAAAATGCTACAACAGCGATTAACAAGTGCGATCGGACCGGGCGATATTCGGTAGCCGGTTTTCTCGCGTTCCCCGCCACCGTCGGCCTCTCAAACTAGTCGGTGGAAGTTGGTCTGCTGCTCGAGACCTTTGCTTTGCATGTGGGCGTGTGTTTGATGGAACACTTTCGAATCGGGAATTGAAGAGCCTGGAGTGATTTGAATAAAAAAAATGTTTTGATTGGATCGGATTCAAGAGCGTAACTGAGCCAAAAGACGCGCGCTGGTTTGACATTCTAGGGTGTCTCAGTAAGCCATGTTTTTTTCGATTGTTTTGCATAACAACCAGTGACTTTGGCATTGCAGAAAGAAGAATAATTACCGCTGGATCCGCGACAACGTCGTTGTCAAAGCTTTTGTATTATTGGAAAACACATGCGTCATAAATTAAAAATAAAGCCCATGTTGGGTGATCGATGGCCCACTCGTCATCCCCGTTCATTCATTATCGCGCATCGAAGCTTCCAGCACTGATTAGCACCCCATCGCAGATTATATCATACATTGGGCGGCTGATTGGGTCGCGCTTATCTTCTCTTCCAGCGCGGTGTGCTGATTTTTTTTCTCCAATTTCAATACCCGACATCCCCGTATCTATCTACGGGCGAATACGTTTGGTGGTGCGCGATAAGATAAGCAAAAAGTTGTCTTATCATTCAATCGACTGTCCCTTTCTCTCCCGTGCTTCCAATCTGACATCGATCTATCAATGTTCCCTCGTGCGATGGTTGTCCGTTATCAAGCTGCGTAGCACCAATCGCTTATCGGGTGGTTGTTTTTCGCGCAATTGACAACGATTCGATTTTCGATTGGACAATAGATTAAACACGGGATGGCACGAAAACATTATGATTGGTGTTGGTCGCTTTTTTTTATTGTACAAGTTGAACTTTTCAATTATATGTTGTTTGAATGAATTCGTTAGATAAAGTTTCGAAACAGATTTATCGTAACAAACAAAATGAAATTTTCATGAATTTATGTTTTCTCTAGACAGAATAAAAGATCATGTATATTTAATAAAGAAATTTAATTATGAGTAGAACAAATAAAAAAGAATACTGTTCAAATCGGATTGCAGCCAGTGGTGACAATTTCTGTTGGCAGGCTGCGGAATCAATGGGTATAGCACGGGTCTTTCAAGTAAGTTAAGGATTCTTAGTGTCAGTAGGATACTAGCACCAGCCATGCAAAGATTCTGTACATTATGAATCGACTTCCAAGTCTGTTGAAACAGAATTATCAAATTCCACAAACAAAAATGTAAAACCCAGGCTTTGCTTTGATTGGTTTCTTCTTAATTCATGTATATAATGGTGTGATTTTCACAAACAGTAGTTCAAAAGTTTCATTCAGTAATAGCCGTTCAACCGAGAAGGTTGTGTATAGAAGCGTACAGTTTAATAACGCTGGTTGGTTTACACGCGTTAAATACGACAACGGTTGAACTACAGGTAGAGACCTGTTGGCAGCAGCCGTTAAAACGTAAAATCGTGCTGCATAAGAGAGCCCTAGTGCTGGGCCAAGCTGGTGAAGGAAACAACAAAGGGCGTTTCCCAAGCTCTACCCAGGCCACAATATACAGCCACAAGTGCTGAGCAGAAGAGTGCAAAGGCACATTGAAGAAGAAGAGTGCAAAGGCACACAGAAGCAGGAGAGTGCAAAGGCACACCGGTGCGAAGGCACTTCGGTGCAGAAGCATATCGGTGCGGAGCACAAGGAAGAAGGAGACAAGACAACTCGGTCTTTCCACTGCCATACAACACGCAGGTATACACCGGTGACCTGCGCTGGTTGCAGCTGGCGAAGACAAAAGTAAATCGGAAATCGAGTGGTGCTGGATGTCAGGTAGCAGTAGCATCACATCCAACAAACAGCATCCAACAAGAACATCTAGAGCAACGAGGATCTACACGGCAGTGCAACGGAGATAGACAACAATTTCAAGGTAGAAGTTTTTTCTTTTCCTTTTGATTGAGTACTGTGTAGTGTTGGTTTCAAATTTTATTTTAAAGTTTGGTTAAAAATTTTTATGTAATGGATGAATCCATGGACGTAAATCCTAGCATGAATCCGATACCCCCACGAACGAAAAAATATCAGGAGAGCTCTTCTGGGCCTTGGATAGTCTTTTTTAGACGTATATCAAAGCCATTAAACATTTACCAAATTTCTAAAGGTTTGACATCACGATTCTCTTCAATCAAAGAGATCATAAAAGTAAATAACGATAAAATTCGTGTTGTGGTAAATAATTTGAAACACGCGAATGATATTGTCTCTTCGGAACATTTCAATAAAGAGTATAAAGTTTACATACCCTCCAAAGATGTCGAAATTGACGGTGTTGTTACCGAAGCGAGTCTTTCGGTAGATGATTTACTCAAGCATGGTGTTGGTCGTTTCAAGAACTCTATGCTTGAGGGTGTGAAAATACTGGAGTGCAAACAACTGTACTCAGTAGTTCATGAAGAGGGAAAGAAAGTTTATCGCCCATCAGACTCGTTTCGAGTGACATTTGCCGGGTCTGCGTTGCCGTCCCATGTCTATGTCGATAAAATTCGCCTCCCTGTTCGGCTTTTTGTTCCAAATGTAATGAATTGTACGAACTGCAAAAAATTCGGACACACAGCTACTTACTGTAGCAATAAACCAAAATGTATTAAGTGTGAAGGACCTCATAAAGATAATGATTGCAACAAGGAAATTGAAAAATGTATTTATTGTGGGGAAAGTCCTCATGAGGATATTTCAGTATGCACTGCATTTAAAGTGCACAAAGACAAAATTAAGCTTTCTTTAAAAGCACGGTCTAAGCGCACATATGCAGAAATGCTTAAAACGGTCATTGATGTCCCCCCTTTGGAAACCGAAAACGGGTTTTCAAATCTAGAGGAACCAGAGGACTCTGACTCTGACGAAAATAGTGAAGGTAATTCGTTTATCACTACCCAAGGGTCAGTTAAGAGAAAGAAGTCTTCTTCCAAATTACCAAAAAAGACACCTAAAGTTTCATCTTCAAAAAAAGATCCCCGTGTTAAACAAAAAAAGTCAAAACCAAAGACTGTGCCTCCTGGTTTGTCAAATTCACAAACCAATCCAGGATCTAGCACAGAAAAAGGTAATAATCCTGTGGGCTCCATTTCACAGCCACCAACAGGATTACTGAAATTTTCGGAAATTGTTGAATGGATTTTCTCAGCATTCAATATATCTGAACCCTTAAAGACCCTCATAATGGCATTCCTTCCAATAGCTAGAAATTTTTTGAAGCAGTTATCAGCTCAATGGCCAATTGTCTCAGGTTTTGTATCTTTTGATGGATAATTTATCACCCGCCGCAAATGATACAATCACTGTCCTGCAGTGGAATTGTCGAAGCATCATGCCAAAACTTGATTCATTTAAAATTTTATTGCATAGTCAAAAATGTGATGTATTTGCTTTATGCGAAACATGGCTTACTTCAAACATAGCTTTAAATTTTAATGATTTTAACATTATTCGTCTCGATAGAGACTCTCCGTATGGTGGAGTGCTTTTGGGAATTAAGAAATGCTGTTCCTTTTATAGATTAAACATCCCTTCAACTTCTAGTATAGAAGTTGTTGCTTGCCAAATAAACATTAAAGGCAAAGATATTTGCATAGCTTCGGTTTATATTCCTCCAAAAGCACAAGTTGGACAGCGACAGCTTAATGAAATGGTTGAAGCCCTTCCTGCTCCACGATTGATTCTGGGGGATTTAAATTCGCACGGAATGATGTGGGGTTCCGTTTACAATGATAGCAGATCATCTTTAATACAAAACATTTGTGACAATTTTAGCATGACGGTATTAAATATGGGTAGCATGACACGGATCCCAAGACCTCCGGCACGCCCAAGTGCATTAGATCTATCTCTTTGCTCAACATCAATTCGACTAGATTGCACCTGGAAAATACTGCCTGATTTACACGGTAGCGATCATTTACCAATCATCATCTCAATTAGCAGTAGCAATTGCATTGCTACTTCCGCTAGTATTCCATATGATTTGACAAAAAATATCGACTGGATTAAATACCAAAGTAGTATCTCTAGTATTTTGAATTCAATGGAAGAGCTCCCTCCACTTGAAGAATATGACTTCCTCATTTGTTCGATTCTGGAGGCAGCAGAACAATCCCAAACTAAACGCTTTCCTGGGCCAACGACTAACAGAAGGCCTCCCAACCCCTGGTGGGACAAAGAGTGCTCAGAGGCTAAACTCGCAAAACAAAATGCTTGCAAGACGTTTCTAAAACGGGGAGGAGGAACTCCTCAGAATTTTGAAAAACTGATGGTTTTAGAAACCAAGTACAAGAGCATACTTCGAGCCAAAAAATGTAGCTATTGGAGACATTTTGTCGAAGGTTTGTCAAGAGATACCTCAATGAGCACTCTTTGGAACACGGCCAGACGAATGAGGAATCGTACCGTGGGCAATGAGAGTGATGAATACTCGAACCGATGGATATTTGACTTTGCTAGGAAAGTTTGCCCAGATTCTGTTCCTACGCAGAGCATTATTCGGGAATTTCATCCAAATAATGGTTTTATTAATAACCCATTTTCAATGATGGAATTTTCTATAGCACTCTTGTCTTGTAACAATAACGCTCCAGGGTTGGACAGAATTAAATTCAACTTGGTGAAGAATCTGCCCAACCTCGCAAAAAGACGTTTGTTGGAATTGTTCAACAAGTTTCTTGAGCAAAATATTGTTCCACCTGACTGGAGACAAGTGAAAGTTATCGCCATTCAAAAGCCGGGGAAACCAGCTTCCAATCACAACTCATATAGACCCATTGCGATGTTGTCCTGCATCAGAAAATTGTTCGAAAAAATTATTCTACGACGTCTCGACACTTGGGTCGAGACGAACGGTTTGTTGTCAGATACTCAGTTTGGCTTCCGTAGAAATAAAGGGACGAATGATTGCCTTGCATTACTTTCATCTGACATCCAAATTGCCTTCGCTCAAAAGCAACAAATGGCATCTGTATTTTTAGACATTAAAGGAGCATTTGATTCAGTTTCCATTGATGTTCTTTCAAACAAGCTCCACCAACATGGACTTCCAGCGGTTATAAATAATTATTTGCACATTACCTTTTGTCAGAGAAATGCATGCATTTTTCACATGGCGATTTGGCAACATTCAGAATTAGCTACATGGGTCTACCGCAAGGATCATGCCTCAGTCCGCTCCTTTATAATTTTTACGTGAATGACATTGACAGCTGTCTTGTAACCCCATGTACACTAAGACAATTGGCAGATGATGGCGTGGTTTCAGTTACTGGGCCCAAAGCTATTGATCTGCATAAACCATTGCAAGATACCTTAGATAACTTGTCCGTTTGGGCTGTTCATCTTGGTATCGAATTCTCTGCGGAGAAAACAGAGTTAGTCGTCTTTTCAAGAAAGCATGATCCCGCGCAGCTTCAGCTCCATATGATGGGAAGAATGATCCAACAGGTTTTAACTTTTAAATACCTCGGGGTGTGGTTCGATTCCAAATGCACGTGGGGAGGACACATTAGGTATCTGATAACGAAATGCCAACAAAGAGTAAATTTTCTTCGAACAATAACAGGATCTTGGTGGGGTTCTCATCCGCAAGATCTAATAAAATTGTATCAAACAACGATACTTTCAGTGATGGAATATGGATGCGTTTGTTTTCGTTCCGCTGCAAACTCTCATATTATCAAACTTGAGCGAATTCAGTACCGTTGTTTGCGAATTGCCTTAGGCTGCATGCATTCGACACATACAATGAGTCTTGAAGTTCTGGCGGGAGTTCTTCCATTAAAAGATCGATTTTGGGAGCTTTCATCACGCCTGCTAATAAGATGTGAGGTGCTGAATCCCATGGTAATTAATAATTTCGAACGACTAGTCGAACTTCGATCTCAAACAAAATTTATGACAGTATATTTTAACCATATGTCACAGGAAATCAACCCTTCAAGATATATTCCTATCCGTGTCAGCCTCCTAAATGTCCCTGACTCAACTTTATTTTTCGATACATCCATGCAGCGCGAAGTGCGTGGAATCCCGGATCATCTACGTTCGACGGAAATCCCAAAAATATTTTCAAGTAAGTTCAGGCATATTGACTCTGAGAAAATGTTTTATACGGACGGATCGCGAATTGAAGAAGCGACAGGGTTTGGTATGTTCAACAATAATGTTTCGGCCTCATTTAGGCTTCAAGAACCTGCATCTGTTTATATAGCAGAGCTAGCAGCAGTTCATTATAGTTTGAGTGTAATCGTCACATTATCTCCAAACCATTATTTCCTCTTCACAGATAGTCTGAGTGCAATTGAAGCCATTCGCTCAATCGCTGCTGGCAAAAATGAACCGTTTTTCTTGGGTAAAATAAAACAGTGTCTGAACGACATATTGAATAATAATTATCTAATCACTATAGTCTGGGTCCCGGCTCATTGCTCCATTCCTGGCAATGAAAGAGCCGACATTTTAGCCAAACGTGGTGCTATTGAGGGTGAAATTTATGAGAGACCGATTGCTTTCAACGAATTCTATAGCTCGTCTCGCCAAAGAACACTTGCCAGCTGGCAAGCTTCTTGGGATAAAGATGATCTGGGTCGGTGGATGCACTCAATTATTCCGAAAATATCGACAAAGGCATGGTTCAGGGGACTGGATGTGAGTAGAGATTTCATTCGTGTGATGTCCAGACTCATGTCCAATCACTACACGTTAGATGCACATCTCCTTCGAATTGGGCTCTCCGAGACTAATCATTGTGCTTGTGGCGAAGGTTATCGAGATATTGATCATGTCGTTTGGACATGCGTGGAGTATCGTGATGTCAGATCTCAACTAATAAATTCTTTGCGTACCCAAGGTAGACTACCCAATATCCCAGTTCGAGACATTCTTGCTTGTCGTGACTTTTCATACATGAAACTTATTTATCATTTCATAAAGAAAATTGGAGTTTCAATTTAATAAAGGCCCCTTTTAAGACTTAGTTCTGATCCCAGCTGCGTCCATGAGTTCAACCAATAGCTAAATTAGAATAAAAATTATGTAATGATACAAACAAACTCGAAACAGTTTATGAAATTATCAACAAAATGTCTGAAAATAACAGCTTATTTTATAATTTATAGAAGTTAATCGTTTGGTTCAAATAATATTTCCGAGTAGATTTCATAATTAATGACGAGTTACCTAAGATGATATTTAAGCTATAAGAGAATATGTTTTAATAAATTCAAAACGTTGTGACTATGTTAGAATTAAATTAGGATAAGAATATTATGTAAAAGTGATGCTACGGCGAAGAAAAACTTATGTAAACTGCCTTAAGAAATAAACGTATTTATGGAAAAAAAAAAGTTCAAAAGTTTCAAAATATTTTTGTCACGCTAATTTCCTGTTTCGGACCATAGTGCAGTGCGATTAGTAAAAATTTTCGTTTTCATGAGTATTTTTTCACAAGCGAACCTCTGCCATTTCGCAATGGTTAGGAATCTGTCAATTTTTATGGCTGCGTCCTGTTGTTTACACTCTTCTCTAACCACTTGTACAGTTGTCTATTCGTTTTCATTAGTTTGTTGCGTGGACTTTCAGCAGAACAACTGAAGGCGTTCGAGCAAAAGAAGGAGGTTTCAGTTCGGGATGTGGCCAAAAAAGTGGGCACTTCGAAGTCAAATGTTCTTCGTGCTAAAGAACGTTTAAATCTTCGAACCTATAAGAAGCAGAAACAACCAAAACGTAGTCCGAAACAAGAAGCATCGATCCGGTCGAGGGTTCGAAAGCTGTACAATACGATTCTTGCTGGAAATTTGAACTGCATAATCATGGACAACGAAACCTCCGTGAAACTCGATTACAAATCGTTGCCGGGATCTTCAATTGAAGATTGCATCGATTTTTGTCGGAATTTGCTTATAATATTATGTGACATTACATCTAATGGTTCTATATTTGTGAGGCTGTGTAACTCATTTGTACTAAACCAGGGAGGACTTTTCAAAATCATTTTCAGAATTTTATTCTGAATCCTTTGAAGCGTTTTCTTCCTGGTGGAACAACAGCTTGACCAAATTGGTACTGCATAAAGCATGGCTGGTCTGAAAATTTGTTTATAAATTAGCAATTTGTTTTTTAGACAGAGCTTAGAATTTCTGTTTATAAGAGGATATAAACATTTAATATATTTATTACACTTTGCCTGGATTCCTTCAATGTGATCCTTGAAAGTGAGTTTTTTGTCATACGTTAAACCTAAGTATTTAGCTTGATCAGACCATGTCAATTCCAAGCCATTCAATTTGATAATGTGATTATTGTTTGATTTAAGAAAAGAAGCTCTTGGCTTGTGAGGAAAGATAATTAACTGCGTTTTTGTTGCATTTGGTTTAATTTTCCATTTTGACAGATAATCACTGAAAATATTTAAACTTCTTTGTAGGCGACTGCAGATCACTCTTAGATTTCTACCTGTGGCTAACAGACTTGTGTCGTCACAGAATAGAGATTTCTGACAACCAACGGGAAGATTTGGAAGATCAGAAGTGAAAATATTATACAAGATTGGAGCTACGCTCGAACCCTGCGGAACACCGGCTCGTACGGGTAGCAATTCAGATTTACAGTTCTGATAGCTAACCTGAAGAGTGCGATCAGTTAAATAATTCTGAATCATTTTGATTAAATAAATAGGAAACTGGAAATCAGACATTTTTGCTATTAAACCTTTGTGCCAAACACTGTCGAATGCTTTTTCTATGTCTAGAAGAGCAACTCCAGTTGATAACCCAGAAAATTTATTTGCTTTTATCATGTTCGTAACTCTGACAAGTTGATGAGTAGTTGAATGTTCATGACGAAATCCAAACTGCTCTGGTACAAAAATTGAATTCTCATTTATATGAGACATCATTCTCAACAAAATAATTTTTTCAAAAAGTTTACTGATAGAAGAAAGTAAGCTAATTGGGCGATAACTTGATGTTTCTGCTGGGTTTTTATCAGGTTTTAGGATAGGAATTACTTTAGCGTTTTTCCATCTTTTTGGGAAGTAAGCTAATGAAAACCACTTGTAGAAAATTTTAACCAGGAGTCTCAAGGCAACATCGGGAAGATTTTTAATAAGAATATTAAAAATTCCATCATTATCAGGAGCCTTCATGATTTTAAGTTTCCTAATGATTGACTTAATTTCATCAAAATTCGTCTCAATAATGTTCTCTTGTAATAACACTTGAGTTGAAATATGATCATATTTCAGTGAGACTTCATTTTCAACAGGACTCACAACGTTAAAATTAAAATTGTGGACACTCTCGAACTGCTGAGCAAGTTTTTGAGCTTTTTCGCCATTTGTAAGAAGTATTTGATTTCCTTCCTTGAGAGCAGGAATTGGTTTCTGAGTTTTCTTAAGAACCTTAGAAAGTTTCCAGAAAGGTTCAGAATCAGGTTTAATTTGTTCAACTTCTTTAGCGAAATTTTCATTTCGCATAAAAGGAAATCTATGTTTAATTTCTTTTTGTAAATCCTTGACTATGTTTTTCATAGCAGGATCACGAGAACGTTGATATTGTCGTCGACGAACATTCTTCAACCGAATGAGCATTTGAAGATTGTCATCGATGATAGGAGAATTTAATTTAGTTTGAGCTTTGGGAACTGAAAGATTTCTAGCTTCGATAATATAATGATTCAAATTATCAATTGCTGTGTCGATGTCCGCAGAATTTTCTAAAATAGTTTCATGATCCACATGATTTTCAATGTGAGATCTGTAATCCAACCAATTAGCTCTATGATAGTTGAAAATAGAACTAATTGGATTAATTATAGCTTCGTTGGAAAGTCTGAATGTTACAGGAAGATGATCTGAGTCAAAATCAGCATGAGTAATCGGTTCACTACAAATGTGACTTTGATCTGTTAGAACCAGATCAATTGTAGACGGGTTTTTCACGGAAGAGAAACAAGTCGGATTACTGGGATGAAGAACTGTGAAGTAACCAGCTGAGAGTTGATTATGAAGTATTTTACCATTACTGTTATTTTGCCTACAATTCCACTGGACATGCTTAGCATTTAAGTCCTTTGTTGAGATATCTTGTGAGTTTTTGCGAATCGCCTTTAAAGAAATTTAATTGTCCGCCGGTGCAATGGAATGGCAAATATGCTCCAGCGATGAAATAAATTCCATGAATGGTTTCAACTTCGATTCCCAAGCTTTCAATAACTTTAGTATTGAAAGAAGGTAAAATTCGATGTTTAATTTGCAGTTGGACAAAAATGACAACTCCACCACCCATTCCAGTAAACCTGTCAAATCGATGAACCACATAATCTGGATTGCTTTTCAATTTTACATTTGGTTTAAGAAAAGTTTCTGTCACAATGGCAATATGATTTTTGTGGACTTTGAGAAAATTATTAAATTCATCTTCACTCGATTTCAAAGATCGAGCAGTCCAATTTAAAATATTCAAATAATTATTTAACATCACTGTTGAATTTTAAATTCATTATAATATTATTTGCAAATTTCCATCCGATTTGAAATGCTTCAAAAAGTGATGAAGTCGAATTCATTTGGATGATCATTTGAAAAAGTTGATCTTGTAGGTAGATCATTTTATTTTCAGTTATATCGCCTAAATCGACTCCATTTAAAGAAGCGAATGGCATTGAAGGAATATTTGTAGGTAGACTGCCATTAGAAGAAGATGATTTGGCCGGTCTACCTATTAATAAATTGTTTTCGTTGGAAGATGAACTGCAAGGCGATCCTGTGTTTTGATTATTTACATTAGAAGAAATAGGTGGTAGATTTCTACCTGCTACACTAGCGTAACTGACATTAGAAGAAGATGATGACGAGGTCGATCTACCTGTTAATAAATTGTTTTCGTTAGAAGACGAATTGGAAGGCGTGCTTGTATTTTGTTTTAAATTCGAAGTAAAAAGTGCCTTAGTAGAATTAGGCGTGGCATTTGCAACGGTTTTTTGATTTTCAGGTATGTTCTGTAAATTTAAGGTCGTTGATTTGACTTGTTGTCTAAGCGAACGAGCGTTTAAATTTTTTTCCCTGACAGGACATTTCAAATAATTGGATTTATGATTTCCATTGCAATTTGAACATGAAAATTTATCAGTGGTTTCATTCAATGGACAAAAGTCTTTCGAATGCCGTTTATAATTTTCCCAGTGAATTTTAATGTGGGAAATGAAACGTACTTTTTCTAAAGTTTTCAAATTGTTTACATCACTTCGATTGAAGTGTATTAAGTAAAGTTCATTGGAAATTCCAGAGCGTGGTTTAGAAGTACCATTCGCTCTTTTTTTTTCATAAGTATTACTTGGGAAGGGGCAATCCAAGAAATTCTTTTAGTTTATTTTTAATTTCATCAATACTTTGATCATTTTATAAGCCTTTCAAGACAGCCTTGAAGAGTCTGTCTGATTTTATATCATTTTATAAAGTTTCTATTTTATATCATATTTATAAAGTTTCTCGGACAAATATCGAATAAGAATGCTCAGTACGGAATGTTTTGAAGTCGGAAATCATCACCGTCCATGGTGGCATAGATTGATGTTTCTTCCCAGAACGACAAGCGTCCATTTTGGGAATTTTTGAAGAATTTTTTTCTATGTCACTACAATCGGATTCAGGAAGAATCTCGTAAATATTGTTAGACGGCATAGAATCAACGGAAGGGAAATCCGTCCGTTGTCTTTTATTTTTACATTCAGATTCTATAAGATCGTGAATGTTATTAGAAAAATGTTGAATAACAGATTGTGATTTATTCCGTATTGAATTATTTTTAGCCTTAGGCTTGTTGCCTTTCCAGTTGGACGCAGGCGTTTTTGGAAAAGTCTTGATAAAGACTGATTTTGTGGTAGTCTTAATAAAGACTGATTAGTTCGAATAATAGTTCTTTGAAAAGGCTGATTATTTTCTTAGTCACTCTAATATCACTCTTTGTGTAGCCTTGAGAAAGGCTGACTAATTGTTAGTCTTTGAAAAGACTGTTAGTGATTCAGGTAGCCTTGAAAAAGACTGAAGCCTTGAATCAATGAAACTCTAGGTAGCCAGAAAACATTTCCAGGAGCCAAGAGCTATATGCGTGCGGTGCGAACGACTGTTCAACACCGACTCTCCCAAAATACATGAATCCACCAAATTGCCCACAACTTCGACCAATTGAGGAATTTTTTTTTAACAAAGGCACTTCTTAGGAAACATGTCTCGGCAGCCAAAACCATTAAACAGTTCGAAAAAGATTGGAAAAAAGTGTCAAAACTTGTCACCTGTAATGATGCCTTTCTTATATTATTCATTATCCCTTACGTATTACAATAAGAATAATCGGGATATTCTTATGATATCTGAAAGCCTCTCAGTTCAATCTAAGATGGTGAAAATCGGTTGACTTCCATTGCAGGAGATACAGAACGGTGTAAAAATGCGCATTTCACATAAATTAATCGGGTTTATCGGGCTTACAGATTTTGATAGGCAATGAACAAATAACTAAATTTTATTTGAAACGCGCTACGATTTCTTGAAGATGGCTGCACTAATTTTCGAAAAATTCAAACCGAATGAAATGGCAATCCCTTAAGTGAATTTACCAGACATCGGCTACACCGATTTCCGAATTCCAGTACCAAAAATATCGGGAATAGAGGAGCCCCATCGTTTTCTCAAAGATATTTCAATTTTGAGAAATGACTATTTTCGGGTGAGTTTACAGATAAAAGTGTGGTTCAAAATTCCCCTGGGAAACCCTTTTAAAAATAGTTTTAAAATATTCTATCGGAGGAAAATCATGTAAATAATTCGTGAGGATTTGGATGTTTTAATCTATTGGAGTTCGATCGTAGCAGGCGTGCATGTCATTCACGAATACACTTCGTTCACATCAAAGTTTTTTTTCTAAACGGAATTCACTTTCGCTTTAATAAATTAAGTTTCTGGTGCGGTTTTATAATAGAAAAAGGTAAAGCAGTTTTCATAGAAGAATTAGAAACAGATGTTCGAATCCTTTCCAACATTTCGACAATTAATGGAGTCTTCTTCGGGGATTGAAATTTGGTCTGTTCGCTTGACTGGGGTCTTTTCGTTAAAAGACAAACGAGCAGAACATTTTCAAACCTTCAAGAAGACTATAATATAATATCGAAACGTTGAGGGGACCTTAAAATCCGTGTCCGTATTTACTGAAAGATTGCATGTTGAAAACGAAAGATTACAATAATAGTAACAGTCGTACGCATCAAGGATGCCTGGAAATATTTTCAAAAATCTGTATTTGAACTAGAAAATCTGTGAACACATCGTCCCGCATAGCGTTTTGGCTACCTGGGCAGCCATGGCCACCAGACGGCTAGCAAAATTGATTCAGTGACGGTTGTCAAATCCAATTTTACAAAACAAAGTCGCCTGTATCTAAGTTAGCCGAGCGTTTTCATCTTCTCACCTTCGCTGAAAATGTCAAAGATTTCAATGTGGAAAAATCCTGGTGGATGCGGTTGTATCGTTTGAGTTGTATATCTGGCAGCGGTGAGGCAGGCGGTCACCAGAATGTCAGCCATATTTTTCCAGCTGGCAGCGTTTAGTAAGCCATCTGGCAGCCATGCGTATGCGGGGTAGATCGGGTTCATCAATAAAATGTTTTTTGTTAACGTTATATTATCAATAATATTGTAGTTTTTTTATTTACTTCATTAGACAATGAACGAATAATCTTCACATATTTGTACAGACTTACGCGACGATTCTATAAAGTCAGATAATTGTTAATGTTAGGAAGATCAAATTCACTTTGAAACAGGGAAGTTTAAAAAGAAATTGGGATCTTGTGTGGCCGATTTTCGCCACAAACGCAACAAGTTTGTTGAATCTATTTTTGTAGCTCCATGGACGTCGAAAGAAATACGATGGTAGATCCAAAGGGAATGCAAGTTTTTTAGTGAAAATTGAATAAAATTTGTGTCGTATAAATGTGTTCCGATCCACAAGTACTAAAAAAATGGATTTGAACTCCTTACTGAGTTGGACTTTTCCAGTTGTAATGCAAGTTTGTTGAAGTCCCTACCGATTTTAGTTATGAATTTGCTACTTCAAATAATAAAACTGAACTATGATCCCGATCCCAACATTTGCGCAAAAAAACAAGATCTCGCCCCTCTCAAATGCTTATTCAATTTCCAAGTTTACCCAACAATTAAAACACTTTTAGGGGTGCATTGTTAGTCTGTGTTTGATTTCAGAAATCTGTGGAAATTTTTGTCATTTTAAAAATCTGTGCAGCATATTAAGAATTTGTGAAACGTCGATTAATCTGGGCACGGAAAGACCGAAATCAGCATAAATGGTTGAATTGGCTTCTGTAATTTGCAGCTATATGGTGCACTGTCACCGAAAAAACGTCGCGGTTGTCTTTTCTATATTGGCAGGTATGAATACGATGTTGTATTGGAGAAAAAGACATAAGCGAAACATAAACTTCTTTTTGAAAATTTTTCTTCTAAATCGCTGTTTTCTTCATTCGACTTCGCGAAATCGACTCTCTCGCTGAAAACTTTGAGCACTCGAAAAACAAAAACCGAATACAAGTAGTACACCATACAAACAAATTCAAAGGTAAGTAAATAACTTCATCGATAAGGTTTTCCGAAAGTTACGAAATATTTTCAAAATTTTCATGTAAGATCATATAAGCGGTAACACAAAAACTTTGGATTCCGTCAGCTCAAAATAGCCCGGAATCTGATAAATGTACTATGCCTAATAACAAATTAACCCTAATCTCATGTGGAAAAACATTCGAGTCCACACTCGCCTAGGAATGACTGTAGAAATTCACCTCGCGCACCTCGAGCACCTTCAGTTAACTTCAAAAACAGCAACCCGAGTATTTTGGAAAATCCGCACGTTTACACAAACACGTTTTTCTGTCCCTTCGTTTGCCCCTTGACATGCCGCTAGTTTTGGAGGGCAAACCACCGCACAACTTTGCGGTCGTTTGCTGGAACAACCACTACCGACTACCGTGGCTTGACAATACTTACTTTTTTGAAGAAGAGGCTTTGGATTTGACTGCTTCCTACGTGACATTATCATTCAGCACCAAATGGTCATGTAATCACATCGGATCAGCAAACAACAACAACAAACGTCGCTACGACTGGGGAATGGCACTCAATTCACACGCCCAAGGCTCACTTTGATCTATTTGACAAGAACTTCGTATCTTCTCTGGCAGGAAATATGATTCTGTTTGACACGGCTTTGGCTTCACTGCTGTTGGAACTTCATCTGAGTACGGTTAGTTAACTATTTACTAATTGATAGGAAAATTGCACTAATATTTTAAGCACTAACTTTTACGGAACTCAATTATTCTTCGGCTGATCCACAATCATCGTACGTTAGCAACGTTTCAATTCGATAATGCACAAACACTCGGAATAAACAACACAATTAGCATAACGCCGCCATCGAGCGAAAAAACATTGCTCAGCAAGGTTTCCGAAAAAAAACAGGGCACAATATTTTCTAACAAATGTGGAGAAATGCGAACAATTTGCGAACGCCAGCACTTTCGCGCACAGACACCTTCATTACGATAATCGCACAAGTGTCACAAGAAGCGACCGCCGCGGCACGTTCAACCTGACCCAACGTAACCAAACAACTGATGACGGAGCCAGACGAAAGCCACAAGAATGGACGACGACGAAGCGCGCGATTGTAAAGTGTATCTGCGATGCAATGCACAACAACGACTGAAATGCTAACCAGCAGCAGCAACAACTGGCTGTCGGTCGGTCTGTCTGTCCGTCCGTCCGTCTGTCTGTCTGCGATCGACAATATTCGTGGAGCCACGGTATGGCAATCAGGAAGCAACACACAAAACCGATTCCGAAACGAACGCGCTCTGCTCCACACACGGGGCGAAAGTGTGCTCCCGATGATAACCGTTTACTGCTGGGACCTCTCGGGAAAATCGGCAAATCCCGCGTGCGACATGAAACATGTCGCGTCTCCTTCATCGGTGCAACGATCAACCGGAAAAAGGTATCCGAATGATGGGTCCCGGGGGGGAAAACCGGCTTCGTGAAAAACATGTATCAAAACAACCGAACGAGAAGCGTCGGAATTTGCTGCCACACACTACTACAGCAGCAAATTCTCATTCGGCCCCCAGAGAAGCCGAACGCAAGCATGTTGTTTAATTGACATGTCTCTAGAGTGGGACCGCTAGCTGCAGCGGAAAGTGTAAAAACAAACGCAAGAGTGAGCGGTTCAACCATTGGGCTACTTCGATCGGTTACTCGTCGCGATGTACCGGAGTAAAAGAGATCAATGCTGGGGCGCCGCGATAAACGACAAACACTTGAATCAACAGTCGGTTTCGTTGAGCCGAGCGAGCACGTGGTTGTTGGCGATTCGGTTGTGCTTGTGGGTGTTTTTGCAGCCATGCAACGGGTTTGGGGCTTATATACGAGTGTATTCGGACGGAGCAACCACGTGTTTTATGCACCGAACGGGATTGACAGCAGCCATTGCTGCGAGAAGTATGGTATATAAGGCGCACTTGTTGATCGAATTTGAATCATGGCAATAGTTTGTTTCTCAAAATTAGATTGTTTGATGAAAAGCAGTTTCCCGTCCTAGCAACGCACAGTGGGAAAAAAAAACTTAGGAAACCCGTACACAAATCGGGAACCATGGAAAAAGGCAACAAACAATAGTGTTTCTTATGTAAAAAAATTCAATGGAATGGTTTTTAATGACCATACGAATCGCCATCCTGCTCGTTTTTCTCCAAATTTCCGGCAGTTTTAGGTTGATGACTATTTTACCCCATTCCCTCCATTTAATGGTAGATTACGTACATTTAATAGAAAAACCGGTTTTAATCTACCTAGTACTGTAATCGTGCCCTTTTCATATTATTCATTTTCTCTTATATATTAAGGCAAAAATTCATCGAAATACTACAATTTAAAAATGTTGAGATGAGAAAGGCAAAAAATCATTTTCTATGCCTACTTGTCCAAACCTGTCACAGCTTGCTTCAATCACACCGACGACATCGCACCATACCGATTCGCTCGCGCGGTGCACTTTGTATACAGCGCGCGTATACAAAAAATCAAATGTTTTAAAAATCCTATTTGAGAACAAAAATTTGTTTTGTTGATTATGAAAACCAATAACATATGCAACATTTTAGCATTCAACAGAAACAAAAATCGCGTGAAGAAGGTACACTAGGTATCGATTTCTTTGGAAAATTTTGCTAGAAATTTTAGTAAATTTTAACATTTTTAAATAATTTTTTCTTCCTTCTATGACAAAAATTGTTGTTTATGCATTTGCAATGTTTCGTATAATTCGAAAGAGAACTTGAGTTTCAGGAAGCATTACAATGAAAAGGTATATAAATGTTAATGTAACTAAAAATAGTATAAAAAATTCGAATATCGATGAAATATTTCACGAACATGTTCGTAGATACTAATACTACAAAACAATAACACTTATTGTACAGGGTGATTTTTTAAGAGCTTGAGAACTTTTTTAAACAATAAAACGCATAAAATTTGCAAAATCTCATCGGTTCTTTATTTTAAACGTTAGATTGGTACATGACATTTACTTTTTGAAGATAATTTCATTTAAATGTTGACCGCGGCTGCGTCTTAGGTGGTCCATTCGGAAAGTCCAATTTTGGGCAACTTTTTCGAGCATTTCGGCCGGAATAGCCCGAATTTCTTCGGAAATGTTGTCTTCCAAAGCTGGAATAGTTACTGGCTTATTTCTGTAGACTTTAGACTTGACGTAGCCCCACAAAAAATAGTCTAAAGGCGTCAAATCGCATGATCTTGGTGGCCAACTTACCGGTCCATTTCTTGAGATGAATTGTTCTCCGAAGTTTTCCCTCAAAATGGCCATAGAATCGCGAGCTGTGTGGCATGTAGCGCCATCTTGTTGAAACCACATGTCAACCAAGTTCAGTTCTTCCATTTTTGGCAACAAAAAGTTTGTTAGCATCGAACGATAGCGATCGCCATTCACTGTAACGTTGCGTCCAACAGCATCTTTGAAAAAATACGGTCCAATGATTCCACCAGCGTACAAACCACACCAAACAGTGCATTTTTCGGGATGCATGGGCAGTTCTTGAACGGCTTCTGGTTGCTCTTCACTCCAAATGCGGCAATTTTGCTTATTTACGTAGCCATTCAACCAGAAATGAGCCTCACCCTATAAAATCGGTTACCTCGTGAAAAATGGGGGGGGGCACTTCAGAAATTTTTACTCATTTTGCTTTTCAGCGGGCACAACTCGATACGCGCCAAACAATTATCGAAGATCTAGCATGCATTGAGTGGAACATTTTCAATTCCGAAGGATTTTCCTTATGTAATAACTATAGCCTGAAATCTCCGTATACGTATTTATTTATTTATTTCGTCAAGCAAATGTAGACTACATATGAATGGTTTACAATGTTTACTTAGATACTACGCATTATTTCTACAACTAAGCTGTAATTTCATTTCATTTTTGGACATACCAAGGTCAAGATATTCGCAATATTGATTGTAGTAGCGCATTATACGATTGATTGGGCTATATTTTGCATAATTTGTTCTAGTGTTTCTTTCTAAAAATAATTTCCTGGTTCGTAATTGACGGCTAGGTGTATAAAAATTTAATTGCGATAATAATGGAGCTGATTGAATGCGTTGAGAAATAATGTCGCTGACAAAATAAAGCATTGCAAGGTCGCGGCGTACTTTAGGTGTTTGAACATTGATGAGCGTGCAGCGTGCTTCATATGATGGTAGAGAAAATGCTGTCCAGTTTAATTTACGAAGTGCATATAAAAGAAATTGTCTTTGAATAGATTCGATGCGTACTTCGTGAATAATATTGTATGGATTCCATACTAGGCTGCAATATTCCAAAATAGGTCTGACATATGTAGTGTATAATAATTTTATTGTGTATGGGTCCTGAAAGTTATGACTGAAGCGTTTAATAAAGCCCAGCATGCTATTTGCTTTATTGATTATGGTTGTAGTGTTCCACAAAAGTGAACTTGGAGTCTAAGATTACGCCTAAATCTCTTACAATTTTACATTTTTCTACAAGTTGATTTCCTAGATGTATGTTTATAGGTATAGTTTCATTTTTCCTGCTGAAAGTTATTGAGTTTCATTTTTTTACATTGAGTTGGAGTAGACTTTCGCAGCACCAAATGTGGGATAGATTGATTTCGTTCTGGAATATTACAGTGTAGTTGATATTTTTTATTTCCATGAAGAGTTTCATGTCGTCTGCATATATAAGCACTTTCAGATTTTTGAGTATGAAGGAAATGTCGTTTATATGTAAAATGAAAAGGAGAGGCCCTAAGTGAGAACCCTGAGGTACGCCAGAAGTTACATTAATTGGTTCAGACAGAATGTTTTGGAAGCGGACTACCTGTACACGATTCGTTAAGTATGATTTGAGCCATTCCAGAAGAGTATGTTTTATGCCATTTGTAGTTTGTGTAGAAGTAAAGGTATGTCAATACGGTCGAAGGCTTTGCTAAAGTCAGTGTAAGTTAGTCGTAGTAGTTGCCGGCGTCCATTGCATTCAGAGTGAATGTTATAAATTCCAAGAGATTTGTTGTAGTTGAGCGGCCTTTAAAAAAGCCATGTTGTTTGTTTGTTATTACATTTTTAAGTTGATGAAAAAGTTTTTCGTTTACAATTTTTTCAAATAATTTTGGAATGCATGAGATAATGGTTATTCCACGGTAGTTCCGAATGTTAGATTTTGCACCAGATTTAAATATTGGTACAAGAAAGGAAGATTTCCATGCTTTAGGAAAAGTACATTTATTAAGTGATAAGTTAAAAAGTAGTTGTAGTGGTAGTGTAAGTTCTTCAGCTAGATTTTTTAAGAATATTGGTGGTATACTGTCAGGTCCAGGCCCTTTTTAAGCGTCTAAGTTTTTCAGTGCTGTCGAAATGTCATGTTCTGATAGATAGTTTACAGAGATGGAGTTGGAAAATGCAGGTATGAAAGAGAAGTATTCACGGTCACGGTCAGTTTCTGAATAAGATGTATATACTTCTTGGAAAAAAATTGCAAATTGATTGCAGATTTCTGTACTATTTTTCCCTACATGTTCGTCGAGGTGCAAATGGAAAATTGTTGCTTTTTAGTTTAGTTTTTGTGTAGTTAAAAAAGTTCTTAGGGCAAGTCTTTATTTCGTTTTCAATTTTGCGGTTACATTCTTCGTGTGCAGGTTTGATGCATTCACACAAAAGTCTTCTGTGTAATTTGTGAAAAGAAGGTCAAAATATGCGTTTTGTTGATTTTTTACGGAGTTTACTTGATGCAGGCCAAAATTAGAAATTTTGTCGAAAAAGTAGTGCAATGTTTCGTTTTCTCCTACGACAGGAAGTAAGATGAATTCATTTTCAATGTCAGAAATGAAGTCCGCATGACGTTTATTGAAGTCGCCAAAATATGAAGCTTTACTTCAGGTTCCATATTCGAAATAATTGTGTCTAAAGATTGAAAGAATAATTCAAAAGAGAATTCGTTCGCATTTTCGGGTGGGAAGTAGACAGAGCAGTAAATATGTTCTTCTCCCAGTATTGAGACTTTGGCCCATACATGCTCAAATTCTTTATATTTAGGAGTAACAATTTCTTCAGAAGTAAAGCAAGAGTTTATGGCTATGAGGACAGAGAGATAAATTTCGGTCGTGCCGGAATACGTTGAAATTATTTCCAAATACTTCTTCGCTTCTAACACTTTCATCCCAGCTGCTTTCAGTTCCAAGGATTACGTCGAAAGAGGAGGTTATTAAATTTTGATGAATTTCTTTCATTTTGGCCGGGTTTTTCATACGGTTGAAATTTTGGCAATAGACCAAAATTTCAGTCACATTTTGTCTATGAAGCGAAGAAGTTTTTGAGAATTCTTACTCGGCGATTTTGGTTAGTTTAAACAATGGAAGAATTGAGGAATTTGTATTAAATTTTGAGTGAAAAATGAAATAAAGTGTAACCAAGTGTGCGAAATGTTACAGAGAGCCTACGGTGAGTCTGCTATGAAAAAAACAAGTGTTTACGAGTGGTATAAGCGTTTCCAAGATGGCCGCGAAGACGTTGAAGACGACGAACGCTCCGGTCGACCCAGCACGTCAATAATCGATGAAAATGTGGGAAAAGTGGAAGAAATGATTATGGATGATCGCATCACTATTAGAGAAGTTGCTGATGAAGTTGACATATCAGTTGGCTCATGCCATCATATTTTTTCAAATGTTTTGGGCATGAAACGAGTGGCAGCAAAATTCGTTCCAAAACTGCTGAATTTTGACAAAAAAAACAAACGCAAAACAGACTTTAATCATGCCCCAACCTCCTTATTCACCAGATATCGTTCCGTGTGATTTTTTCCTGTTCCCAAAGTTGAAGAGACTCATGAAAGGACAACGTTTTTCATCGATTGAAGAGATAAAGGCAGAATCGCTGAGAGTGCTACAGAGCATTACAAAAAGTGACTATCAGGGGTGTTTCGAAGACTGGAAAAAACGCTGGCATAAGTGTATTATATCTAGGGGGGATTACTTTGAAGGGGACCATATAGATGTAGACGAATGAATAAATATTTTTTTAGAAAAATGAGAATTCCGGATACTTTTTGAATAGACCTCGTACATTACTAATTTCTGTGTCTATTCCTCCGTCAAAGGGCGTCGTTATTTCCGAAAATTCGACCTTGTAAAATTGTGTTCGGCTTCCCGGATTAGTTGGAGTCGGCGGATACGTTCACTTGTCAAAAATTTCCCATAAGAATCCAAGTCGGCCAGCGCTTCCTTAGGTTTCATTCCATATTCCTGATGCACTTCGATGAAGATTCGTAGGAGGTGGTCAGGTGTTGTTGGAAGGCCTTCTGATGCTAATAGCATTTTTATACTAGTTGGTGTCATACCCTCGATGCATACTGTAGGTTGTTGATTTTTCATGTATGACAAATACAGACGGACGACGTGCATTATTTTCGGGTCACGAAGTCTAGCTTTTAAGAAGCGTTCGTCGCCATTTGCAGAATGTGAAGTAAGACGTACAATGGGAGGACGCATTGGATCAATTTCGAATTGGCTGTCTGTATTCATGTCCTGTGATATTGCAGATGTGTTCACTTTGATGTCATTACTTCCTAAGACCGGAGTAGTGTTGTTTTGAATACTTCCTGTTCCTTTGTAAGGGTTGATAGTTTCACCTTTTTGAAAATTTATGAATTTTGAGGCAATATCTGCACCTGGATGCCCGGAGAATTCAACCCGTGCAGCTGCTAGTAAGTCCTTGTGCAAGGGTAAGGTATATTGTAATGACATATTATTGTTATTGTTATGACAGGTATTGTTACTATTTGTGTTGAAATTGCTGTTGGAGTGCCCGCTGTTGTTGTTGTTGCTGCTGCTGTTGTTGTTGCTGTTGTTGTCGTGTTTGCTGTTGTAGTAGTTGTTGTTGTTTTTACTGCGTATACTGTTGTTGTTGTTGTTGTTGTTGAAATTTGTATTATTTTGTTGTTTCCGCTTCCGATGTTTCCGTCTGAAGTTTGCTTTTTCTGCTTGTTTTTCTCGCAGCCGTCGAATGCGCTGTTTCTTGTCATACTCACTCCAATCTCGTTTCCAGATTTTTTTACTTCCAATGAAGCGCCAGCCACTGTCGCATGCTTGAATTTCCTCCTCTGTTTCTAAAGTTGTGCTGTCGAGTTAAGGAGTACAGTCCAATAGTTCTTCTTGTAGGCTTGGATGGGCGAATTTCTTTTCTGGCCTTGGATTAGAGAATTCTGATGATAAAAATTTGACTTCGTCCATAATTTGGTAGACGATTTTGTTCGTGTCTATGTTGATATTACTAGCGTCAGCATCGATTCTTGTTTCGAATTCGTCAAATTTGTGAAGAAGTACTGCGGTGCATTTTTCGATTGCCGACTGCGCATTAATTGCCAGTGTATTATTTGATTTACCCAAATTTTCAGCAAGAGATTCGGGCATACTTATAGTTTCTGATAGCTTAGAAAATTCCCGTGATATTTTTTTTCGGTTGCAAGTATTAATGTGGTTTATTTTGGTCAGTTCCGTTTGAATATCGGTCAATAATG
Organism: Malaya genurostris; assembly: GCF_030247185.1. NCBI lineage: Eukaryota > Metazoa > Arthropoda > Insecta > Diptera > Culicidae > Malaya > Malaya genurostris. Next base: position 330,751,176 of record NC_080571.1, read on the forward strand.
ACTCGATATGATTAAATGATTCATTCGATATGGCCGTGGTTTTCAGGTACTGAATAAGGGCCTGATTGGAGTCTGACTGGACCTTAATACTGTCCGTTAATTTTTTCTGCTGGCGTATGAGTTCCTTCAAATTGTATTGTTCGTAATAGTCCTCCTGACATTCGATGCATAAAGGAAGCATGAATGTACGCAGCAGTTCTTCATTAATTCGCTGAACGCCAATACTGGCGGAGTGAAATTTCCGTCGAAGAAAGGAATACTAGATCGTTGAAAGAATCTTTTGGCGCGCAACGAGCTCTTTTGTGTGGAGATTTCACATGCATGCTTAATCAATGTGATTCGTCACTTTGAACTACGATCAAAATCATTGCTTGCCAAATGACAATGGCGGAATGCATATGACTGTTATAGCAATACCATAGGCAGGAGAAAAAGTTCTGTTATCGTTTACCAGTACATGCATTGTGTGCAATGGAATCAGTTTGGAGAATAATATAGGTCATCGTGGGCCCGAGTTGAACAAATTAAACTATTGAACGAATCGATGATATGATTATGCCGTTGATTTCATGAGGTCAAACTAAGAGATTTTTCTTGAATTCAACTTGATAATTATTTAAATTATTTAGCTAAGTGCACAAATGCAATCCTGAGAGTCATTCACGTGATTAGATGATGGTTACCATAATGAATGGATACAGATATTATAAATTTAATATTTTTGTGAAGAATTTTCAAATTGGTGAGATTTGTGGTCTCTTCAAACAACCAAAAGTTCCACAGTACCTGAAAGATAATTACTTTCTTGCTGCTTCAAACAGAGGAGGAATTTTTGACAATTTTAAGAAACAGAACAAGCTCAGAGCGAAATTCTCGCTGTTTGAAAGCTCAATTCGTTCAGATGAGTTGGGTGAATTTTCAAGTGTAGATAATTATTTATACACGGACTTAGATAGCTGTTGGTATGGTAATTTGTCGAATTCAGTATTAATGTACAAGTTAATGGACATAATATTTAATGATGTTCATTTTAATTATTCAATGTTCAAGAATTTCTCATTTTATCGATAAATTATCTATCTAAATTTGTTTACTACGAACTACGGAATTGTATCCTAATTAAAGGATTTGCCATTGAATTTGAGCATCTTCAGTCTACAATTAAGCCTACACATGCAACTTGAAGGATAAGATAGCAGTTGGTTTATTCGCTTCATTTTTGCGTAACATAAGTTGCACATTTTCACATAAAATTTTGGTGATATTTTTTTTTCAAACCGAAACGGAATCGTTGATTCCGAATTCGTTGTAATCCGTTCATTTTAGGCCAAGAAGTCAACAAATTGTTGGATAGAAACGCTGATGTCGCTTCACAATCCTGCTGTCCGAAAACATAAATAAACAAATCATTTTTCTTAAGTTTACGTTTCGTCTTCGACTCATCAGTGCGTCAGCAGATTATGCTGACGCAAACCCCCGGATCAACATAATCCGCTGAGCAGACGTAAAGTTAATGCTATTTGCAAGACACTTTTTTTTGTACACATGAAGTGTAACGTCCAACCTGACGTCTCGAACGAAACAAATCATTTTTGGCGAGACGAAGTTCGACGGGTCAGCTAGTTATTATTATATCAATTGGCGAATTGGAAGAAAAATTATAATGAAAAATTTATAAGAACATACTAAAAAATTGTTAAAAAAGGTACATTTGTGCATGAAAGTGGAATACGTATTGTTGTGTAGAAGATTTCGAATTAATCTGTTTATTTTACCTAAAATCGCAACACTATGAAAAGATCAAATTCTTAGGACAAAAGCTTTTCATTATGTTGTTGAGCAAATTCCAGAAATGCTTAGCAGATCATCAGACTCGACCTTCTTCGATTTGGATGAAACTTTGCACATGGCTTAAGTATGGCAAACCATAAGTTTTGAACCAATGGATCAGGTAGGTCAATCCGACACACGACTGATTTTAAAAAAGGGCGTATGTATTTTTGCATTCCACCAAAATTGCCTTTTTCAAATCGTTGTAACTCGGAAACCGTTAATTGTACAAAAAATGGCGTTCAGGAAGAAGTTGTAGGGAATCGATTGAGCACTCTAAAAAAAATTTTGATTTCTTTTCTCAATAATTACAAAATAATCCTAAAAAGGTAAATAAAAAAATAAGTATGGTAAATTTTTTAAGACTATTATTTTTATTTTAAAGCTGTTATTAAAACCTACATATTGATGGCTATCCCATCCGTGCCTTTTGAAAATGAAGAAGCTAAAACAATTTACAGATATATTCGAAATTTCAAGTTCTCGTTGAAAGATAATCATTTAAACGGTAGAATATTATTCTACAGGTTAAAGGCAATAAATTTGTTCATGATATCCTTTCTACTAAAAGTAGCTGTTTTTGAGATACTTGTATATTTAATTATAACACCATTTTTTTTATTTCCATGAGTTGTTTATTTGCTTGCTATATCTACAATGATTACTTGTACATGAGTAATTCTTAATTATATTCAAGGTTTTAAGTTTTTGAAAATTGTATGAGTACTACGTGCATCGTCATTCGAATACAGTCTTGTGACGATTGTGGTTTCTGAAATCGAAACGAAAGAATGGTATTTCTGTGTGCCTGGAATCATTTTGGTATCTTTATAAACACTACTCCACTCGGTCACACCCCGTTCATATTCTTTTTGTGACACGCAACAAAAAGACAATTAAGCATATAGCAAGCAAATAAACAATTCATAAATGGTGTTATAATTAAATATCCAAGTATCTCAAGAACAACTACTTTTAAAAGGAAGGATATCATGAACAAATTTATTGCCTTTAACCTGTAGAATAATATTCTACTGTTTAATGATTATCTTTCAACGAGAACTTGAAATTTCGAATATATCTGTAAATTGTTCGAGCTGTAACTTCTTCATTTTTCAAATGGCACGAATGGGATAGCCATCAATCTGTAGGTTTTAATAAGGGCTTTAAAATAAAAATTATCAAAAAAAATCAAAACCATGCTTTTTTTATTTAACTTTTTCGGATTATTTTGTAATTATTGATAAAAAAAATCAAACATTTTTTTCAGTGTATATATTTTTTAGAGTGCCCAATCGATTCCCTACAGCTTCTTCCTGAACGCCATTTTTGTACGATGAGCGGTTTCCGAGTTACAACAATTTGATAAAGGCAATTTTGGTGAAATGCAAAAATACATACGTCCTTTTCAAAAATCAGTCGTGAGTCGGATTGACCTCTCCTTTGGTTCAAAACTTATGGTTTGCATACTGAAGCCATGTGCAAAGTTTCATCCAAATCGAAGAAGGTCGAGTCTGATGATCTGCTAAGCATTTCTGGAATTGCTCTTTAGTAAAAAGTGATTTCACCAATCGAGCTAAAGTTCTTATATTCTTTAAAAAAAACATAGATTTAAGCTTCAACCCCCTTCCCCCTACCCCTGTCTCTTCCTGACTCCACAACAAAACCCAACCCGATGTCTCCAATATATAACTTAAGTTTCTGTACCCTGCACCAGTCTCTCTCTGTCTCCCCCACGTCCTTGTCTTTGTCTTAGTTTTAATAAATGAAATGTAAAATTACACATTGTAAAACGCCCCCAACCCCACTACCAATACACCCCCTCTCCCAACCCCCCCAAATGCATACCCCATTAGATACAAACCCGGCGAAAGACCATAGTAAGGTTAAAACCGGGTATAAATAAACTTTAAATAAAAAAAAAAGTTCTTATGTGACCCAAAAGGAACACGAAAATTTTGGTGGAGCTGAAATCTAATGTCGTTTTTCATTGAAAAACACTGGTGGCATGGATTGCTCTGATTTTGCACTTTCGAGCAGAAATGCAACATTTTGACGGTGTTTCATTGCCATTTCTGCTCGAAAGTGCAAAACCAGAGCAATCCATGCCACCAGTGTTTTTCAATGAAAAACGGCATAAATTTCGTCCCACCCTAATAATCACCCAGCTCTCCGGTGCTTTACAAAATCGCGTTCTATATTGCACGATAAATTGAATCCCAATAAAAACCGTTCCCATGCTGTAAAAGCTTTCCGCCGACGTGAGCGTAATGAAACTGCTCGAATGAAAGTACCCAGCGTAAAAGCTTTCGATCTGTTCATACATTTCTATGTATCAAAAGCTAGATGGCAGTAGTTTGCAATGAGTATTTGCATTGAGCTTTGGTGCATATTCGGTACTCATATCCAAAATATGTTATTTCCAGGTGAGGCTTACTCTAAAATAAATCAAATGGTGTTTTTATTAATAGTAACAAAACACGTCTTAAAAACCATGTCTTCAATTCTATTTTAATGTATGTTTTAAACACAAAATGACTTGGCCTGTTGGTACTTTTTGGACATATCACAGTGGTTCATTTCAATATTTGGCAGAAAAACTTGTTATGTCTACCACTGTGTTTTGATTTTCTGTATGTACAATCATATCAATTGGAGTTAGCTTAGTTCGTTTATAGAATTGACATCAATACAAAGCAGCTCAGTCTCGAACCCGCATGCCATCATCGATCATCCGAAAATGAGCTCTCCAGCATCCTCGATCGGTCAGTTGGTTTTACCTTGACCTATACGGAAAATTGTACCTTCAGCACCGACACACTGTCGCAGCGTGCCACCCATCACACGACAGCCAGGATCGTTTCCGTTCCGTTTCGTTCCGCGTCTGCTGAACGTCCCACACGTGTGCCGCAGAGGCTTTCGATGACTGCAGCTTCTGCTCTGACTTCAAGCAAGACCTAATTTGGTGTCTCGTGTGTGCCGGTTTCAAGGTAAAGTACAGTATTCTGCTCGAGCGGGTTATATTTATCGGGGCAGGCCTCACGTTTTTCGTACAAGTTGATGGTCGTTCAGTACGCGCCAGGCCCAGGGCTACGCTGACGAGAAGCAGAGGGGTAAGGGGACAAGAGACGCGCACGCTTCATCACGGAAGGCTACCGGCGAGGAGTTGTTTGTTGCTCCTACGGAACGCGGTACGGTAGCAAAAAGGGAAAAATGAATATTGAACGGCAACTGGCACGACGATTTATTTTTAGAACATTGAACAATTTTCCCTATTGATGCGCTTGTGGTATGCAAATTGAACGAAAGTTTGCCTTTCTGATATTGCTAAATTTTAGAGGGTTTCGAAATAGTCACCGGTTTGGCGCTCCTCCCGCGAACACTTAAAGTCTCCCCAGCAACGACATTTTATCTGTCTGGCAGTTGAATTGTCTCACTGAATTAATAATAATAATTAGATTGAAACGTTAAACTTTGAATGTGGTCTATGAAGCGATGCTATCCGACTTCAAATAGTTATGAGTGACGTACAGCAGTAATGAAGTAGAATTTAAGGAAATCAATCAAAGCAATCCTCAGCCAGGGTTGCCACATTTTTTTCAGGAGAAAAAAGTCTGTTGTACGGGGGGATCGAAAATCTGCATTGAAAATCTGTATATAAAAATGAAAAGAAATCAAAGCGCAACGAAATGAAAGAGTCCTAAGAACCAAATTAAAAGACACCAACGCTTTTCATTGTATAAATTTAATGACTTTGAAGTGAAACAACTTTTAAAATCCAATCTGAAAATGAAAGCATATTCTGTTTATTTCCACTTTCGTTTATTGTGTGCTATGTAGTTGGCAATCTTTTGTTTTTACTAACTTAAGCGGCCTTTATTTTTTTTTTTCATAAATACGTTTATTTCTTAAGGCAGTTTACATAAGTTTTTCTTCGCCGTAGCATCACTTTTACATAATATTCTTATCCTAATTTAATTCTAACATAGTCACAACGTTTTGAATTTATTAAAACATATTCTCTTATAGCTTAAATATCATCTTAGGTAACTCGTCATTAATTATGAAATCTACTCGGAAATATTATTTGAACCAAACGATTAACTTCTATAAATTATAAAATAAGCTGTTATTTTCAGACATTTTGTTAATAATTTCATAAACTGTTTCGAGTTTGTTTGTATCATTACATTATTTTTATTCTAATTTAGCTATTGGTTGAACTCATGGACGCAGCTGGGATCAGAACTAAGTCTTGAAAGGGGCCTTTATTAAATTGAAACTCCAATTTTCTTTATGAAATGATAAATAAGCTTCATGTATGAAAAGTCACGACAAGCAAGAATGTCTCGAACTGGGATATTGGATAGTCTACCTTGGGTACGCGAAGAATTTATTAGTTGAGATCTGACATCACGATACTCACCGCATGTCCAAACGACATGGTCAATATCGCGGTAACCTTCGCCACAAGCACAGTGATTAGTCTCGGAGAGCCCAATTCGAAGGAGATGTGCATCTTACGTGTAGTAATTGGACATGAGTCTGGACATCACACGAATGAAATCCCTACTCACATCCAGTCCCCTGAACCATGCCTTTGTCGATATTTTCGGAATAATTGAGTGCATCCACCGACTCAGATCATCTTTATCCCAAGAAGCTTGCCAGCTGGCAAGTGTTCTTTGGCGAGACGAGCTATAGAATTCGTTGAAAGCAATCGGTCTCTCATAAATTTCACCCTGAATAGCACCACGTTTGGCTAAAATGTCGGCTCTTTCATTGCCAGGAATGGAGCAATGAGCCGGGACCCAGACTATAGTGATTAGATAATTATTGTTCAATATGTCGTTCAGGCACTGTTTTATTTTGCCCAGGAAAAACGGTTCAGTCTTGCCAGTCATGTTTGAGCGAATGGCTTCAATTGCACTCAGACTATCTGTGAAGAGGAAATAATGGTTTGGAGATAATGTGACGATTACATTCAAGCTATAATTAACTGCTGCTAACACTGCTATATAAACAGATGCAGGTTCTTGAAGCCTAAATGAGGCCGAAACATTATTGTTGAACATACCAAACCCTGTCGCTTCTTCAATTCGCGATCCGTCCGTGTAAAACATTTTCTCAGAGTCAATATGCCTGAACTTACTTGAAAATATTTTTGGGATTTCCGTCGAGCGTAGATGATCCGGGATTCCACGCACTTCACGCTGCATGGATGTATCGAAAAATAAAGTTGAGTCAGGGGCACTTAGGATGCTGACACGGTTAGGAATATATCTTGAAGGGTTGATTTCCTGTGACATATGGTTAAAATATACTGTCATGAATCTTGTTTGAGATTGAAGCTCAACTAGCCTTTCGAAGTTATTAATAACCAGGGGATTTAGCGATTTTTCAATGGAAGAACTCCTGCCAGAACTTTAAAACTCATTGTATGTGTCGAATGCATGCAGCCTAAAGTAATTCGCAAACAACGATACTGAATTCGCTCAAGTTTGATAATATGAGAATTTGCAGCGGAACGAAAACAAACGCATCCATATTCCATCACTGAAAGTATCGTTGTCTGATACAATTTTATTAGATCTTGCGGATGAGCACCCCACCAAGACCCTGTTATTGTTCGAAGAAAATTTACTCTTTGTTGGCATTTCGTTATCAGATACCTAATGTGTCCTCCCCACGTGCATTTGGAACAAACCACACCCCGAGGTATTTGAAAGTCAAAACCTGTTGGATCATTCTTCCCATCATATGAAGCTGAAGCTGCGCGGGATCATGCTTTCTTGACCAGCTCTGTTTTCTCCGCAGAGAATTCGATACCCAGATGAACAGCCCAAACGGACATGTTATCTAAGGTATCTTGCTATGGTTTTTGCAGATTAATAGCTTAGGGTCCAGTAACTGAAACCACGCCATCATCTGTCAATTGTCTTAGTATGCAGGGGGTTACGAGACAGCTGTCAATGTCATTCACGTAAAATTTATAGAGAAGCGGACTGAGGCATGAGCCTTGCGGGAGACCCATGTAGCTAACTCTGAATGTTACCAAATCGCCATGTGAAAAATGCATGTGTTTCTCTGACAAAAGGTTGTGCAAATAATTATTTATAACCGCTGGGAGTCCATGTTGGTGGAGCTTGTCTGAAAGAACATCAATGGAAACTGAATCAAATGCTCCTTTAATGTCTAAAAATACAGATGCCGTTTGTTGCTTTTGAGCGAAGGCAATTTGGATGTCAGACGAAAGTAATGCAAGGCAATCATTCGTCCCTTTATTTCTACGGAAGCCAAACTGAGTATCTGACAACAAACCGTTCGTCTCGACCCAAGTGTTGAGACGTCGTAGAATAATTTTTTCGAACAATTTTCTGATGCAGGACATCGCAATGGGTCTATATGAGTTGTGATTGGAAGCTGGTTTCCCCGGCTTTTGAATGGCGATAACTTTCACTTGCCTCCAGTCAGGTGGAACAATATTTTGCTCAAGAAACTTGTTGAACAATTCCAACAAACTTCTTTTTGCGAGGTCGGGCAGATTCTTCACCAAGTTGAATTTGATTCTGTCCAACCCAGGAGCGTTATTGTTACAAGACATGAGTGCTATGGAAAATTCCATCATTGAAAAGGGGCTATCGATGGAACCATTATTTGGAAAAGATTCCCTAATAATGCTATGCGTATGAACAGAATCTGGACAAACTTTCCTCGTAAAATCAAATATCTATCGGTTCGAGTATTCCTCACTCTCATTTCCTACGTTACGATTCCTCATTCGTCTGGCCGTGTTCCAAAGAGTGCTCATTGAGGTTTCACTTGACAAACCTTCGACAAAATGTCTCCAATAGCTACATTTATTGGCCCGAAGTATGCTCTTGTACTTGGTTTCTAAAGTCAAGAATTTTTCAAAATTCTGAGGAGTTCCTCCTCCTCGTGCTTAGCATCTGAGCACTCTTTGTCCCACCAAGGGTTTGGAGACCTTTTGTTAGACGATGGGCAAAGATCTTATGATCCTATCAAAAATTACTGCATATTTTTGGATACAACAAAAATTTAAATTTAATTCAATTTTTGAATAAAAGTTAGTGGAGTTTGTTCGTCATGTTAGTTGGTGGCCGTACAAATCGACTTTGATCATACCGGTTCTCGGGTTCCGGTGCCAGAAGTGCATATCGTTTTCTTAAGGATGACCTACGCGAGCAAAGTATTGTTTCATTCTGTATGTTATGCACAAACAATCTCTTGGTTTCTTTCAAAAATCGAATAGAAAAACTTTGAATAGAATACCACAATATCCCAAGTAGCACGTTAAGTTGCTGTCCTGTATTTTTCTACAGATTATGCAATTTATCAAATTAGTTCATATTACTATTGTAGTAACTGTTGTGTTATGGAAAAAGCGCATTTTTTCTGTGTTGTGCAACATATCTTTAAGTTCTTCCGTTGTCACGAACATTTATTCACAATTATTGTGCAACAGATACAAAAACTCATGCATCGATCCCGTTACAAATGCAGCAATTAAATCAGCGAAAAAACAATTGTGAAACTTATGGGAACTACTACGTAATGTAAACAATACGTGATTTGATGTTTACAAAAACATAGCAAACATAATTTCTAATGAATAAGTTTCACATTTGATTTTCAAGACAACTGCTCGTAACACACATATGGAACCTTAAAAATAATATTCTGCGCATAAATAAATGGTAATACTACATATTGTAGAATTGATTTTTTGTGTTTTAGTAAATAGAAAATCGACAACAAACTGCATTTTTATGGTGAAACATGTCTTCGTACGCCTGAAATTTTCAAGCGCCTTTGAATGTACGTGTTTTGATGATTGCACATCAATTTCTATGAAAATAACAATCTATTCTTTTCAATGAATATGATTGGGATAGTTTTTAAAATATGTATAAGAAAGTTATCAAACATTCATACACCTTTTCAGACGATTTTAATCATATTGATGTTACAATTAATCTGAAAAAAATGATTTTTTTTTTCAATATTTTTCCATATGGCAAAACAGTAACAGTGTGTTGAAAGGAAAATGGTTCACCCAACGTAATGATTTATTTTACCTAAATAAACCGAAATATAAACATTTAAATATTGGAAAAAGAAATTTTTGTTTTTATTTTTATCAAACTGGTTGACTTAAACAACAATACAGTTTAGACATTCATCTTAGTGAACCCGACATTTGTGATACGCACTGTAGGTATTATTTTGGTGAGCCCATGTGCTTTAGTTGCAAGAACAAGTTGCTCAAGCGGTAATATGAGAGTAACTATGATGAACTTAACATTTAGTTCAATATCTTGTAAAAGTGATGCCAGGTCTGTTCATTTTTTCGCGAGATGAAAACCGAATACAAATTATTTGATTGATTTTTGTTTTCATTGCGTATGTAATGCTGTATTTCTGAAACTTTTATGATCATATTTTCATGTCGGCTAGTTTTACGTTCATTTCAAGCAGATGAATCTGGTACAACTTATTTGCAAGTTTCTAATTGTTCTTCTAAAAATTAAGAAAACTGCACCCACTGACCTAAAATTTCATGAGGTAGTCAAGACAATGCGGACTCGGCAACAAAATAGTTTTCACTGCGAGGTTTTCAATTCCACATTTTTTTTCTCCACAAGAGATATACAGCCATTTCGGCATATATTGAGTCCGATACAATTATGACAGTCATTCGGAAAATTTCTGATAAGTTGAACAATTGTTTTAATAACTTCATTTTTACATGACGATGTGAAAATTTTGGCAAAGCTTTTATAACTACTAGTGCAACGTGGGCAAGTTGGTGATTTGCTGCACAATTGTTTTAGATATACTTAAAATTGTTCTAAAGTGATTTTTTTTCGGTATTATCGTAAAACTTAACAGGTATAAGTTGCACAACCGAGTTTAATATATTTAAAAACTTTTATGAACTTATCTAACATAAAAAACAATTCTAAGACTAGTGCAGAACCTCTTGATATTTCAATAAGTTACATTTGCTACTTGCGATCATACATGAGAAAGGCATCATTACACCACTAGGTGGATTAAAACAGGTATTTTTTGTGACAAATGGCGTTTTTCCTTGAAAAACACTGGCGGCGTGGATTGCTCTGGTTTTGTACTTTCGAGAAGAAATGACAATGAAACACCGTCAGAATATTGCATTTTTTGCTCGAAAATGCAAAACCGGAGCAATCCACGCCACGTTTCATAAAAATCTGAGAGGGTGCTGCCAACATTTGTTCGGGTTAGCGCGAAATTCGTCATATTGAAAGTTGTACAAAATGTTATTGAAGTTGAAGAAATCAATCAGTCTGGTCATAAAAAGTTTATTCTAAAATTTGGTTGAAGACTGATAGAGTTGAGATGGGAGGGTAGTTGTAATTTGTATGTTTTTTGTTGGCGATATGAACCAACTTAGGCTTTCCCGGTGTTTGTGATCAAAAACTGCAAACAGAATCTCCCTCATTTTCTTTCAAGATGGTCAAATCTATTTTCACAAACTTACAGATTCAAAGGAAAAATTCGTAGAGTTTCCTATGGAATTCCTAAATTTGATGTGGAGTGCATACTACTTGTTCTGTGGATACTACTTGTTTTTGTTGTAGAATTTCACAGTAATATTCATGATGCTATGAGTAATATGAAAAAGGCATCATAACACCACTAGGTAGAATAAAACAGGTTTTTTTTTATTGATTTACATTGAACATTGAAAGTCCTCTCCGAATCCGAATCATAATTACCAAACACGCTTCCGAAGTGTGCTCGCGTTTGTGTTTTTTAGGTCTGCAGTCAGCATACGTCAATGGGCTCTTTCCAAATCTTGGTGGCACTTCCCAGTCGGTCAACACGATTTCGAGTGTTAGTTTTGGCTGGCTGTATTGCGCTGAAATTTGAATTGACAAGAGGGTCCTTTTATCTGTTTTGTGATTGCGGTAAGATTACCTTTCATCTCATCTAGTAGTTTCTACCCAACATATCATCCTTGTTTACGATACAAACATCCCGCAAAGCATATCCCATCGAAAGCTTTTAATTGATCTAAAAAAAGCTGTTCGCTGTTCGTGACTCAGCCATTTGCTCATCATTCAGTCTATCATAAAATCCAGTCTAGTGACGCTTAGCAAATGCTAATTACTCGTGTAGTCTCGTAGATCACCTGAATCGCAATTCGCTGGCTCGATTGGCGTAGTTTGAATTTGCTTGCTTACGCCATTCCCTCAATTTTTCTTACAGGTACAATCTCCCTCACGGCGATGGTGACTGCACTCAGTCTGGGCATGATCATCAATGAAATGCTACGTCAATGGACCTCGCTTAACCCGCTCGGTATAGTTAGGGGTATTATTTGTTACACCCGCCGCGTTGACTCGATCGATCGACGATTGTCGTCTGTTGGTTCACCCCGTTGAACCCCTCCGGGAGGTTGGATTTGACGTCAGTCGCAAGCCACAACAAAACTGTCTGCCGAGTCATCATCGATCAGTCTCCCGCGGAATGATCAGCATTTCTACACTTTCCACGCCCAAACGACAGCTTTGTCGTGATTTCCTGGCACTGGAATTGATGCGGCAGTGGTTTCCAATTTCGGATTTGCGTCAACTCCGACCCAACCGGGGGGTTTTGGGATCAATCTTCTTCTTCTGACTGATCAACTATCAGAAACCTTGGCGAGAATGATGATGGCTTGCATCAGAAAAGTCAGATAACAAATCGTCAGCATTATTCCTACTTTTGTTATCATCTGTTTATCGTCCAACCATCGGAGAGCCAAAACAACCGAATTCCGCCGCCGCGATCTCATTCGTGAGTGCTAAAAATAAGCCTCTCGTAATTCGTTCATTGTCACACGGGCGCGACAACGCGGTTTCGGTGATCATCCTTCGACGGTGTGAAACACCTCCAAAACATGGCATGGCGTGTTTTCTCGAATAATGTGTATATTTCATACGTCATTGGTTCAATTTGGGGTGAAACAAACAACAAACAGTCGCGATACTCGCGAATGTGTCAGATGTTTTTGTCTTCCGTCCCGTCCGTCCGTCCGTCAGGTTCGGATAGTTTATCCCACGCGCCAATCCTGTTGTTGTTTGTTCGGGTGGAGAAAAAAATCCCCGAGTCGCATAGCAACACGCAGCTTCCGCAGCTTTGCGAATGACCTTTCAGTTTGGTTTAGCGAAAAATTTGCGCGCGTTCAGAATCTGGTTTTGGGCGGTTTCGAAACTCTATATCTGTGTCATCCACCTTCTACTCGGCGGGCGTCGCAGCCGGATTTTTCCGATCGAGGGTAAACACCTTGCTTACGCAGGGTTGCTGAAATTCGCCTCACGCAACTCATTAACGTTCATCGCCTGCGAACGATTCAAGAACGGAGACAGCAAAGCATGTAATGTCGTCCTAGCTTCGGCTGGACATATACTAAAATTGGAACGATACAGAGAAGATTAGCATGGCCCCTGCGCAAGGATGACACGCAAAATCGTGAAGCGTTCCACATTTTTTGAAATTTTCGGAAATTGTAGAATGGATTTTCGCTGCATTCAATATTTCTGAACCTCTAAAGACCATCATAACAGCATTCCTTCCAATAGCTAGAACTTTTTTGAAACAGTTATCAGCTCAATGGCCAGCTCTTTCAGGTTTTGTATCATTTGATGGATAATTTATCATCCGCCGCAAATGATTCAATCACTGTCCTGCAGTGGAATTGTCGAAGCATCATGCCAAAACTTGATTCATTTAAAGTTTTGTTGCATAGTCAAAAATGTGATGTATTTGCTTTGTGCGAAACATGGCTTACATCAAACATAGCCTTAAATTTTAATGACTTTAACATTATACGTCTCGACAGAGACTCCCCGTATGGTGGAGTGCTTTTAGGAATTAAGAAATGTTATTCCTTTTATAGATTAAACATTCCTTCGACTTCTAGTATAGAAGTTGTTGCTTGTCAAATAAACATTAAAGGAAAGGACATTTGCATTGCTTCGGTATATATTCCTCCAAGAGCTCAAGTTGGACAACGACAGCTTAATGAAATTGTCGAAGCCCTTCCTGCTCCACGTTTGATTTTAGGAGATTTCAATTCGCACGGAATGATGTGGGGTTCCGTTTACAATGATAGCAGATCATCTCTAATATATAATATTTGCGACAATTTTAGCATGACGGTACTAAATATGGGTAGCATGACACGGATCCCAAGACCTCCTGCACGTCCAAGTGCATTAGATTTATCTCTTTGTTCGACTTCAATTCGACTAGATTGCACCTGGAAAGTATTTCCTGATTTACATGGTAGCGATCATTTACCAATCATCATCTCAATTAGCAGTAACAAAGGCATTGCTAATTCAGTTAATATTCCATATGATTTGACAAAAAATATTGACTGGATTAAATACCAAAGTAATATTTCAAGTGTCTTAACTTCAATGGAAGAGCTTCCCCCACTTGAAGAATATGACTTCCTCGTTTGTTCGATTCTGGAGGCCGCAGAACAAGCCCAAACCAAACGATTTCTTGGTCCATCGTCTAACAGAAGACCTCCAAATCCTTGGTGGGACAAAGAGTGCTCAGATGCTAAACACGCGAAACAAAATGCTTTCAAGACGTTTTTAAAACGAGGAGGAGGAACTCCTCAGAATTTTGAAAAATTCTTGGTTTTAGAAACCAAGTACAAGAACATACTTCGGGTTAAGAAATGCAGCTATTGGAGACATTTTGTGGAAGGTTTGTCAAGAGAAACCTCAATGAGCACTCTTTGGAATACGGCCAGACGAATGAGGAATCGTAACGTAGGAAATGAGAGTGAGGAGTACTCGAATCGATGGATATTTGATTTTGCGAGGAAAGTTTGTCCAGATTCCGTTCCTACGCATAGCATTGTTAGGGAGTCTTCTTCAAATGATGATTCCATTGATAGCCCCTTTTCAATGATGGAATTTTCCATAGCACTCATGTCTTGTAACAATAACGCTCCTGGATTGGACAGAATTAAATTCAACTTGGTGAAGAATCTGCCCGACCTCGCAAAAAGACGTTTGTTGGAATTGTTCAACAAGTTTCTTGAGCAAAATATTGTTCCACCTGACTGGAGACAAGTGAAAGTTATCGCCATTCAAAAGCCGGGGAAACCAGCTTCCAATCACAACTCATATAGACCCATTGCGATGTTGTCCTGCATCAGAAAATTGTTCGAAAAAATTATTCTACGACGTCTCGACACTTGGGTCGAGACGAACGGTTTGTTGTCAGATACTCAGTTTGGCTTCCGTAGAAATAAAGGGACGAATGATTGCCTTGCATTACTTTCGTCTGACATCCAAATTGCCTTCGCTCAAAAGCAACAAATGGCATCTGTATTTTTAGACATTAAAGGAGCATTTGATTCAGTTTCCATTGATGTTCTTTCAGACAAGCTCCACCAACATGGACTCCCAGCGGTTATAAATAATTATTTGCACAACCTTTTGTCAGAGAAACGCATGCATTTTTCACATGGCGATTTGGCAACAATCAGAATTAGCTACATGGGTCTCCCGCAAGGCTCATGCCTCAGTCCGCTCCTCTATAATTTTTACGTGAATGACATTGACAGCTGTCTAGTAACCCCATGTACACTAAGACAATTGGCAGATGATGGCGTGGTTTCAGTTACTGGATCCAAAGCTATTGATCTGCAAAAACCATTGCAAGATACCTTAGATAAATTGTCCGTTTGGGCTGTTCATCTTGGTATCGAATTCTCTGCGGAGAAAACAGAGCTGGTCGTCTTTTCAAAAAAGCATGATCCCGCGCAACTTCAGCTTCATATGATGGGAAGAATAATCGAACAGGTTTTGACTTTCAAATACCTCGGGGTGTGGTTTGATTCCAAATGCACGTGGGGAGGACACATTAGGTATCTGATAACGAAATGCCAACAAAGAGTAAATTTTCTTCGAACAATAACAGGGTCTTGGTGGGGTGCTCATCCGCAAGATCTAATAAAATTGTATCAGACAACGATACTTTCAGTGATGGAATATGGATGCGTTTGTTTTCGTTCCGCTGCAAATTCTCATATTATCAAACTTGAGCGAATTCAGTACCGTTGTTTGCGAATTGCTTTAGGCTGCATGCATTCGACACATACAATGAGTCTTGAAGTTCTGGCGGGAGTTCTTCCATTAAAAGATCGATTTTGGGAGCTTTCATCACGCCTGCTAATAAGATGTGATGTGCTGAATCCCATGGTAATTAATAATTTCGAACGACTAGTCGAGCTTCGATCTCAAACAAAATTCATGACAGTATATTTTAACCATATGTCACAGGAAATCAACCCTTCAAGATATATTCCTAACCGTGTCAGCCTCCTAAATGTACCTGACTCAACTTTATTTTTCGACACATCCATGCAGCGCGAAGTGCGTGGAATCCCGGACCACCTACGCTCTATGGAAATCCCAAAAATATTTTCAAGTAAGTTCAGGCATATTAACTCTGAGAAAATGTTTTACACGGACGGATCGCGAATGGAAGAAGCGACAGGGTTTGGTATGTTCAACAATAATGTTTCGGCCTCATTCAAGCTTCAAGAACCTGCATCTGTTTATATAGCAGAGTTAGCAGCAGTTCATTATAGCTTGAATGTAATCGTCACATTATCTCCAAACCATTATTTCCTCTTCACAGATAGTCTGAGTGCAATTGAAGCCATTCGCTCAAACGCTGCTGGCAAAAATGAACCGTTTTTCTTGGGTAAAATAAAACAGTGTCTGAACGACATATTGAATAATAATTATCTAATCACAATAGTTTGGGTTCCGGCTCATTGCTCCATTCCAGGCAATGAAAGAGCCGATATTTTAGCCAAACGTGGTGCTATTGAGGGTGAAATTTATGAGAGACCGATTGCTTTCAACGAATTCTATAGCGCGTCTCGCCAAAGAACACTTGCCAGCTGGCAAGCTTCTTGGGATAAAGATGATCTGGGTCGGTGGATGCACTCAATTATTCCTAAAATATCGACAAAGGCATGGTTCAGGGGACTGGATGTGAGTAGAGATTTCATTCGTGTGATGTCCAGACTCATGTCCAATCACTACACGTTAGATGCACATCTCCTTCGAATTGGACTTTCCGAGACTAATCATTGTGCTTGCGGCGAAGGTTACCGCGATATTGACCATGTTGTTTGGACATGCGTGGAGTTTCGTGATGTCAGATCTCAACTAATAAGTTCGCGACATTCTTGCTTGTCGTGACCTTCCATACATGAAACTTCTTTATCATTTCATTAAATCCATTGGAGTTCCAATTTAAATTTTATTTTATGTTAAACTGTTTTCTCTTCCATGAGTTCAACCAATAGCCAACTATAGGATATTGAATATAAGTGGTGAACTGATACAAACAATCCGTTATAAGATCATGTACAAAATAAATGTATTTTATTTAATGTAATTAAAATAGCAACTCGCTTGATAAAAACAGTGTTTAGATTAACTAATGAGTACCAACATACTAATATGATATTCGAAATGTATTAGGTTTAAACTACTATGTATTGTGGATGCCACGGCGAAGAAAAACTTATGTATATTGCCTATGAAATAAACGTATTTATGAAAAAAAAAAAAAAAGCATGTAATGCCGGACGAGGCAAAAGCTATGCTCAATATGTGACTGCCTGAGCGACTCGCAAGAGAGAAGAGATCTTGCTTCTTCATGCTGGTTGCTATTCCGCCGTGAGCCATTCTCTACCATTTCAAGAGCAGGTATCATCAGGCACGAGTAGCGCTTACATTGAGTCAATTTTTGACTCACTGTGAGTCAAAATGTCAGCAATCATGAATGCAAGTGTACGAAAAAAATTGAAGACAAAAATTAGCGATGCGATGGAAGCAATTTTTTATTTTGCTTAGTTTAATTGTCTCGTAGATATTGCCCTGATAAAAAGTGTGCGTTGAACATCACAAATTAGCTTGGAAAACTTTAAACGTAATATCATTACTTATTATTGGAAGATGGCGAAACGATTGGGTTGGATAAAAATTAAACTGATAAATAAAACTAATAGTCCACTTCAAAACGTCGTTTAAAATCGTATACTAATGTACATATAATGTACTTCCTACTGCAATAAAACTAATGAAACAGTTGATTCAGATTTCACCGAATACTATTCTCACGTTCGTACTCCGTGCTGTTGAAATTTTGCGGCAAGTAATGGCAGATAGATTTTAAAAAAGCTGGAGTTGAATCACCTGAGGACAATCACTTTTGTAAAGTGAAAATTTTGCAGTTTATATGGCTTATATAAGAAATAAAATAAAAGGAATTATTTTCCACATATAACTGTAGCAACACTTTTGATTCTCTTTCGGGTTGGTTTGATATTTATTTTATTTATGATTTTGAAAATGGACTGAAATATCTACAGTGATATTTTTTAAAATCACATATGATTATGAATGATCAAGTCCAATACGCAATATCAATATGCAATGCAAATAGAGTGACAAAAATATATTCTGAATATTGATTATAGAGGCAAGTCTAATCTTTTAATTCCAGGGATGATTTATTTTCTCATGTTTTTATTATATTAAACACAATTTAACGCTTCTTCGCATAGATTTGATTTATAGAAGTAATAGGAGTGCAGGGTTTTCCACAACGTTTGAACCTACTGCGACGCCATGTAACTGCTTGCTCTGCAAAAATCAAAGCAATTAAGAAGAATGGCTAACAAAGAAATAGTCATTACTAACTAAATACTCATTCAGCATCTTTTACCATACATCTACACAAATTATCGATTAGAATAACTGTACTACGATCAGGAAATTAAGACTTTTAAATTGAGAATCACGGTTGTGGTTCCGGCCAACTGCCACAGGATGTCGAAGCATTTTGTAAAACGCAACATAAAATTGGAGGAATAGATGTTCCATTGAAATTTACTTTTGCATTTTTGTATCGCCTTATTAACTTAGTTCTATTTTAATGCATTCATTAAATTTTTGCATTTAATATTATCATTTTTGGAGTTTCACAAAACTATTGCCTCGTAAGTTTTTCTTCCAAAAGCAAACAGCAAAATAATAACGTAATGTGATATCAGTTGAGAAATTGATGAGCTGAAATCAAATTAAGATTACAATCTGATATTGCTGTCAAAAATGTATTGAAAATAAAATGTTCTACAATTGACTCCCGAAGTGATCGGTTTAGCTTTTTTTTTTAAAAAGAACATCCGCTAGAAGAAATTGTAAATTCAATTTCATAACATTTTACAATATTCATATTACAGAGGAAACGATTTCAATTTGAAAAATAACACAATCCGCGTGGTTTATCGATTTGTCAGATAGTGCGATTTAGAATTTTTGTTACTCATATCACACATTCAGTTTTGAAACTACTCATTGTATTATTTACCTTAAAACTGTGTTGAGCAAAAAAAATTTTACGTGAATACTTCAAGGATCACATACAAAGAGTCCAAATGAAATATAATTCTGTTATCACATAATCAGGAGATAGTAGGAGAATATAGGATCAAGAAAAAAAAATGCATTTAATTCCACTTTATTTAACGTCACTAATGTCACGAGACAGATAATTTTGTTGTGTTTGATTGTATGATACTTGATTTTTAGATATTTATTTCGTTATTGGAAACTGCGGAAGGTCTTCATTGCATGATTATCCATGGCACAGTTTCCAACAAGTAACTGTAGAGAGTTTGTTTGTTTTTGATAATAATAGAAATATCATTCTTCAGTAAAATCTTATGTTGGCCTCCAAATTAGTGCCTTATATAAAATTATAGAAGTTCTATTTCGGTTTTAGTTTCTATTATATTGTAGCTCTAACGCCCTGTATATTGAATGTGACGGAATTATTTGGTGTTTATGGTTCTTCTAGTATTTGTACGAACTGATAGTGTTTATCATCAAAGTTGGTCTCAACTTTTTTGGTAGTTGACTTGATTCGACACAACTTGTCTCGAAGTCAATACAAATACTATTAGTTTATTATGAATGATTAACATGAAATTAAAAGCAATCATCACATATGTTTATAATTATTAAGGAAACGATCGTCGAATGGCTTTGTAATCGGTATATAAATAGTTTCACGATCATGAGAAACAATAATAATTGACAAAAACTGTGGACTATTACTTCTCAGGCATAATAAACAACCCTACATTCGACCGAATGAAAAATACCAATTTGGCATTTCGAATGAGGTATAATTTGTTTGGAAAAGTCGAACTCGATCGAAACACAAAATGAATTTATTATAGAACTACGGAATAGGAGTGAAAGTTACATATTTACGACACACAAAAACGCTCCATTAATAACCCTTTACAGTTTGATGATTAATCAATAACATATTCTGGCAGGTATCAAAGTTGTCCCTCATGCTACAAATCACGATTGAAGTATAGCAAACACCGAAGAAATGTGCAGTGAAGACAATTCAAAAAGATTCGACATCTTTCTTATAAGCTTTATACAGGAATAAAATTTTATCCTGGGCGGTCATTCAGTTGTACCACCATACGTCGCAGAGAACGAATCACCGTGAGTAGAAAATTCGACTCAACGCGAGTCATCATCACCACCGAATAGCTTTCTACCTAAATGCTTCGAAACGAACTCACTGCGAGCGAACAGAGTGCATATATGATGCTTGCTTGCTTTGCCAAGCGGTTCAATTCTCTGAGTGGAAGGAAAGAATGAATAAAGCAGACACGGAATATATACAAACTGCTCGCCGCACGGGTAGAGCATCGCCGGTGAAGAGAATAGTTCACGAGTAATGTTTCATTGATAGGATCAGCAACCTTGCTTACGCCTATCAGCGCACCATGGACCTGGGTTTAAATTGAAATTTTTTTTTCTGACAATTATTTTATTATCGCTACTACGAAGAACCTGCCCGGTTTGATCATCGGAAAGTCTACGTCGTTTTTTTTTCCTGTCTGCACCGGTTGATCTTAATATAACATATTTGAAAAAAAAATACCGTGAGTTGGTACGGGTTATATCGAAATCATTCTTTTCGCCGTATCTATCTAATCTAATTTGTTGCAGTGATAATTAGCGGGGAAGAATTAAATGTGTATTTTTGATCCATATTATCGTTGTCGACCTTTTCTGCATAAAAACATATCTGAGCTTAATATATACGAATCATGAGAATGTTATTGAAAAGTGGGATGATGTATGCCAAAAACCAAACAAATAATGAATTCATTAGTTTTGCCAAGGAACTTCTCGGGATCTATTTTTGTTAGTGTCAACTCAATCATTACTTTTCTTGCGTAGAAGCTCTCTAGTCTTTTTTTATTAAACCCTTTTGCACATTCTACTCGCATATCGATTCCATCATAGCATGCTATGCTTCTTTCGCAGGTGACAAAATCTCATGTTTGGTTTTCTATTCGTGTGAAACTTGTAATCGTTCGATATAATTAAATTTGCGTTATCATTTCCGGTCTTGATGTAATTAAATTCCACAGAAGTCAACTCAAACAGTGACCTTGTAGGTTCCAATGCCACCAACACCCGAAAAAAATATTCTGAAATCTCTCGTTCAGCCCAGTACGTTCAAGATAATTCCGAATTGAAATATTCGCATATGCCTACATCTGATTTTGGTCAAAGTTATGGCAAAAGAGCTGAATCTTTTCCTAACGTTGTTGCTTCGAAGGATGAAATTGTGAGTATAAATGGAAGCAATACGTTTGATTGATTCCAAAGGAAACTATTTCGTAACTGAGATAGAAACACAAAATAGTGTCTTAGAATTGCATGAAAAGTGAAGATCTTTTTCTATCTCGAAAAAAATTTATGCAATTCTAAGACATTCGACAATAACAAAAATTTCGATTTCGGAAATCTCAAAAGTCCCAAAAAGTCGTTTTTGTCAAAAACAAATTTGTTTCTAGATGACACTAAACCTCGTCGTTTCATGCAATTCTAAGACATTTGGCATAGAAAGTTTTTCTTACAATTTCGGAAATCTATTTTTTTTTGTCTCAGTAAGTCGATTTTCTCCAAAGACTTTTAAAATCGAAAAATTTTATTCTTTCGATCTCGGAAATCAATTTTTAATTTTAAATCTCCGAAATTTTTCGAGATGACACTAAATGTCGATGTTTCGTGCAATTTTAAGACTTTTGGCATGAAAAGTTTTTTTCTGACGATTTCTGAAATCTCTAAATTTTCCTAAGTCCTAGAAAGTTGATTTTTTCGAAAAAAAATCTTTTCGAGAAGCTTTTGTTCCATTTCAGAAAACAATTTTTTCAAAACCCAGAAATTTGATTTCAACAAAAAAATTTTGAGATGATGATGATTAAGACTTTTGTCATAACAAACTTATTTTTCGATTTCGGAAATCAATTTTTTTTGCCAAGAAAGTCGATTTTTTAATAACAAAAAAATTTCTCGAAATTACTAAATTTCGACGTTTTATGCAATTGTAATACTTTTGGCATAATTTTTTTTTTTAGATTTTGCAGAAAATAATTTTTCAGTCCCAGAAACTCAATTTTCACGAAAAAATTTTGTTGGCGTTAAATCTTTACGTTTCATGCAATTCTAAGACATTTTGGAATTCAAAAAAAAATTCGATTCCGGAAATCTAAATTTTTTCAAGTCTAAAAAAAATTCGAATTTTTCAAAAAAAATTTTTCTCGGGATGTTTTTTTTTGGATTCCGGAAGTCTATTTTTTTTCAAGATTATTTTTGCAAAAAAAAATTTTCGAATCGACACTCAATCTCGTCGTTTCATGCAATTCTAAAACTTTTGACATGAAAAAAAATATTCGAGTCGATTAAAAAAAAAATTCTCGAGATGACACAAAATTTCGACGTTTTTATGCAATTGTAAGACTTTTGGTATAAATTTTTTTTCGATTTTGCAAAAAAACTATTTTACAGTCCCAGAAACTCGATTTTCACAAAAAAAAATTATTGGCGCTAAATCTCTACGTTTCATGCAATTCTAAGACTTTTGACAACAAAAATATATTTTCGATCTCGGGAATCAAAAATCCCAGAAAGTCTATTTTTAAAAAAAAGTTTTTTCGGGATGTCACTAAACCTCGACGTTTCATACAATTTAAAAAAAAAACTGTTGGTCCCAAAAAGCCGAAATTAAAAAAAAATATTTTTTGGAATTGACACTAAATCTAGACGTCATTCGTAACCGAATGTTCGAAGTGAGCACACGCGTTTTTTTAACAATCGACATCGGTAAGACGAAGGTGCCTATCACAGCAGAGGCTGTAGTATAGGCATTAAATAAAAGTGATAAAAAGTAGCATCCCCGCAAGTGAGTTCTGTCTGTGCACCGGTTTTGTATCGGTATCGACAGTAGACGCTATTGTGCTATCCTCGGGCAGCAGTTATTTCTATTGTTTGCTACCCGCATCGCAGCAGCCAAATCCTGAGTCAAGGTCACGCTGAAGCACAACGAAGGAGTGAAGGAGCAACTCACCTAACAGCTTACCGTGACATACTGTTAAGTATTTTCTCAAACTTTTTCTTTCAACTTTTACTATTCATATATTTTCTTTTCATTTTATTTCTTTCTTTCTCATTTCAAGTGCGGGAGACTTCTTTACTCCCGCACTTTAAATATGAATATTGATGACAGTGGGGGTGTCTCGGAGGAGGGCGAAGCTGAACGAATGAACGAAGAACATTTAGAGGCTGAGTTTGCTTCCGAGATGCCATCTACCCCTCCTATACCATCTCCCCCCCCGATACCATCTCCCTCTCCAATGCCATCTCCCTCTCCGATGCCTCCATCTCCCTCTAAGATATTGCCTGCTCGCCAAAAAGTTTACCAAGACGATGGCTCGGGGGGTCCGTGGGTGGTATACTTCCGGCCCAAATTAAACTCTCTCAGAGTTTTAAATATTGCTCGGGACCTGGAAAAACATTTCTCGGCAATAAAAACAATAGATAAGGTTTCGCCAAACAAGTTACGCGTTGTTGTGTCCGACCTGAAGCAAGCAAACGGGATTGCTACCAGCGAGTTGTTCACGAAGGAGTACCGCGTGTACGTCCCGTCTCATGTGGTGGAGATCGACGGTGTGGTCCGTGACGAAAGTCTGACAATCGAAGATCTGATGAAGGACGGGGTAGGCCGTTTCAAAAACCCCGACCTTCAACCAGTGAAAATTTTGGAGTGCAAGCAATTGCACTCCAAATCGATAGATGGTAAATTTTACCAATCGGACTCATTTCGCGTGACTTTTGCCGGATCTGCACTTCCAAATTATTTGGTAGTGAGTGGAGTTCGTCTACCTGTTCGGCTGTATGTACCGCGGGTAATGCATTGTACAAGCTGCAAACAGCTAGGTCATACGGCAACCTATTGTTGCAACAAACTGCGATGCGGCAAATGCGGAGAGGCCCATGAGGACGATCTCTGCAGAAGAGCAGTGGAAAAGTGTTGCTACTGCGGGGAGAATCCTCATGATCTTTCGGTGTGCCCTACGTACATACAGCGTGCGGAGAAATTGAAGCGATCCGTGAAAGAACGTTCCAAACGTTCTTATGCGGAAATCTTAAAAAGAACCACTCCATCGACCCCTGAGAACCCGTTTGCAATCTTGCCAGTTGAAGAGGATACCTCTGACGACCCAGGCGAAGGACCTTCCTACACACAGGTTGAAGGAAGCAGGAAAAGACAAAATCTGGCTTCTCCCAAGCTTCCTCGTAAAGGCCTCAGACTGTCCTCTTCGTCACAAAAGAACCAAACGGAAACAAAAAGTGCTGACTCAAAACCGAAGCAAACACCTCCTGGGTTCAAAAAACTTAGGGATGATAAGGAGTACCCAGCACTTCCTGGGGCATCAAAAAACCCGAATGACCCCAAAGCACAACCAGAAAATCCAACAAACGCTGGATTATTGAAATTTTCTGATATCGTGGACTGGATATTAACAGCCTTCAATATTACTGATCCTCTGAAAAGCTTCCTAACTGCTCTACTGCCAACAGTAAGGACATTTTTAAAACAGTTGACTGAACAATGGCCCCTCCTTGCAGCGATCGTATCTTTTGATGGATAATTTACCACTGAGAATCGAAGATATGATCATTGTGCTTCAGTGGAATTGCAGAAGTATCATCCCAAAACTTGATTCTTTCAAACACTTAATACATACTCATAATTGCGATGTATTCTCCTTGAGTGAAACTTGGCTTACTTCTAACATCAACCTCGACTTCCATAATTTTAATATAATCCGCCTGGACCGAGAAGACTCTTATGGAGGGGTACTTTTAGGGATTAAAAAGTGCTATTCATTTTATCGTATTAACCTCCCCTCGACACCGGGAATTGAAGTTGTTGCTTGCCAAATTAATATTAAAGGCAAAGATCTATGTATAGCTTCTATCTACATTCCTCCCAAAGTCTCGATAGGGCATCGTCGGCTTGCAGACATCATAGAACTTCTTCCTTCACCGCGGCTGGTTCTAGGGGACTTTAACTCGCATGGTACAGGATGGGGCTGCTTATATGATGATAATCGTTCTTCGTTAATCCAAGATCTGTGTGACAACTTCAATTTGACAATTCTAAACACGGGAGAAATGACACGGAACCCTAGACCGCCAGCACAACCAAGTGCGCTGGATTTATCCCTTTGCTCGACTTCGCTACAGTTAGATTGCAAGTGGAAGGTAATCTGTGATCCTCACGGTAGCGATCACTTGCCGATCATAGTTTCTATCACCAACCGTGGAAGACCATCGGAAACAATCAATGTTTCGTACGATTTCACACGAAACATTGATTGGAAACGTTACGCGAGCTCGATGTCTGAGAAACTAGAAACATCACAGGAGCTTCCTCCGGAGGAAGAGTATACATTTTTGGCTGGCTTGATTCTTGACACCGCAATTCAAGCTCAGACGAAACGAGTACCTAGCGCGCAAACTAGTATGCGTTCTCCCAACCCATGGTGGGACAAAGAGTGCTCAGAGCTGAAAACGAAAAAAGCTTCAGCCTTCATCTCGTTTAGAAGGAACGGAACTCCAGATAATTATCGGAAATACGCGGCGTTAGAATTTCAAATGAAAAGTCTGATTAAAGCTAAGAAACGCGGTTACTGGCGAAGGTTTGTTGACGGATTAACGAGAGAAACAGCAATGAGCACTCTTTGGAATACGGCCCGTCGCATGCGCAATCGAAATCACGCGAACGAAAGCGAGGAATATTCTAACCGCTGGATATTTGATTTCGCTAAGAAAGTATGTCCTGATTCTGTTCCGGAACAGAAGATATCCCGCGTCGCGACATTGAATACAAACGAAACACCGTTTTCGATGGTAGAGTTCTCACTTGCGCTCTTGTCGTGTAACAATAGAGCCCCGGGGTTAGACAGAATTAAACTCAACTTGTTGAAAAATCTGCTCGACTCTGCCAAAAGGCGCTTGTTGAATTTATTCAACAAGTTCCTCGAGGGTAATATTGTCCCACACGAATGGAGAGAAGTGAGAGTTATTACTATTCAAAAACCTGGAAAACCAGCCTCCGATCACAATTCGTATCGGCCGATTGCTATGCTTTCCTGTATTCGGAAATTGTTGGAGAAAATGATTCTCTTCCGTCTAGACAATTGGGTCGAAACAAATGGATTGCTTTCAGGTACACAATTTGGGTTCCGCAGGGGCAAAGGAACGAACGATTGTCTAGCGTTGCTCTCAACAGAAATTCAAATGGCATTTGCTCGTAAAGAACAAATGGCATCAGTTTTCCTCGACATCAAGGGGGCATTCGATTCCGTTTCCATTAACGTTCTATCTGAGAAGTTGCATCAGCATGGTCTTTCACCAGTTTTGAACAACTTTTTATATAATCTATTGTCCGAGAAACACATGCATTTTGAGCATGGTGATTTGACGACAAAGCGATTCAGTTACATGGGTCTTCCTCAGGGCTCATGCTTAAGCCCCCTTTTATACAACTTTTACGTAAATAACATTGATGAATGTATCAACACATTATTCACGCTAAGACAACTTGCCGACGACAGTGTTGTGTCTATTATAGGACCCAAAGCTGCCGATCTCCAAGGACCATTGCAAGATACCCTCGACAACTTGTCGACATGGGCTTTTCAAATGGGTATCGAGTTCTCTACGGAGAAAACTGAGCTGGTTGTATTTTCAAGGAAGCGAGAACCTGCGCAATTACAGCTTCAACTAGGGGGTGAAACCATAGCTCAGGTTTTCACATTTAAATATCTTGGGGTCTGGTTCGATTCCAAAGGTACCTGGGGATGTCACATTAGGTATTTGAAACGAAAATGCCTACAGAGAATCAATTTCCTTCGTACAATAACCGGAACTTGGTGGGGCTCTCACCCAGGAGACCTGATCAGGTTGTACAAAACGACGATATTGTCAGTAATGGAATATGGATGTTTCTGTTTCCGCTCCGCTACGAATATTCATTTCATTAAACTGGAAAGAATTCAGTATCGTTGTTTACGTATTGCCTTGGGTTGCATGCAATCAACCCATACGATGAGTCTTGAAGTGCTGGCGGGCGTCTTACCGTTGAAAAACAGGTTCTGGGATCTCTCATATCGACTGCTAATCCGATGCGACATTTTGAATCCGATGGTGATAGAAAACTTTGAAAAGCTCGTCGAGCTTAATTCACAAACCCGTTTTATGTCCTTGTATTTTGACTACATGGCTCAGAATATAAATCCTTCTTCGTTTGTTCCCAATCGTGTTCATTTTGTGGATACTTCTAATTCTACTGTGTTTTTCGACACATCCATGAAAGAAGAAATTCGTGGAATCCCGGATCCTGTACGCCCTCAAGAGATCCCAAAAATTTTTAATAATAAATTTAAAGAAGTCGACTGTAATAAAATGTTTTACACTGACGGATCATATCTAGACGGGTCCACTGCAATTCAGTATACCCTTGAGATCATTGACACTCTGCCCACAGATCACTACTTCATTGTATCGGACAGTCTCAGTTCCATTGAGGCTCTCCGTTCAGTGAAGCCTGGAAAGCACTCACCGTATTTCCTGGGGAAAATACGGGAACAATTGAGTGCTTTATCTGCAAAATCATACCAGATTACCTTGGTTTGGGTCCCCTCACATTGTTCCATACGGGGCAATGAGAGGGCGGACTCGTTAGCCAAGGTGGGCGCACTAGAAGGTGATATCTATGAAAGACCAATCTGCTTCAATGAATTTTTCAGTTGCTGTCGTCAGAAAACTCTAGCTAGCTGGCAGAATACATGGAATAGTGGAACTCTGGGACGATGGTTACACTCAATAATCCCACAGGTATCGACGAAAGCTTGGTTCCGGGGGTTAGACGTGAGCCGAGACTTTATTCGTGTAATGTCAAGGCTCATGTCTAATCATTATATGTTCAGCGCGCATCTCCGTCGTGTGGGGCTCGCTGAGAGTGGTGTCTGCGTTTGCGGTGAGGGTTATCATGACATCGAACATGTTGTTTGGACATGTGTCGAGTATTGTGATGCCAGGTCCCAACTCATAGGTTCCCTTCGGGCCCGAGGTATACCACCCTTCGTACCAGTCCGCGACGTCTTGGCAACTCGAAATCTTCCTTATATGACTCTCATCTATAACTTCTTGAAAACTATCAATGCTCAAATTTAGTGCTCTCCCTATCTCTTTCTCGTCTACAGCTCTACCGCACTCTTCTTTACGTTGCTGGAAGTATGGCCTGTGTAAACGATGCTTCGGAGCATGCACCTGCCTTGAACTGACTGAGTTGCTGGAAGCTACCCAAAAACGTCACATCAACGTCAGAACACACCAACGAAGCATCCCAATCCAGAATAATCTCTTCATTGCTACAAGCTGAAAAACATGAAGATTCATCGAACGGAAAATGTGTCTAAAAGATGTATGCCACAAACCAATGATGTATTCAAATTTCAATTCAATACTGTGTAGGTCCCACCCTCCCTATGTCCCCTTACTAACTGGGGAGTATGCCGCCCCGTAATACGGCATCCCTTTCTCTCTCCCTAACAACAAGACAATCGGCCACGTTAAGCTAAAGCAAATGAGCCTAATAAAAATTTTATTTGAAAAAAAAAAAAAATCTAGACGTTTCATGCAATTCTAAGACTTTTGGCATAACATTTTATTTTTCAATTTCGAAATTTTTTTTTATCCCAGAATTCTTTGGAGGATTTTTTTGGAGATGACACTAAATCTCGACAATTCGTGCAATTTTAAGACTTTTAACATTTAAATTTATTTTTTCGGTTTCGTCTTATGACCCCATACAATTTTCCTGAATTGCATTTCACAAACTAAGAAGCAAATAAAAGGTCTTGAAATTCTTTAGAAAGCTCCCGAGAAATGATCAAGATCCGACTTCCGGTTCCGGTATTACAGTGAGATTAGAGAAAAATTCAATTTCGTGAATATTTTTTCACAAGCGATGCCGAAACGAGATATTTGGGACTACTAGTCCCTGGTTTCTACTTCTGAAAGCACCGATAATAGTGAAGAAAATTTCCAAAAACGGAACTAACTTCGATTTCTCAGCAACGGTTGAACCGATTTTCACAAATCATAATTCAAATTAAAGCTTTCATTGTTCTAAAAGAGACTGTGCAATTTTATCCAGATCCGACTTCCGGTTCCGAAATTATAGGGCGATGAGTGTCAAAACATTCAAATCGTCATTCAAAATGACGATGCAAAACTGGTACGCGTCGATACGTGTAGTGCGGAAGAAGGAAACACCACCGGCTATGATTCGTTTGCAGCATGGTTTATTCAATTTCGTATAGCGTACATGGTTGCCACATTTAAATCTATATTTTTCAAGTGAAAAATATGTAAATCTGTAAATCTTATAAAGGGGAAAAATTCTTCTAGATTTGATTCACTGATTTAATTTGTATACTCTATCAGTTACTTACTAAACGAACCTACTTCGGCTATACTGGTTCCAACTTCCTGGTTCCAGAAGTACTGGAAATAGTGGTCGAAAGCACGAGACTCACTCAATTTTCTCAGAAATGATTTGATCGATTTGCTCAAACTTAGGCTATAAAGACTGTTCCAAAAAGTATGGACGCAACCAAAAACCGCTGCCATTTCGCAATGGTTCAGATTCTGTCAATTTTTATGGCTGCGTCCTGTTGTTTACACTCTTCTCTAACCACTTGTGCAGTTGTTTATTCGTTTTCATTAGTTTGTTTCGAAATGCGTGGACTTTCTGCAGAACAACGTCGAAAAATTGTGTACAAATGGTGCACAGAACGCGGACTGTCACTGAGAAAGATAGCGAAAATGGATGGAGCACGTGAAAAAGCCGTGCGAAATGCAATCAGGAAGTTCGGTGAGGATAACCCGTTTTCGGTTTATCCTTCGAGGATAAACCGTAAACGGGTCGAAAAAAAAGTCCTGCTAATCCTCAGATTGTTAAACCTGTCCGAGACATCGATTAAAGTCGAAAAATTTGGTAAGAAAGCTATGGTCTGGCAAGCAATTTGTAACTGCGGTAAGATTTCGAAACCCTTCATCACCACTGCTTCAATGAACAGCGAAATATACATCAAGGAATGTTTACAAAAACGACTTCTACCCATGATTCGAAGCCACAAGGATCCTGATGTCTTCTGGCTTGATCTTGCTTCTTGCCACTACTCGAAGCCAACGGTAGAATGGTAAACTGGTTACAGACTTGAATATAGGGAGTGGGCTGTTTATTACAGTTTTTCTGCACACAGTGATTACATTGGAAGAAAGTTTGTGGGGCAGAGAACTTTTCACGGAATATTGCATTATAATAAAATATCGATCTGATCTCAGAAACGGAAGTTCGTTGCGTTGCTAACTACTTGGTGTGTTGTGTTTCGAAGCAATTAAAGAAGGAATATAAATGTGCTCCGGTTTTTTACCTTTTTATAAATATCAAAAATAGGGATAGAAATCGCTCAAACTTTAGAGAATTTTTCCGAGATCGGAGACGTATGGTGGATTGGTTATTATTCTAGACAATTTCAAATACTGAACTTTTTTTCACAGATTTTAAAAATATGAAACCGAAGCTCTTCGATGTATCTAAAAATTGTTTATTAACCAAGTATAAGGTGAGCATATTTTTGTTAAAATGGAACGTTTATTTTGATTGAGAAAAAAATAGTCCAAATAGTGACCATCTTCCTGGCAATTTGTGGATACCTCGAGAATCAGACATCCCATTTTCGACTTCTTCGTAGGAATTGAAATGGTGCAAAGTCAATGCGTGGCTATTCGATGAAAACAAATGGTAGTCATTTCATTTAAATTCATATTTGTTTTCCTTCCTTTTTTATCTTTGAATGATTTACATTTCATCTTTGTTACAGCACTTTGGATGTTCTGTTTCTTATTTCCTATCTGTTTCTTGGTTTTCACTGATTTAGTGTCATTTGATACAAACAGTATTCGGAAATAAATGAATACGACGGTGAGGGAGAAGCTCCCAGTCAAGTGCTTTGATTGTATCCTTCCTGAACTTTGAAACTGATTTTGATTTGACTCTGCAGTATTTTTCTTCAAATGCAAACATAGTTCTATTGATTTATTTATTTTAGTTGTTTGACGTAAAGCCGTCATAACTAAGTTTAATTTTTGCAATGACTGAGCGGAAACATATATTGGAGAAGCCAAATGATAGGAAACTACCAGAAAAGATGAATTTTTGGAAAAAGATACGCTCAGAGACAGGACTCGAACCTGCGTTCTTATGCATCCCGTGCATACGCGCTACCATTTCGCCACTCTGAATCTTGTTTTAGTCACTCTAAAACGCCAGACAGACATAGTAGAACGTACATCGAACATGGTCTACATCCCGGCCGTCACCCGACCGATACCTTCTATCCAAACATCTTCTCTGTCCATCAAACACTAGTCCTCTCGCTTTATACCTATTTCTCCGATCAAGCATTGAGTAGGAGAGTGTGCCAGTCGCCGGCTGGACATCGTCAGCGACAGACCCTTATGAAGGTTGTATTGATTGTCTGCCCTTTCCTACCAGAAGCAGATTGTTACGGAAAATCAAACCGCAATTGTTTTTAACGATTTATTAATTTTAGTTGTTTGGCGTATAAAGCGAGAGGACTAGTGTTTGATGGACAGAGAAGATGTTTGGATAGAAGGTATCGGTCGGGTGACGGCCGGGATGTAGACCATGTTCGATGTACGTTCTACTATGTCTGTCTGGCGTTTTAGAGTGACTAAAACAAGATTCAGCGTGACGAAATGGTAGCGCGTATGCACGGAATGCATAAGAACGCAGGTTCGAGTCCTGTCTCTGAGCGTATCTTTTTCCAAAAATTCATCTTTTCTGGTAGTTTTCTATCATTTGGCTTCTCCAATATATGTTTCCGCTCAGTCATTGCAAAAACTATAATTCTAATGCTTTCCCCAAATCATCTCTATCTAATACAAAATTCGACAATTTTTAAATGATGGAAATATACGATGTTGCTTGTTCTATGACTATGATGTATATTTGATATGTTTAGCAGATGTCATAACAACAACAAAAAAATTGAGATTCTTTCACGTCATATGTTCATTATCTACACGTTTGTGTAGATCTGCTATCACTAAAAAATCCGGAGTGGCACCGAGATCGAAAGCGTGAAAAAATATGTTTCGCAATTGTCAAGTATTTTTCACGCAATAAATACATTTTCAATAGATTGTAAATGGAGTGGTAGTTTCAAAAATCAAATGCAATGAAAATCCATAGAACCATCCTACCTCCGTAAATATGACAATTAAAGAGTGGAAATTTTGGGAAGATTGTCTCCAGTCCAAGCTCTTTCAAATATGGTATAACGGTATGAATTCGCTTTTGGGGCAGAGTTCAGATTTGGACAGATCCACAAATTTTATTACCAAACGCTTTGTAATCAATTCAATTATCGAACTAATGAACGAACGATACGCTATTGGAAATTCGGTAAATATTCACAAAATCTATAAAAAATGTCAAATAAGTACATTTTCTGTTACCGTTCAGCATTTTTTAATTTGGAGTAGTTAATACTTTTTTCATTAATTCATTATTTAATTTTTCATAATTATTTCATCCAAGTACAAAGCAAAACGATCCAGTACTGGGGGACGGGTATAGTGTGATGGGATAGTCGATGCCTATCACGCAGCCCACCTGGGTTCGATTCCCAACCCCGCACATAGGGTCAGAAAGATTTTCTGGTCCGAAGAGCCGAATGACCTTAAGGTGTTAAAACCTCTATAATTGAAACAAAAAAAAAATCCAGTACTATGCCTCTGGAGGTCAATTGCACTTTATCGTGAAGGAGGAGCTCGGAAAATTCAGTAGTAATTTCTATTAAAAATTCTACGAAACATGCGATAAGCTCCATTATTTCGACCGGAAAGACGACATTGACAACGCGGTTCGGTGAGAAGTTAGTACACGGGGTTAAGAGATAGAATTGGGGTCCAATACTCGTTAGTCGATTTTAAGTACTTTTTTGTAAAATAAACAATATTTGTGTATAAAACTAAAGAGCCACAGCATCATATACAAAGAGCCTTGGGCTATTCCCGGCTTCCTGTTCCTGAAATAGTGGTCATATACTCAAAAATGGAACTCACTCACATTTCGTAGAGGTCGCTTGACCGATATTCACAAATTTAGGTTCAAATAAAAGACCAAAACTCCTAAGCTTCTGAACTTTGCGCGGATGCAAGTGTTTTTCAAATTTCATTTTTGCCATTTCTAAAATTATAAGTATTTAAAATTCAAACCCTCATTTAAAGTACGATGGCCGAATCATATAAAATCTTATAAAATTTACTAAAATCAATACAGTCAGTCATGTTAACAGATGGTCATTCAAACCGACTTCATTTACACCGGTTGCAGAAGTACCTGCAATAGCAAAACTGTTTCATTTTGTTGGTTGTGCTAATTGTTCTTTTTTTGTTTTCTTTCAAGAAGCAATAATTTTTTTTCGAAGAATGCCACATATATGAGAATGTGAGAATATGAGTAATACGAGAAAGCCATCAATACACCACTACATGGATTAAAACAGGTTTTCTTATTACTATCTGATTTCTACACATTAGAAAAAAACTACAAAGATCAGCCCCTGGGGTTGTTCGAGCCATTGATGTGGAACAAGGTAACCAAAATTTCTAATGATCGATATTTTCAATTAATCGACACACTTTTGAATCCTCAAATGCACGAGAGTCGGCTTAGATTGATCTTTATTAGGAACCAACACCGAACACGCGAACCCAGAATATAGACTCTAAGGCTATTCGCAACGCGGTGATGGATATCTGTTCTAAAATGACATACTGTTGTATAATTGAAAACTGTCAAAAATAAAACTCGAGCTTGACGATCTCAACGGAAAGATTTAAAATCTGTTCTATATATTTCTGTAAATGTATTGGTGTTGTGTCTATTCACTGCACTGTTTCAAATCAGAAACAAACAAACTAATGGCGTTTTCGTTTTTAATTTGTACTACACCGGTGCAGTGCTACACTGAGGCATGAATAAACGAACAAAAATGACAAAAACATAAACAGTAACCATTGACTACAATAAACGATTCCATTGCACAGAGCTACACCAAACTTTTGATGAGTGCTACACCAGTGGTATCGGTGCAGAAAAAGTGTAGCACTGGTGTAGTGCAATTGGTAAAAACGAACGGTTTCAGTGCAGCTTTCGCTACACCAGTGTAGTGCAATTTAAAAACGAAAACGACATAAATTAATGATTTCGAAAACAATATGAATATTTTTACAGATCATAGTGAGCTGGAGTGCTTCTAAATGAAACTGTATTATTCAGTGCAAAACATTTAACGCTTACATTGATAAATTCTGAAATGTCATTCGACGCTTTGACATCTCGTCTCTCAGATTTCGTAACAGACGCTCACGCAAAAAAAATTGAAGCAGTGTTCTATTCGTGTTTCAAATATTCATTAATTTAAAACAATTTCGTCGAGCAGTTTTAAATCTGTTTTAAATTTGTACTCGAAAAATAGAACTAAATCTCAGGGTCGTGATTGACATGTTTCAGTTGTAGATCCAAAGTAGATCAGTCCATATGAAATAAAACAGCGCACAGTGATGCCAAGGTGGCAGAAATCCAAAAAATAATTTGATTTTTTTCCTGCACTGTATTAATTTTTTTGAATTCTCAGATAAGTGAAGGATTACAGTTTAGAGTAAAAAAAAATTTTGAATAAGAAATAATCTCTCCATATCCTCTCAAAGATAGGGTATTGTAAACTTTCTTTTCATCCTTCCATACAAAATATATGGTGCAATGACGATGTTTTGCGATTAGAGTTCTATAAAGGTAGGAAAGAGCTGCCACTGTTCAATAGTATTTGATTTTATAGCGTTTTTTTTTTCTTTTCAGAAAACACTATGCGATCCTGCACATTTCTGCACCTTAAAGGTTATTTTCAATAGTTTGCGGGGTCGACAATAAAAATCACAGAAACAAGGGCCAGACTTTTGTAACTGAAGTCAGTGTCAGTAAAATTTAAATAAACGGCTTTAACCCTTATGCACTCGAATGGGTACCCGGGTACCTTTTCGAATTTCAAAATAAGAAATTTCTGAGTTAGGTTTAAACTAAGATTCTGCAATTCGGTCAATTCCAAGAACTAGTTGGACCATAACTTCTCATGCTTTGACTTTTCATTTTACAGTAAGGGGGGTCGAATGGGGGGGCTCAAATTTTTTTTATTACGTAAACACCCGAATGGGTACCCGGGTACCCACAAATAAAAATGCTTGTAACTAAGGCAAATTCCATCCGATTTGAATTTTTTCAGTACGGGTAAATTCAGAAATTTATCCACTTTTCGATGGCCGTGTATATTGCTGTAGTAGGTTCTTCTGGTTCCCGTTAATCCGGATTTCCGTAGAATGTTCCGACACTTGTGTTTTCCACCATAAATGTCATTTACTAATTTGAAACTTTTCCAAACCAGCTATTTGAGAAAGGCCGTACCAAAATGAACCTTTTGTAGAAAAATGACGTCATCTAAAGGGTAGTTGGCCTATTCTGGACTTACTCTCATAGAACGAAAAAAAGGAAATATAAATGAGAACGAAACTAATTTTTGCTTTCACTAATTTTGATTGCATTTAATTACATTGCATACATAACACAAAATTTGGTATTGCGTGCTCCTCGCAATAGGCCTGAAGTACATAATAATTTTCAAACTGAAGATAAGAAAGTGAAGTATATAAGGGAACATACATAAAGTACGTCACGCGTTTAGGGGGGAGAGGTTTCAAAAATACGTGACAATACATGGTGAAAAGATTGAGAAATGCTCGACAAAGGGGGAAAGGAGTGGTAGAAAAATTCAAAATTTTATGTTACGTACATAACGGATGCCCCCTGAAATATATAAACATAACAACTCAGCATAGCACTTGATTTCATATAGCAATTCTTAGATAAGATTACAAAAATACGTGAAATCCGTGTATAAATGCCTCGATGTCGGAACTCATTTAGGATATCCGGGTTCCTGGGAACCAGGAGCACCATGTCCATCTTTATGGGTACCAATCCCAAAGAGCTTAAGTTCCTGAATCCAACAGTGCTAAAATTACTTCAATCGGTTGAAAAATGCTCAACTTACAGCGATTTAAAAAAATGGGTACCCGGGTACCCATTCGGGTGGTTAAAGGTGTTTTTTTTTTTTCGAGTGCACAACGGTTAATAAAATGAAATCAAAATATATAACATACATAACATAAAACACCTATATAAATGTCGTTATATAAATCTATTCATAATGTATCAGGCGTTGGAATAAACTACTTAAGTTTCATGATTTTTAGTTTTAAGTATAGTCCATCGTTATATACCATCACTAAGACTCGGATACCACGTTTGAAAAATTCCTTTTCCTCAGATTCGACAAATGAATCGATCCAATTTTTGGTGGTGTCGTAGTTTTTCAAACTGAGCTGACAAGTTATGCGCCATGGATTGGAGCAAATGGCAACCGTATGGAACAATGTCAGGTAAAAAATGGCGGCTTGGGCAGAACTTTTCATTGCAGCGATTGTAAAACAACAGCTTTTACAACTTTCGAAGCATGGAACCTTGCATTGTCATGAAACAAAAATACTATGCCATGAAGATCTTCATATTGCGTCCGCTTTTCATGCAATGCTCTGTCCAAACGCATTTGAGTAGCTCATAATAAATAGCGCCCAGTTGATCCCACATGCACATGCACTTTTTATGTTCTCCGGAACTTTCTTGTAATCCATATAAAAATTCCCAAATTCGAACCACGAAAACCACTTTATGCATGTTTGCTCAGCGTAATTTTTTTCGTCATTTTTCATTTTAACAAGATACTTTAACATAAGAAAAATCTACTATTAGTAGTAAAGCTGTAGTATTCAACCAAATTTTATTTTGTATCAGGTGTAAAACTTTGCTTCCGTCGTTTTTTTTTCAAAATTAGAAGCTTTATTGCTTACAGATGTATTATTCAAAGTATTGTCCATCGCTAGCGACAACTTTCTCCCAGGAGTCCTCTTTTGACGCTATCCATGAAGCAATCCATTTTTCCAACTCTTCAAGGGATTGCAAATGTTGATCTGTCAGGCCGTGTGCCATCGAACGGAATAGGTGGAAGTCAGAAGGGGCGACATCTGGGGAATACGGCGTGTGGGCAAGACTTCCCATTTCAGCGTTTCGAGGTACTTTTTGACCACTTTTGCTATGTGAGGCCGAGCATTGTCGTGTTGGAGGATGACATTGTTGTTATATCGCTCTTGATATTGTGGCAGCTTTTCTTTTAGCGCGCGACTAAGACGCATCAGTTGCGTTCGGTAGCGATCTCCTGTGATGGTTTCACCCGGTTTTAAGAGCTCTCCATCAAACAATGCTTCTAGTTGTTCATCTTTGAAGGTTCCTTTTCTTCCACCACCATGTTTGTCTTCGACATCGAAATCACCATTTTCAAAACGTTGATACCAATCCCGACACGTTCTTTTACTCAGAGCAGCATCACCGTAAGTTTTTGAGAGCATTCGATGCGCTTCAGTTGCATTTTTTGCGAATTGTAACAGAAAAGTAAAACTTCCCGCAAATGGCGAGAATTGAGCACATAAACAGACATTTTAAAGCGTGAATAATACGAAAACAAGAACAACTGTCACTGAAACGGCGATGACCATTCGTTAGGCACTGTACACACTCACTTTAAAGGCATTATTATCTATGTATTTTGATCAACCTCAACCGGTATAGCCACCTATCGGAAAACGGCGGAAGCAAAGTTATACACCTGATACTTGTGTTTGTGTTCTTTCATAAACTCGAAAAACTTAAAAAATGCCAAATGCAGAGTATTTTCCAAAAATTATTATTTTTGTTAAAAACAAAAAAAACACTTTTTTGATTGTTACAATCATAGTACAATAAACTACATCAGTGTTACATTACAACATATCAGAAAATAATAATATTATGATAAGCACTTCTGGAGAAAATTGATGTTTTCAAGATATAAGGAAAAGCTTTTTTTCTCTGTGTATACATTTTCCACATAGGTTTAATCATTATTTGAAACATTAGTTAAAGCTCCTACTCAATCACGAAATAAATAAGAATACACAAGTTAATTTATTTAAAAAAGTCGTCATTTTCCGCTTCATAGCGAACGGTGCATCATGTCACTTTAAGGTGGATCGAATATTTTTTCATGCATTATCAGGACGAAAATATATTCAGAGACTTCAAATTATTAATAAAAAACCATCCAGCTGACGTTTATCGACGTATTTTTGGTTTTTGCCAACTTTTGTATGGAGAGGCATCACTGTGCAGCGTTGCGAACAATCTAATAGTCGTGATTTGTATTTGTTTGTAGCCGACGGAATTACATCAATAGCCCAAATGTATGCAATTAAATGTTTGTACTTGCTTGCGATACGGATATCGATATTTAAGCTTCTTTTAGCCAAGCTTGTGTTCAAGTTTTGTACACAAGCAGTTATTTTTATAGCGTTTCTCTACCATTACTATCCTTCTGCGATTTTGGTTGAAGCGATAAACTTTATCTCATCATTAATCGAGTTCATCCTATATAAATTAGAAATTAATCTTATGCACTCAACATTTACCCTGGGGTAGTTATTTTCTCAGGCGAAACGACATAACATGGAATTTCATACGATCTTGCATGACACAAGATCAGAGCATACCAATTGAAGCTTCAAATCGTTTTATGGCACTTTTTGTCTTGCTTTCTAGCAACAACCTAACTCTAGCAAGCTACGTGTAGGACTGAAACGTTAGCTATAATTTTGCTTCTATTTATAGATTCGCGTGCTTCCAACAGCTTCGCTTTTGAATCGATTGACCAATCAGAGCGATGCTTTCCTTTTGATATATCGCTTACTCCTTCAAAACCGTCGACTATGGCAGGGAAATCCGGTATGCCGGCGATTTTTTGCAGACAAAATAGGACACTGTTAGCTATTCATCAACATTTCAATGATATACAATAAAAAATACATGGCTTTGAACATTCAAATCAATACGTAGAAATATTTCCAATCAAATGGTGACATAATAATCATAATTGATACAAAATTGACTGAGCTGTAATTGTTCAAAACCTGACCACATTTCTACGTGTATTTTTCTTGAGTTTCTAGTTTGCATCTGTATATAGAAAACAAAAATGTGTTCCACATTAAAATTGATCACGAAACCAACCCTCTTGGGGAAAACCACGTGTACTCACTTCTCACACTGGTGCTGGAACGTTTTGCTTTGTGTTTGGATGGAATAAACAAGTTTTTGGTTGTCATAGAATCTGTGGCAGACAACTTTTGCACAACCAGCCATCTGACACCGGTATGTAAGCACCAGCCATTTGGAAGTATACCGATTACGTTGAGCCCCTCGCATTTCGAGCCCCAAACACTGCGATGTTTTGATATTCGTCGCTACTCTCAATTTGTGAAAATTATCTCCACTTAATTTCCCAAAACACTGTCTGCTGTATTTTAAGTAAACCAAGTTATGGTGAGAGAGTCGACACAAAATTCACTAATTTTCGTGCACTAAACAAGGTAAACGCGTTAAACAAATGCATTACTGTTTGTTTGTTTACGTTGCAATCAGCTGATTTTGAAGTTCCGATTTTGATCTCATCAAGATGGCGTCGTGACAGGGAGCCGTGCACAACAGTTTCAGAAACAGTCAAATTTGTCTGTACAGTCATCAACTGTTTGTCTGTCGACTATGATCACACTGTGATTACATTGTCACAGATAATCTGCACACTTTGACTGCATACAGATGGACAGTCAAGCCAATTTTGACTGCTTGCAGACAACTGCGAACCGATTACACTATGTATACAGTCAAACTGCACAAGTTTGTGCAGATAAACTGGCTAATGTAATCGTACCTTAAGTAGCAAATGTTGAGAATAATATGCTGTTGTTGTAGTCTAATATTATCAGTATATCAAATAAAATTTGAATATCTAACACTTGTGAATTATTTACAGCGTAATCAAAGTGCGTCCATACTTTCTGGGACAGTCTTCATAGAAGTTTGAAAATACAAATTCCAGAAATTAACACCAGAAAAGAAAGGTTAGAATGAAACATTACGCACGTCTTCATTGTGGTAAGCCATTTGCTTCAGACAGATGGAGAGATTATATCATTATTTCAAGATATTTCTTGGCATTTTTTTTAAAGAATAGAGATATCAGTTTTCAGTGAATTTTTGCGATACCGGTTCCAAACGGTGCAAATTTTAAAGTCCATAAGTAAACAGTTTCAACAGCTTTAATTATATTGCTTTATGCAGAAGAATTTTCTGTACTTTTTTACTCAACTTGTCAACATATTTAATATTAATTGCAATAATTTGGTGCATACAAATGAACACGTGATCACTTTGATTTTTGGTTTATTTGAAAATATGTAAACAAAATTTAATTTTTAATATTGCTTCTTTTAGACGTCTCCGGAGATTGTAAAATTGTAATCGAATGATATACAAAATTGTGTAGGCCTTCACATTAAACTGAAACATATTTTCGTTCATTACGAAAAATCCCGCATTTTTAGATGGCTTTTGTTTACAGTTTTTAACGAAAGAAATCACATTTTCATTGGTTTTCCCTAACTAATTCTCAATTATACAGTACTTACTTCAATCTAAAATCGATTTTTAAGTATGGTTTTTCGCGTAACTTGTTGTAGCTTGAAATTAGGAGTGCTGAACATCACGTTGGTCGATTATTTTTATTTTTCGAATTTTCTATTCTATTTTAAAGGTCTGCTTTGTTTCTTCATCCCAGAAACACTTGTAGATGTTGTATGTTCTATCTTCGACGGTATCTCCTCCTTCCATGTTACATTTAGTAGTGTGCTTTTTTAACGCTGGAACGTCATGATTGTCGCCCAGAAAG
This sequence comes from Malaya genurostris, assembly GCF_030247185.1. NCBI lineage: Eukaryota > Metazoa > Arthropoda > Insecta > Diptera > Culicidae > Malaya > Malaya genurostris. The sequence goes on from NC_080571.1 coordinate 330,792,580, forward strand.
TCAACCAAGGCTTGAAGTTTGAACGTACCATCAGCATCCATCACGCCGAGAGCACGGACGATGCAAACGACAAATTTCTGTAAGAAGATTTATATCTTATTCCAATTACCGGTTTTATATTATATGGATACCTACCTTCGGTGTTTCTTCATCCGGGAAAAGGTTTCCGTTGAATGTCCATTGTTCCGTAAAATCACTGTTCAACTCTATGCCGAGCTCATCAGCACATTTTCCGACGACAACATTTTGTTTTTGTAGTTGTTCTTCCGTAAATCCAGCCTATAGTGGAATAACATTGGATCGTATTAGTTCTAGGACTAGGACTCCAAACAATACCAGACATGAAGCTGCCAGACCCAGAAAAACGTAACTTGTAAAACAATTCATTTCGCCACAGTTGATCAAACACCCTCTGCTGGAACTTGTTGTTGACTTCCATCTAAGTTAGATTTACACTTTGCAGACTATTTTATAGATAGTCCAAGTATTTACGACTTATCCGACAACCATTGCATATGCAATGATTGATTGATATATCCTTCAATATGTTAAAAGTTTTTAAGTTGCAATGTCATTACTTTAAGGTAAATATTTTCCAAAGGATGTAATATTTCACTCGCCCATTAATTCTTTGATTATGAAAAATGATATAACGAATCTTTTGAATGACGTTTCAGACTCTACGTTTTGCTACTTCTATTACCTATTGTTCTACTCGAAGCATTAGAGCGTTCAGACAAACACCAATTCTCTTTCATCGCTGCATTCAAATTGGGATAAGTGAGGAAATTGTAACCTCCAAAGAAATGCGATTAGATAGTTGATAGTAACTTATTTCGTAGATTCTATAACTTTCATTTATCTCGTCGGCCAAAAAGTCCCCGATTTCACAAAGATAACAGCTTCGAATTTCGGTCTTATTCATCTATGTGTTGTCCTTGAATCCAATTGGAAAACAAAATAAACAGTTTCTGAGTAATGTTAATCGATATCACTTTCAATCGTTTTAGTAATATTTTTTTGGAAATTGCTCCTAAAAGTTAATATGAGTTAAAATAGAACTTTTTCTTCGAACGGCCTGGGAACCCAATTTTATCCGTTATTTCAAGTGGAATAGGTCTTTTTTCATTCGGCATTGTTTTGTAACTGTAAATGAAAGGTATTAATTAATATCGCATTCTGATATTTAAGTATACCTCCTTACCTTCACTGTGAATTTTCTGTAAACAGATTCTTTTGTAATTTATTCATCAAAATTGAACTTGACATTCGGCCCAATGCATCCTCCATGGCAGGTGCCTTGGGTCACAACTATCAAAATTGAGTTTTATATTGTTTCAATGAATGAATTGGTGAATAATACTGTTCCTTGTGAAGAAACCAACTATTGCTGGTATTAGCTCACAAATTTATATTGTTACTAGAAATAGTATCGGAAATTATGACACATTATCATGCAATTAGAAATGAAAATAATATTTATTTGAAACGAACATGACGGAATACATTCATTTAGCGTGTTTCTGTGATAATTTTCTAGGTGTTGAGAATTTACTGAGTCGTGGCAGATTTTTTCTCTGTTCATGAGCAGTGGCTCAAGGCTCCAGATTGTGAATTCTGAGATCTTTATTTATGAAACATTTTTTGCATTATTCGAACTGTAATGAAATCTAACAAATCATATTCTTTGATACTCAATTTCATAATTGTATACAAAACTGAAGGAAATAAACTTGCATTCTGTCAATTTATTGACCAAAAATCTTGAAACAAAAAATGTCCATTATTGTCGCTAAAATGAGGTTATATTTTTTCTTTTGAAGAGATCAAATATATTTTAAATAACTTTAAATTCAAATGAATTCCTTCAATAATTTTCGAGAAAACACGAGCGGTCCAAGGTTGCTTACTTTTCCCTACGATTCAGGGTCAACAAAACGGAGTAGAGTAACGACTCCCTATTTCATCTGAGCTCCTAATTCCATCTCATAACTTTGAACATGAATTATATCTTTCATTTTATCTTCAAACTATTGTCAAACTTTCCCATTGAAAAAAAAATGGTTTGAAATCCTTCAGTGATCTTTTTTCCATTTAAAATAAACTCACTTTTCAATTTCAAAGATTCTCGTCTCAAAACATGATCACTATTTCACTTACTCGACTGATCATTATTTCACTTATTGTGGCGCTCCTGGTGGACGGATTTGGAAGTTCTTGGCGCCCACGTGTCGGGAATTTTGACAGCTTCTCGTATGATTTTTGAAATTCCGCAAATCGCCTGTACTTTGTAAACAACCAACATGGAAGCGGAAAGAAGGGGAAAAATGTGCCCAGTTATTTGGAAAATCCATTGTGGTCTGCATCTAGGCTTGCTAAACAGCTGAAATTTGCCCAGAAATACCGTATGGCGCGTTATCAAACGGAATAAGGAATCTTTGACGACAAGTCGGAAGCCTCAAGCCAATCGTCGGAGTGGAACTGTCGACCGGAAACTGCGTGGTAAGATTTTGAAGATGATTAAGAGGAATTCTAATCTGTCGGACCGTGATTTGGCCAGAAAATTCTTTTGATGGACGATGAAGCCAATGCCAAAGTCAATGCTGACTTCGGGCAAATCCCAGGTCAAAAATTTTACTTGGCAACGGCTCGGGGGGATGTTCCAGCCAAATTTAAATTTGTTTTTGCCGACAAATTTGCAAGAAAATTTATGATTTGGCAGGGCATTTGCAGCTGTGGCAAAAAACGAAAGTTTTCGTTACAAATAAGACTATAACTATACCAAAAAGAGTGTCTCCAAAAACGAATTTTGCCGTTCATTCGATCCCACGACCATCCCGTAATGTTTTGGCCAGATTTGGCAAGCTGTCATTACAGCAAAGTCGTTCAAGAATGGTATGCAGAGAAAGGGGTCCAGTTTGTTCCGAAAAACCTTAACCCACCCAACTGCCCCCAGTTCCGCCCTATTGAGAAATACTGGGCAATCATGAAGAGGAAACTCAAGGCAAAGGGAAACGTTGTCAAAGACATCAATCAGATGACGACCTGGTGGAATAAGATAGCTAAAACGATGGACGAAGAAGGTGTGCGCCGCTCAATGAACCGTGTTACAGGAAAAAATCGAGAATTCCTCCGAAAACGTAACGAATAATTTTATCCGTATTTTTACTTAAAAGTATGATGAAAACGCTCTATTTGAATAAAAAAAAAGATCTTAAATTCAATAATAAATAACTGAAATACAGGCAATTGTCTTTGTTCCAATTCTATCTGAAGCAAGCTTTATATTACTTATGTTTTCAAAAACATCATTAGAAGATTCTGTCAAGATTTTTGCTTTCAAATTTGAATAAAATCAAAAATTTTCTTTGGTACAAACTACCATCACCATTTGTAAGTAGCTATGTCAAGTTAATATAAGGAGTGTATCGAAAAGTAGTTAGCAACATTCAAACAGTTATTACCCTGAAATGGCTTAATTTTTTGCAGTGTGTTTTGCGGTGACATGTTTGTTTACATGTCAATAACAGCTGCGCAATCGATTGGTTTCGGTACGGTTTACCGTTTCAATGATGAGTCGAATTGATCCGGAAACGCGTAAGAAAATTCTGCACACTTGGTGCTCAGAAAGTGGTGTCACATACAACGAAATTGCGAAACGGGTGAAAGTGCACCACACCAGTGTCAAAAATACTATCGAGAAGTTCGGTAAGACCCTTCGGAACTCCCTGATAACGTACAAGAAACAGAAGGTGCCGAAAAAGTCCCTGGTACAGCAAGTTCAGGCCAAAACAAGAGCGCGAAAACTGTATAACCGGATTCTACAGAATAAAGACGGATGCATCCTGAACGACGACGAAACCTACGCCAAGGAAGACTCTCGAGCGCTGCTCGGACCGCAATATTATACGAAATCGGTGTACCAGGACCTGGACGACGCTGACACCACGGTGGCGATGGAAAATTTTGGGCAGAAGGTGTTGGTCTGGCAAGCAATTTGTACCTGTGGTTTGCGGTCGTCGATTTTCTTCACGAAGGGCACAATTAACGCCAAGGTGTACGAGGAAGAATGTTTGAAGAAGAGAATGCTGCCACTGTACAGAAAGCATAAGGCTCCTCTTCTTTTCTGGCCGGATATGGCTTCAGCCCACTACGCCAACTCCGTTCTACAGTGGTTGTCAAAAAATAATGTACAATTCGTGGAAAAGGACTTCAACCCACCGAACTGCCCGGATCTTCGGCCAATTGAAAGGTATTGGGCAATTGTCAAGCGGCACTTTCGGAAGCAAGGTACAGTGTCCCAAAACATGCAGGAGTTAAAAAAAACTGGAAAGCTGCCACCAGGAAAGTCACAAAAGTAACTGTGCAGAATTTAATGAAGAATGTCAAGTCCAAAGTGCGAGCGTTTCTCAGAAACTAGGATTTTCTTCAATATAATCAGTGAAATGCATAAAAATGTAATTTTTCTATAATATATCGAAAACTGATGTCAAAATATGTTTTTTTTTTCGGGCTTTCCACTGCCATACAACACGCAGGTATACACCGGTGACCTGCGCTGGTTACAGCTGGCGAAGACGAAAGTAAATCGGAATTCGAGTGGTGCTGGATGTCAGGTAGCAGTAGCATCACATCGTATTCTATCGCTACAGTGAGCTTCAGCATTGTATCAACGTCCAGATACATCCAACAAGAACATCTAGAGCAACGAGGATCTACACGGCAGTGCAACGGAGATAGACAACAATTTCAAGGTAGAAGTTTTTTCTTTTCCTTTTGATTGAGTACTGTGTAGTGTTGGTTTCAAATTTTATTTTAAAGTTTGGTTAAAAATTTTTATGTAATGGATGAATCCATGGACGTAAATCCTAGCATGAATCCGATACCCCCACGAACGAAAAAATATCAGGAGAGCTCTTCTGGGCCTTGGATAGTCTTTTTTAGACGTATATCAAAGCCATTAAACATTTTTCAAATTAATAAAGGTTTGACATCACGATACTCTTCAATCAAAGAGATCATAAAAGTAAATAACGATAAAATTCGTGTTGTGGTAAATAATTTGAAACACGCGAATGATATTGTCTCTTCGGAACATTTCAATAAAGAGTATAAAGTTTACATACCCTCCAAAGATGTCGAAATTGACGGTGTTGTTACCGAAGCGAGTCTTTCGGTAGATGATTTACTCAAGCATGGTGTTGGTCGTTTCAAGAACTCTATGCTTGAGGGTGTGAAAATACTGGAGTGCAAACAACTGTACTCAGTAGTTCATGAAGAGGAAAAAAAAGTTTATCGCCCATCAGACTCGTTTCGAGTGACATTTGCCGGGTCTGCGTTGCCGTCCCATGTCTATGTCGATAAAATTCGCCTCCCTGTTCGGCTTTTTGTTCCAAATGTAATGAATTGTACGAACTGCAAAAAATTCGGCCACACAGCTACTTACTGTAGTAATAAACCAAAATGTATTAAGTGTGAAGGGCCTCATAAAGATAATGATTGCAACAAGGAAATTGAAAAATGTATTTATTGTGGGGAAAGTCCTCATGAGGATATTTCAGTATGCACTGCATTTAAAGTGCACAAAGACAAAATTAAGCTTTCTTTAAAAGCACGGTCTAAGCGCACATATGCAGAAATGCTTAAAACGGTCATTGATGTCCCCCCTTTGGAAACCGAAAACGGGTTTTCAAATCTAGAGGAACCAGAGGACTCTGACTCTGACGAAAATAGTGAAGGTAATTCGTTTATCACTACCCAAGGGTCAGTTAAGAGAAAGAAGTCTTCTTCCAAATTACCAAAAAAGACACCTAAAGTTTCATCTTCAAAAAAAGATCCCCGTGTTAAACAAAAAAAGTCAAAACCAAAGACTGTGCCTCCTGGTTTGTCAAATTCACAAACCAATCCAGGATCTAGTACAGAAAAAGATAATAATCCAGTGGGCTCCATTTCACAGCCACCAACAGGATTACTGAAGTTTTCGGAAATTGTTGAATGGATTTTCTCAGCATTCAATATATCTGAACCCATAAAGACCCTCATAATGGCATTCCTTCCAATAGCTAGAACCTTTTTGAAGCAGTTATCAGCTCAATGGCCAATTGTCTCAGGTTTTGTATCTTTTGATGGATAATTTATCACCTGTCGCAAATGATACAATCACTGTCCTGCAGTGGAATTGTCGAAGCATCATGCCAAAACTTGATTCATTTAAAATATTATTGCATAATCAAAAATATGATGTATTTGCTTTATGCGAAACATGGCTTACTTCAAACATAGCTTTAAATTTTAATGATTTTAACATTATACGTCTCGATAGAGACTCTCCGTATGGTGGAGTGCTTTTGGGAATTAAGAAATGCTATTTCTTTTATAGATTAAACATCCCTTCAACTTCTAGTATAGAAGTTGTTGCTTGCCAAATAAACATTAAAGGCAAAGATATTTGCATAGCTTCGGTTTATATTCCTCCAAAAGCACAAGTTGGACAGCAACAGATTAATGAAATGGTTGAAGCCCTTCCTGCACCACGATTGATTCTGGGGGATTTAAATTCGCACGGTATTATGTGGGGTTCCGTTTACAATGATAGCAGATCATCTTTAATACAAAACATTTGTGACAATTTTAGCATGACGGTATTAAATATGGGTAGCATGACACGGATCCCAAGACCTCCTGCACGCCCAAGTGCATTAGATCTATCTCTTTGCTCAACATCAATTCGACTAGATTGCACCTGGAAAATACTGCCTGATTTACACGGTAGCGATCATTTACCAATCATCATCTCAATTAGCTGTAACAAATGTATTGCTAATTCAGCTAGTATTCCATATGATTTGACAAAAAATATCGACTGGATTAAATACCAAAGTAGAATCTCTAGTATTTTGAATTCAATGGAAGAGCTCCCTCCACTTGAAGAATATGACTTCCTCGTTTGTTCGATTCTGGAGGCAGCAGAACAATCCCAAACTAAACGCTTTCCTGGGCCAACGACTAACAGAAGGCCTCCCAACCCCTGGTGGGACAAAGAGTGCTCAGAGGCTAAACTCGCAAAACAAAATGCTTGCAAGACGTTTCTAAAACGGGGAGGAGGAACTCCTCAGAATTTTGAAAAACTGATGGTTTTAGAAACCAAGTACAAGAGCATACTTCGAGCCAAAAAATGTAGCTATTGGAGACATTTTGTCGAAGGTTTGTCAAGAGATACCTCAATGAGCACTCTTTGGAACACGGCCAGACGAATGAGGAATCGTAACGTGGGCAATGAGAGTGATGAATACTCGAACCGATGGATATTTGACTTTGCTAGGAAAGTTTGCCCAGATTCTGTTCCTACGCAGAGCATTATACGGGAATCTCCTCCAAATAATGGTTTTATTAATAACCCATTTTCAATGATGGAATTTTCTATAGCACTCTTGTCTTGTAACAATAACGCTCCAGGGTTGGACAGAATTAAATTCAACTTGGTGAAGAATCTGCCCAACCTCGCAAAAAGACGTTTGTTGGAATTGTTCAACAAGTTTCTTGAGCAAAATATTGTTCCACCTGACTGGAGACAAGTGAAAGTTATCGCCATTCAAAAACCGGGGAAACCAGCTTCCAATCACAACTCATATAGACCCATTGCGATGTTGTCCTGCATCAGAAAATTGTTCGAAAAAATTATTCTACGACGTCTCGACACTTGGGTCGAGACGAACGGTTTGTTGTCAGATACTCAGTTTGGCTTCCGTAGAAATAAAGGGACGAATGATTGCCTTGCATTACTTTCGTCTGACATCCAAATTGCCTTCGCTCAAAAGCAACAAATGGCATCTGTATTTTTAGACATTAAAGAAGCATTTGATTCAGTTTCCATTGATGTTCTTTCAGACAAGCTCCACCAAAATGGACTCCCAGTGGTTATAAATAATTATTTGCACAACCTTTTGTCAGAGAAACGCATGCATTTTTCACATGGCGTTATGGCAACATTCAGAATTAGCTACATGGGTCTCCCGCAAGGCTCATGCCTCAGTCCGCTCCTCTATAATTTTTTCGTGAATGACATTGACAGCTGTCTAGTAACCCCATGTACACTAAGACAATTGGCAGATGATGGCGTGGTTTCAATTACTGGACCCAAAGCTATTGATCTGCATAAACCATTGCAAGATACCTTAAATAACTTGTCCGATTGGGCTGTTCATCTTGGTATCGAATTCTCTGCGGAGAAAACAGAGTTAGTCGTCTTTTCAAGAAAGCATGATCCCGCGCAGCTTCAGCTCCATATGATGGGAAGAATGATCCAACAGGTTTTAACTTTTAAATACCTCGGGGTGTGGTTCGATTCCAAATGCACGTGGGGAGGACACATTAGGTATCTGATAACGAAATGCCAACAAAGAGTAAATTTTCTTCGAACAATAACAGGATCTTGGTGGAGTGCTCATCCGCAAGATCTAATAAAATTGTATCAAACAACGATACTTTCAGTGATGAAATATGGATGCGTTTGTTTTCGTTCCGCTGCAAACTCTCATATTATCAAACTTGAGCGAATTCAGTACCGTTGTTTGCGAATTGCCTTAGGCTGCATGCATTCGACATATACAATGAGTCTTGAAGTTCTGGCGGTAGTTCTTCCATTGAAAGATCGTTTTTGGGAGCTTTCATCGCGACTGCTAATAAGATGTGAGGTACTGAATCCCCTGGTTATTAATAACTTCGAAAGGCTAGTTGAGCTTCAATCTCAAACAAGATTCATGACAGTATATTTTAACCATATGTCACAGGAAATCAACCCTTCAAGATATATTCCTATCCGTGTCAGCCTCCTAAATGTCCCTGACTCAACCTTATTTTTCGATTCATCCATGCAACGCGAAGTGCGTGGAATCCCGGATCATCTACGTTCGACGGAAATCCCAAAAATATTTTCAAGTAAGTTCAGGCATGTTGACTCTGAGAAAATGTTTTACACGGACGGATCGCGAATTGAAGAAGCGACAGGGTTTGGTATGTTCAACAATAATGTTTCGGCCTCATTTAGGCTTCAAGAACCTGCATCTGTTTATATAGCAGAGCTAGCAGCAGTTCAATATAGTTTGAGTGTAATCGTCACATTAATTCCAAACCATTATTTCCTCTTCACAGATAGTCTGAGTGCAATTGAAGCCATTTGCTCAAACATGACTGGCAAGACTGAACCGTTTTTCCTGGGCAAAATAAAACAGTGCCTGAACGACATATTGAACAATAATTATCTAATCACTATAGTCTGGGTCCCGGCTCATTGTTCCATTCCTGGCAATGAAAGAGCCGATATTTTAGCCAAACGTGGTGCTATTGAGGGTGAAATTTATGAGAGACCAATTGCTTTCAACGAATTCTATAGCTCGTCTCGCCAAAGAACACTTGCCAGCTGGCAAGCTTCTTGGGATAAAGATGATCTGGGTCGGTGGATGCACTCAATTATTCCGAAAATATCGACAAAGGCATGGTTCAGGGGACTGGATGTGAGTAGAGATTTCATTCGTGTGATGTCCAGACTCATGTCCAATCACTACACGTTAGATGCACATCTCCTTCGAATTGGGCTCTCCGAGACTAATCATTGTGCTTGTGGCGAAGGTTATCGAGATATTGATCATGTCGTTTGGACATGCGTGGAGTATCGTGATGTCAGATCTCAACTAATAAATTCTTTGCGTACCCAAGGTAGACTACCCAATATCCCAGTTCGAGACATTCTTGCTTGTCGTGACCTTTCATACATGAAACTTATTTATCATTTCATAAAGAAAACTGGAGTTTCAATTTAATAAAGGCCCCTTTCAAGACTTAGTTCTGATCCCAGCTGCGTCCATGAGTTCAACCAATAGCTAAATTAGAATAAAAATAATGTAATGATACAAACAAACTCGAAACAGTTTATGAAATTATTAACAAAATGTCTGAAAATAACAGCTTATTTTATAATTTATAGAAGTTAATCGTTTGGTTCAAATAATATTTCCGAGTAGATTTCATAATTAATGACGAGTTACCTAAGATGATATTTAAGTAATAAGAGAATATGTTTTAATAAATTCAAAACGTTGTGACTATGTTAGAATTAAATTAGGATAAGAATATTATGTAAAAGTGATGCTACGGCGAAGAAAAACTTATGTAAACTGCCTTAAGAAATAAACGTATTTATGAAAAAAAAAAACTACTTTTCGATACACTCCTTAGTTTTGAATGTGGCAACCCTGCACGCTATACAAAATTGAACAAAGCACACGCTAGGCGGGTTCGTTTTCTTCCTCTTCTTCCGTACCAGCACGAACCGATGCGTACCGGTTTTGCATAATTTTGTATGACAGTTTCAAAGTTTTGATACTCATTGTCCTACAATTTCGGAACCGGAAGTCGGATCTGGGTGAAATTGCACAGTATCTTTTAAGACACTGAGAGCTTTAATTTTAATCATGATTTGTGAACATCGGTTCAACGGTTGCTGAGAAATCGAAGTGAGTTCCGTTTTGGGAGCTTTTCTCCACTATTATTCGGAAGCGGAAACTGTGACATAGTTGTCCCAAAGTAGATTTATATATCCACTAACTAACGAGGTCTAGCAAATAGATGAATTTACCACTAAATTTCATAAAAACGTGCACCAAATCCTCATGAAATTTAAAAATTTTACCAATCTCACTGTAATACCGGAACCGGAAGTCGGATCTGGATCAACTTTTCGAGGACTGTTTGAAGAGTCTCAAGACCTTTCATTTGCATTTGCGGTTGAGAAATTTCCGAGAAAATAAACGATGAAATAAATCATCATTTTGCGTGTTCTGTCTTGAAAATTATTCTGATATAAAATCGTTTCTTTTGTCCAGATTCATATCTTGAGGTTGTTCGTATCCAAAATTGATCTTTTAAGTACCTTTGAAATCATTATAATTGACTTTCATTTAAAGGATATTTTCCAAAGTCCGTTAAACTAAAATCGCTATTTTCAATCTGCAACTAAAAGACCTATAAATCGAAAAAGTGTTGAGCTGAGTTCAGATTTTGTTTTTGAGCCCAGTTTACATTTTGTTTTCCGTTTATTTCAGCGTCACTTTTGAAGACGATTTGAAATTTCGAACGCTTATCACTCTGTGTTTTCGGAAACAAAAATCGGCCACCGATAAAATTGAAGAATATAAGCATTTATTTTACTCCACGCTTGTGAAAATCATCTCTTGGGCAAAATTGCGGATTCAATGAACTTAGTCAAATGCTATATCACTATTTCCAATATTTATTAGTCGGGTGTTAAAGCTTTTACTTTACCTTTCTTTGTTCATAAGAGAAAATGCGCAAAATCACCTTGAAAAATATTTATTTTCAATTTCAAATTAATATTTGAATAAAAGCTTTACCCAATTTAAGTAGGAATTACTTAGGAACGTTTTCAAATTTAAAATTTAGGTTGTCATTTCAAAATCGAATGTCAAATTATTGTTTTCAAAAGCATCTTCAGGTATGTGAACTTGGAAAATTAGAGAGTTGTATTCAAGACACGACCGAGCACAATAACATAAAAAATGAAACGTTTCTAGGGTCTTCATAATAAATACAAAAATAAAGATGACAATGATGATGATACACTAAACTTCACTACACTTCAAAGTTACTTGAAAGCTCAATTTTAGATACAAACAACCTAAAGATTTAAACCTGAACAAATGCAACTATTTTATTTTATGATGATAATTTTCGAGAAACGTACAAACTTATTAATTTGATTTGATTTAAATCGTTTCTTTACCCCCAGTTTTAACCTAATAATGTTCGTTCACTGGGTGGACTTATTAATTTTATAAACAGTGTATCGATCCAAAAGAATGTTGTACCAGTAATCTCAGTAATGGTGTAATTTTATTAATCCTTCAAAATCGTCGATAATCTTCGGAAAGTGTCGGTAAATAATATGGCAACAATACGAGGAAGAAAACATGTGAAACAGTCCGCATAAAATATTTAGTTACTTACATTTATTTTCGCTTTGGCATATTAGGAGTACACTCAAACCTCCATTTACGTAACTTATATATGTATCAGGTGCAGTGCGGTAAAATTCCATTTTCAATCGAATAATATAAGATAAAAATGAAATTTATGGCCGCTGACCGACAGCGTATCCCTACTAATTCATTTGACTTTTGCTGCCATTTTCAAGTGAAGCTCCCAGAATTTATCGTCAATTGAATAGTCGTACCTAGTCATTTGAAGTTTTGCTTGCTCATTTTCAAGTGCCAATTAGTATAGCTGCTTCAGTGTCTTCGCTCTTGGTAGTAAGCAGATTCGAACGAATAGAATTGTAAATGGAGTAAAGTTTTAAAAATAAAAACTGAAGGAGGAAACAATTAATTTATGTGTATTCTGTGATTGGCATTTCAGCTATCTGATTAGTTGTTCATCTATTATCTTGAACCAATTCGAATGTTTACATGAACCTCATTTGAAGGCCGCTCTCACACTATTGAAAGAGATATTTTGTTACTTCAAGAGCTCAACTGACGGTAATTAAAGTGAGCCTCGATTGAAGAGAAACGAGTGATGAACTGAATGCTGCTCGTTCGGGCCGTCAGCAAACATTGTGTGTGTCAGAGAGTGAAGTTTACTGCAGTGGAGAGATCGTCAATGTGTTCCACATTCAGTTTCAATTGAATTGAATGAAGTTTTACTGCACTGATCAGGTGTACAACTTCGCTTCCGCCGTTTTCCGATAGGTGGCTGTACCGGCTGAGGCTGGTTAAAATACATAGATGATAATGCCTTTAAAGTGAGTGTGTACAGTGTCTAACGAATTGTCATACCCCACCCGTCGTATTCCCCAGATGTCGCCCCTTCTGACTTCCACCTATTCCGTTCGATGGTACACGGCCTGGCAGATGGATAGCGTCAAAAGAAGACCCTTTTTTTCGAACCAGGATCCGAAAATTGCCGGAAAGATGGGAGAAAGTTGTTGCTACGGACGGACAATACTTTGAATAATACATCTGTAAGCACTTTTTCGCAATAAAGCTTAGAATTTTGGAAAAAAACGGCGGAAGCAAAGTTGTACACCTAATATATATGTATTAATATACGTACACATGTGTGCAAATATTTGTATTTGTCATAGTTACAACGCGTGTAGCCATCAGACGCTTATTGTTTTGAAGCAAATAATAATTGAACTGAAACTGGCGGTTAACCAAATTCTACCAGGGTTCCTATTCAAACGATACATGTAAAATCGCAGGTAAACTGACCTTGAGTTTATCTTTGATACTATATGATATTGCATTTAATTGCACTGTATATGTGAGCCTGTGGAACTTAATTATACTACTAAACCGAGGAGACCGCTTTTAGATAAGTTTCAGAATTTAATTTTGAATCTTTTGAAGCGTTTAATTCCTGGTGGGACAACAACTTGTTCAGTCACATTGCCACGTTTCGTTCGTATGGGAATGGAGATTTAAGTATGCAAACCGATCCGTTGACAAATAAAAACATTTTTAAGCTTACAATATTGAAGCTTTGGAATCATTTAAATTAGGAAAATCCATTAACAAATCATCGAGGAACAAGCGCTGCAAATTAGATCCGAAAAATCTATCGCCGATAATTCTAAATTGTTACCAGAGAACCAAAATAAAGTACTCAATTCAAACCAATTTTTCAATGGTATGCAATTGAAATATTCAAATGACGTTTTTTTTTTTTTGTTTTTTTTAAAGGTTTATTGGTTAACCATTTCAAAACCGAGTTACAATAAAATACATAAATTAGTATCTGATATAATGAGAGTGGGATTTTAAAATTTTTGTGAAACCTCCGATGTGTGTTCCTATCTGGACTTCAATGCCGTGATGTTACAGTTGTATTTTAGCATTCCTCAGAAAATTTTGTATCGCTATCATTGCCGGAATGTTCATAGTACCAAGTATATCCCGAACTGGGAGGTCTGTTACATGACGGATGTTGTTGAGTTCGTCTTTTAAGTTTTTCCTTGCATCATCCAATCGTCTGCACCTCCAAACTAGATGATCTATATCAGCAAAACCATTTTCGCAATCGCAAAGGTTTGTATTTGTTATGTTAATTCTGAAAAGATGGGCATTTTGAGTATAGTGGTTGGCTATCAAACGAGACATATTTTTGATGAAATATCTATCAACATTTTTTCCTGAAAACCATGGAGTTTTATTCACGGTAGGTAAAATGCTATAGCAATATCTTCCTAGATCGCTGTCTGACCAGCTACGTTGCCAATTTTCTATAGCGATACTATCAATCATCGGATAGAAATATTGGGGTTCTATAACTCTCGGGAACACGCTACCTTCTCTAGCTCCACGTTTTGCAAGCAAGTCTGCACGCTCATTGCCATGCACACCTGAATGAGCCGGTACCCATAGTAGAGATATTATAGATTTTTTTCTGATAAATAGTGGGCCGTTTTTCGGATATTAATCAACGTTTGGCAGGATTTACTATTCGTTTTCCGTGACTGTAGAGCTTTAATCGCACTGTAACTGTCGGAACATATTAAAAACTTTGCTGGAGGAAGTGATTTTATGTATTCACAGGTATAAAGAATGGCAGTGAGTTCGGCTACGTACACTGAACATGGACTTTCTAGTTTGAAAAATGCTTCATGCTTAGAGCTGTGAATTCCAAACCCAGCTGAATCGTTTATCAGAGAGCCGTCGGTGAAAAATACATTTTCTAATTTGAAAGGATACATCTTATCCGTAATCATATGCTTCATTGGGGACGATCTGATGTGTTTGGGAATAGATTGCGCGTAACTAAGTTTTGATGTGTCTGACGGAATTTCGTATGCGCGAGATTGGATGGATAGATCATAATAATTGGTCATACTCGATGACGTTGATGAAATTTATAAACATAATCTATAGACAAATAAAAATTTGCATTCCGGATTTTTATCGAATAGCAAGTCCAACCTCTCGATAACTTTAGTGGACCTGACGTGACATGATATTAAATATCGGGAATTCAATTGACAGAAGCGAGTAAACAATGGGGGAACCCCCGCCAAAACCCCCACTGATTTAGTATGAGTCGACGTCATCAAACCTAAACATATTCTTAGGCAGCGATATTGTATTCGTTCTATTTTTATGAAGTGAGTTTTTGCCATCATTTGAAAAGCGAAACAACCATACTCTAAAACTGAGAGAATTGTGGTTTTATACAGAGTAATCATGTCAGTTGGATGGGCACCCCACCATGTGTTTGAAATAGTTCTCAAAAAGTTAACTCGTCGTTGACATTTTCTGATTAAATATTCCACATGTGCTTTCCATGTGCATTTGGCATCATACCAT
Source organism: Malaya genurostris (assembly GCF_030247185.1). Taxonomy (NCBI): domain Eukaryota; kingdom Metazoa; phylum Arthropoda; class Insecta; order Diptera; family Culicidae; genus Malaya; species Malaya genurostris. Next base: position 330,807,954 of record NC_080571.1, read on the forward strand.
AGTCCGAGATATTTAAAAGTTGATACCTGATTGATATTATCGCCGTATAATAACACTTGAACAGTCGAAGGCGTACGCACTATCATTTCAGTTTTGGATACTGAGAATTTCATTCCTATCTGATCTGCCCACTCTGTCATATTGTTTAGGGATTCTTGTAAATAATTTTGCATATCTTCTGTTTTTTTCTCCGTGCTCCACAAGCAAAAGTCATCCGCGAATTGAGTTAGAACACACTTGCTTTGTAAACATTTGTCAACATCCGAAGTATATATATATTGACCAGCAAAGGGCTAAGAGTTGACCCCTGGGTTAGCCCCATGTACCCAGTCCGTGTCGCCTTTACTTCATTGTTATGAAAGAAATGTATCTGCTTTAAAGACAGAAGATTGTACAGGAAACTACTCATAAGAGCAGGTACCCCAAGACCGTTAAGTTTTTTACACAAAATATCAATTAAAACCGAGTCGTATGCCCCCTTTATGTCGATAAAAACTGCTGCTAGTTCCTGCTTATATTCAAATGCCAGCTGAATAACGTTAGCAAGTAGAGCTTGACAGTCCCTTGTACTATGGGATTGTCTAAAACCATACTGAGTTGGAGATACGATTTTATACTTTTCAGTCCAACTTTCCAATCTTGTGAATATCATTTTTTCTGATGTTTTTCGGAAACATGAAAGAAGCCCTATGGGGCGATATGATGTAGGATTGTTGGAATCTTTTCCTGGCTTCGTTATGGCTACAATTTTCACATGGCTCCATGAATCTGGTATTACATTATTACGAAATATCCAATTAAAAGAGTCTATTAACAATTTCTTCGCGAGTAATGGAAGATTTTTTATTAAGAGGAAACCGAATATCATCTAATCCAGGAGCTGAATTGTTACAGTCATTTAGCGCCATTTCTAGCTCTCCGATAGTGAATTCATCCTCTAGCGTGTACAATGATTCACAAGAATCGTGAAAGGTTGGGGACTCCACCGATGTGAAAGCGGGACAAATATTATCCGCAAATTGTTGAATCCAATTAGCATTATATTCCTCGTAATTGTTATGGTTTCGAGATGGTTCAATATTACGTAATTTTTTGGCAGTCGACCACAAAGAGGACATTGCTGTTTCTCTAGTCAAACCTTGAACATATTTTTTCCAATACTCGCGTTTTTTCTTTTTGAACATTTGCTTACTTTTTGCCTCAATTTCCTTATACGTTAAGTATTGTCCCATTAGTCCTTTTTTCCTGAAATCTTTGTATGCTTTCGACCTTTGTTTTATAATGTCTGAACATTCCCTATCCCACCAGATGGTTGGAGTTCTATTATGAACACTTGTTTTATGATTAGGTTTAGATTGTGAATGAAGGGCTGACTCAACAATCAAATTATATAAATACGTCTTCTGGACGTGGCTCCTGATAATTTTCGATGAGTTTCTCTATGTACGTGGAATATGTACTCCAATTAATATTCTTGTTCAGGTCGAAAGTCACTAGTTCTGGTTCGTTATTTGATTGAGTATCATATTCAATTTCTATGGGTAGATGGTCACTTCCAGCTGGATCGTCTAATGTCTTCCATGTGCAATTTAGTGCAATGGACGATGAACATAGAGACAAATCCACTCTGCTGCAGCGTATCGGAGGACAGGCTACTCGTGTAATTTCGCCAGTGTTTAACACCGTAAGATTATGATCGTCTAATACATCGTATATTATTTTGGCTCTCGTGTCGTCATACGGCTCTCCCCATGCACAACCATGAGAATTAAAATCTCCTAGTATGAACGTTGGAAAGTCGAGGTGTGAAATCATTTCTCTAAGTTTGATTATGTCTAATTTTGTAGGTGATGGTGGAATATATATGGAAGCGATATGGAACTGTTGATTGTTTATCACCATTGAACAAGCTACCGCTTCTATTGGAAAAATTTCGGGAAGCAATATTCGACGAAATGAATATGAGTTTTTTATACCTAACATCACACCACCAGCTCTGGTTGGCCTATCAGCTCTTAAAATATTAAATGAGGGAATTTCGAAAAATAAGTCCGGAGTTAACATAGTTTCACAGATAGCGAAGCAATCGACCTTCTGTGATTGAATAATAGAGCGCAAATTAACGTATTTAGGAATTATACTTCTACTGTTCCATTGGAGCATCGTGAACTTTTTGTTATGGTTGTGCTTACCCATCAAGAGTTAATACTGAGTTAAGAAGTGGCCAATATGTGATGAACTTTTTAAGAAGAATGTTCAAAATAGGTGACAAATTTATCAATAAAGCTTTCCATGATGGGTTTAAATTGAATATTTTCGATTTTACATCTATCAAATCAGAAATCGCGAATTTTTTTGAGAAACTTTTGTCACGGTTGTTTTGAACATCGGCGGATTTCTTCCCTCGTTGTTTATACACTGGGATTTCCCCCTCGTTGTTTATACACTGGGCAATCACGTTGTGAAGTATGAGTGCCTAGACAATGAGGGCAGACATTTTCTTGTGCTTCACATTCCCCATCGCTGTGGACTTGTCCACAACTACCACAACGAAATTTGTTGCTGCACATAACCTCTGTGTGTCCAAACTTTTTGCATCTCTTACACACCATACCTTTTGGAGTATACAGTCTAACAGGAATCAAAACTCTATATATTTCTACAAAATCTGGAAGAATTATTCCTGAGAAGGTCACACGGATCGAATTAGACGGAACATATTGTTTAGTATTCTCTGAAATAACAGGCTCCGCCAATTGATGACATTCCAAGATTGATACTGATGGAACACGTGGGTCACTAAACTTTCCTATTCCATCTTTTAGAATATGCTGAAAATCGAGGTCAGATTGATGGATAACTCCGTCAATCTCAACTTTATTGCTTGGAATATATATTCTGTACAAACTATTCAGTTTTTCGTTTTGGACGACACTGTTCGCTTCATCGCGGTCTGTGACAATTATTCGAAGCTTGCTGAAGTTAATCTTACGTATTTCTTTAATGGACTTGAAATTATTATGTAATTCGGCTGCTACTAATAAGACGTTTATGGGTTTGTCAACTTGTCGAACGAAGATTTCGTATGGACCTTTTGCCGACTCCGGATATTGTCGAATTCTTTTCATATTGGCACCTTTTTCATTGTTAAGGGGAGGATTAGGTTCAGGATTGTTCAGTAATGCATCTGGGGAAGGGTTGGGGATATCTCTAGTAGGAGAGTCTGGAGTATCTCTAGAATCATCCGATTCCATGGCCTACGACTGGAGCCCGTGGCTCCGAATTATAACCTCACAAGTAGAAATAAATTTGAAAGAGAGAGCAACAAAAACTGATCACTTATCTATCGAAAGATCTCACTGATGATCAGCTAAAAATAGCGCCCTGCTCAGCTCACTTAATTCGGTTTTGAGATTACACACCCGATCGCTACGAAAGTAGAACATCGACTGTTCAAATGACGTTGTCTCATAAGTTTAAGTTGAATGTTTCCGAATCGATTGTTTGTTGAATTATATAAATCCATCAACAAATGACTGAGTTATAAGCGTTCAAAATTATGACAGAAAAATGTTACGCGATTAGTTTTGCATGTTTTAAATTGACACCCAGCCTCGGGAAGCCAAGTGTAAGGCATTTTTGATGGCATAATCGACCAAAAATTTGCTAAATACAAGGGAAATTTCAAAAGAATCTGTAACCACGCTGATTCGGTTCTTCAATAGCTTGGTGATATATAAGATACTCAAGCGAACAAGGTGTTGCGCAGACAACAGGAAATTTCACCAACACACAATGCAAAAGCGACAATCCAGCAAGTGAACGCATATACAATCCAGTCATCAGCTCACTGGACGAGCTACTTGTTTCATTCACAGTCAAACATCAACTAGGCAAAGAAATTTTTTTTTTTGCATAAATATCTGTTTATTAATCTTATTTTTGTGTATTACATCAACATTTTACAGTACAAGTGTTTTGACCCTTTGGCCTTTCATCTTTGTTGTTCATACGATTCGTTATTAATATTGGGTGTTTTAGTTACTCTTGTTTTACATACTAATGTTTAATCATAATATTTATTTTAATTATTTATAAATTGTCTACCTACTTATAACTATCCCTAACCTAATACGTACAAATTATGAATTATTTGTATTTCAGAGATTGAGCACCTCTCTTCAAATATCGTGCAGTATTGTTCGAATTTTTGTTCTAGTATATCCAGTGAGGCCATCTCATGCACTTCACTAGTCCTTGTCCAAGGGGGTAGATTTAGAATCATCTTTAAGATCTTACTTTGAATGCGCTGAAGCCTAAGTTTGTGTGTTCGTGCACAGCCCCGCCAAACAGGGACTGCGTATTCAATTGCGGGGTAGATGATTTGTTTATAGACAGCCATCTGATTCTTCAGGCATAGTTTAGATGTTCTACAAATCAGCGGATACAGAGACCTAATGAGTATGCTGCATTTTTGAACGATTTTGTCAACATGTGACCTGAATATCAGATGTCTGTCAAAGGTGAGTCCTAGATAGATAACTTCATCGGACCATTGAATGACCTCATCACCGAATCGTATTCTGCATTCGTCTGATGGAACAAGTTTTGGAGATCTTGAATGTGGAAACAAGATGACCTGAGTTTTTGCTGCATTGATCACAATTTTCCAGCTTGTAAAATATTCAGTTAGAGCGTCAAGACCTGTCTGTAGTTTATTCTTCAGAGCATTAATGACACGACCTTTGTAAAGAATGGCAGTATCATCAGCAAATTGTGACAGAACACCACCACCTGGAAGAGGTGGGATGTCTGATGTGAAAATGTTGTATAGAATGGGATACTTCCCTGGGGTACACCAGCAGGAATAGTAAATCTTTCTGAAAGTGCATTATTCAGAGAAACCTGGAATGCTCTATCTGCAAGATAATTTTTGATAATTTCAATAAGATACATGGGAAAATTATACCGATGCAGTTTGAACACCAGTCCATCGTGCCACACATTATCGAATGCCTTTTCAATATCCAATATTGCCATGGCAGTCGTTTTGGACACTGATTTGTTTTGCTGGATGACGTTGTTAACCCTTGTGAGCTGGTGGATGGTGGATCTTCCTTTCCGGAACCCAAACTGTTCTTCCAGAAATATATCCTGTTCATCTGCAAAAGCAAGAATTCGCCTTTGTATTGACTTTTCAAACAGCTTGGATAGGGCAGAGAGTAAGCTGATGGGCCGATAGCTCTTGGAAAAGGAAGGATCTTTCCCCGGTTTCAAAACTGGGATAACTTTAGCTAACTTCCACATTGAAGGGAAGTAACCAAGCTCCCAGCACCTGTTAAAAAGTTTAGCTAAGAAGACAAATGAGCGAATACTCAAATGTTTCAGCTCAATGTTGAATGTGTTGTCGAAACCGGGGGCCTTCATATTTTTGGATTTTTTCACAAAAGCCATCAGCTCATTCGCAGTGACTCTACTTTCCTCAGGAACCAAGCTGTCTGATTGGTCAACCTCAGCTACGCTATCAGCAACGGCTCTTTCATATGGACTAACAATGTTGAGTCCTAAATTGTGAGAACACACAAACTGCTGGCCTAGCGCATTTGCCTTCTCTACTGGTGTGATTAAAGGTATTCCTTCAGCTGCGTCCTGGGGTGGCATCAGAGGAGGAATAGGCTTCGGTTTTTTCTTAAGCACCTTCGTTAAGGACCAGAAGGGCTTTGAATGTGGGAGAATTTCTCGAAGCTTTTGCTGGAAGTTCCTGTTGCGAAGCTCAGATATCCTTTCCTGGATTATCCTAGTTAAGTTGTTATAAGTAGTCTTCCTATCTAGGATGCCAGTTCGTTGATACTTCCTCCGGTAGATATTTCGAAGTCGGATGAATTTCTTGGTGACACTGTCAATTTGAAGAGAGGAACTCGGCATATGTTGTACTGGAACCGTCCTATCACGAGCGACTGTGATTGAATGGTGGAAGGAAGATAGGGCCGCATCGATTTCAATCGGGGAATCAAGTGGCAAATTGATATTAATAAGTTGGTCGGCGATTTGTTGAAATTGGACCCAATCGGTGCGATAACAGTTCCTCCGAGGTTGAATAGGCACTGTTTCTGGTGAAGATACCAACGTCAATATTACTGGAAAGTGGTCGGAAGAGAGCTCGTTGAAGACAACCGGAGAGCTGTCTATGGCGATGTTGCTGATGAATATATCCAAAATGGAATGAACTCCCGATCTGGAAAGTCGCGTTGGTTGATCCGGAGCGAGGATGTTGTACTGTCCAGCTTCGTAACCTTCGGCAAGTACGAATCCTTTTCGATTCTGTCTTCTGTTTCCCCATAGCTCATGCCGTGCGTTCAGGTCCCCAGCAATGATGAATTTGTTCTGTCGTCGAGTGAGCATAGCCAGATCTCGCTTCAATGATGCACACGTACCATCTCGAAGATTGGTTTGTTTGGGGCAGAACGCTGCAATGATGATGATGGGTCCCATCGTCGTTGTAATCTCAATTCCGATGGCTTCTATGAGTTGCAATTTAGAGGCTGACAGAAGCCTGTGCTGAATGGATCGTTTAATGGCAATGGCAACTCCCCCTCCTCAGGTAGTTGCCCTGTCGAGCCTGTGAATCCTGTAATTGGAAATAAAAATAGAAATTTCAGGTTTAAGATGAGTTTCAGTTAAACAATTCAGCAGTTTTGCTCCTGAGTGAGCAAGCATTCCAATTTACTATAACCAAATCATTGCCTTCATAGGTTTGTTGGCGGCAATATCGTGTGTGAAGTATTCCGCTTTTGTCTGCTTCAGATAACATTCCACTCCTTTGTAGTGGTTCAAAGCCGGAACAGTTATTTAGTACCCTTACATAAACGGATTGTTGCCTGTAGTCCTTTGCTGATCAGTGTGTTGAAATCCGAACGTAGAGTTGGTGGGAAGCCCTTCAGGTAGAAAGGCGGCATTTTTTCCTTCTTCTGCAGTTCCTCTTCGACATCATCTGGCAGATCAGCATATTGGTTTTTACTCAGCAAACGGTCGTTTACCTGTACATCACTTGGCTTCAGACGCTTAGCATCCTTTGGATCCTTCTCGGATCTATGGCGGTTTTTACCCATAGCTTGGGTAGGTAGACAACTGCGAATAAAAAATAAAACAAAATCGAAATTAGTCGTAGTAGGTTATTCGTCTATCCACATCGAGTGTTAGATGACGAATAGGCAAAGAAATATTGTGCAGCCTATATTTATAGATTTCTCGCCATACTACGCAGAACGATGTGGTGATTTTTATGCATGACGCAAAGCCTCCTATGCCGAACAAGAAGTTGACGTCATTTTGTACAACAGGGATTGGTGGATGAAAACATAGGTCGAATCCAACCATTTTTTCAATAGTATGCTACTTAAATACTGAAAAGACGTCGTCATACATGTTTAAGTTAAAAGTTTCCGAATCGATTGGTTGTTAAATTATAACAATCCATCAACAAATGACCGAGTTATTAATGTTCAAAATTATGACACAACAAGGTTACGCGACTATTTTTGAAACTTTTAATTGACACCCGGCCCCATATAGTGAAGAGTAAGGCATTTTTAATGCCAAAAAGGAATATGACTGTTGAAAGTTTTTCCTGAAATTTCAACAAAAATCCCCTTGTTTTGATTACTCATCAGAATCATTTCAGTCAAAAAAAAAAAAACAATTCCGTGAAAATCTTGATACCTTACATCAGGGGTTCCCAAACTATTTTTGGTCATGGACCCCTTTACTATAATTATCTTTGGCCTCGGGGGTCTGATGGATTCAAATTCCTTTGAAAATTTAATTTCTTGCTTTTTTAATATTGATGTTAAATACTTACCAACTTCTGCGGATGGTAATAATAAACACAGCTTTTTTAGCGTAAATATTTAAAAAAAACAACTTATATCAAACAATATCGTGGACCCCCATACTCAGTTTTCGTTTACGTCGACCCCGGGGTCTATATTAGAGATGGGCAATTCGTTCGCGAACGGTTCAAAAGAACTAGTTCTTTTGAAAGAATGAACGCGCTATAGTTCTTTTTTCGAGAACGGCAGTTCCTCAGTTCAAAGTCGAGGGATCTTTTTTTTTTGTTTTTTGAGCTCACTCGACCTTTTTTCAAGAACGGTACTAATAAGAAAGTTCTACTTCGAGGGACTTTTTTTTCCTCACTTAAGCTTACAAAAGAAAGTTTAGTCTTTGAACAAACAATGCAGAATCATTGCATGGCTAGTACTATGGATCCTACTTACACTAAGAATCCTTCCAGGTCGGGGTTCGAACATACGACAACTGGCTTGTAAGACCAGCGTCCTATGCATTGAACCACCAACCCGGGACATTTGAACAAACAAACCAACTATGAATAGAACGAACGAACGGCTCTGGAGAACTAGATCTTTCAACAGAACTCTGAATCACTGAACGGTTCTTTGAAATGAACTGTTTTGCCCTTCTCTAGTCTATATCGACCACTTTGGGAACCCCTGCCTTACACTACCAGATATTAAATAATTCGAAGCCCAAACCAATAATCGAAACACTTGAAATCAGGTCACAGCAGGCCGTCTATAGCGCTACATCACGAGTTACGTCTGGTTGAATTGTAACAACATGACTCACACCTGGCGGCGGACGAATCGAAAGATAAGCAATGATAGAAGTGGTTTGATTTTTTGGCATTAAAAATGCCTTACTCTTCACTATATGGGGTCGGGTGTCAATTAAAAGTTTCAAAAATAGTCGCGTAACCTTTTTGTGTCATAATTTTGAACGTTAATAACTCGGTCATTTGTTGATGGATTGTTATAATTTAACAACCAATCGATTCGGAAACTTTTAACTTAAACATGTATGACGACGTCGTTTCAGTATTTCAATAGCATACTACTGAAAAAATGGTTGGAATCGACCTATGTTTTCATCCACCAATCCCTGTTGTACAAAATGACGTCAACTTTTTGTTCGGCATAGGAGGCTTTGCGTCATACATAAAAAATACCACATCGTTCTGCGTAGTATGAAGAGAAATCTATAAATATAGGCTGCACAATATTTCTTTGCCTAGTTGATGTTTGACTGTGAATGAAACAAGTAGCTTGTCCAGTGAGCTGATGACTGAATTGTATATGCGTTCACTTGCTGGATTGTCGCTTTTGCATTATGCGTTGGTGAAATTTCCTGTTGTCTGCGCAACACCGTGTTCGCTTGAGTATCTTATATATCATCTAAATATTGGAGAACCGAATCAGCGTGTTTACCGATTCTTTCGAAATATCCCATGTATTTATCAAATTTTTGGTCGATTTTACCATTAAAAATGCTTATTATGAGATAACGACATTTGAATATTTCAATTGCATCCCATTGAAAAATTGGTTTGAAATGAGTATTTTATTTTGGTTCTCTGGTAACTATCAGGCTAATTTAGAATTATCGGCGATTGATTTTTCGGATCTAATTTGCAGCGCTTGTTCCTCGATGATTTGTTAATGGATTTTCCTAATTTAAATGATTCCAAAGCTTCAATATTGTAAACTTAAAAATGTTTTAATTTGTCAACTGATCGGTTTGCATACTTAAATCTCAATTCCCATACGAACAAAACGTGACAATGTGACTGAACAAGTTGTTGTCCCACCAGGAATTAAACGCTTCAAAAGATTCAAAATTAAATTCTGAAACTTATCTAAAAGCGGCCTCCTCGGTTTAGTAGTATAATTGAGTTCCACAGGCTCACATATACAGTACAATTAGATGCAATATCGTATAGTTTCAAAGATAAACTCAAGGTAAGTTTACCTGCGATTTTACATGTATCGTTTGATTAGGAACCCTCGTAGAATTTGGTTAACCGCCAGTTTCAGTTTAATTATTATTTGCTTCAAAACAATAAGCGTCTGATGACTACACGCGTTGTAAATAAGACATTGTTCAGTCATGTGTTAATAACATCAAGTTACAATATGAACTAAATTTCGGAATTTTGTTGCGTATCCATTCCGTATATTCCTAATATGCTAAAGCGAAAATCAATGTAAGTAACTAAATATTTTATGCGGATTGTTTCACGTGTTTTCTTCCTCGTATTGTTGCCATATTATTTACCGACACTTTCCGAAGATTATCGACGATTTTGAAAAAGGATTAATAAAATTACACTATTACTGAGTGTAAACTCCAACACAACATTTTTCGTTAAAATATATAAAATCTTCTCTTGGATCGATTAACTGTTTATAAAATTAATAAGTTTGTACGTTTCTCGAAAATTATTATCATAAAATAAAATAGTTTTATTTGTTCAGGTTCAAATCTTTAGGTTGTTTGTATCTAAAATCGAGATTTCGAGTAACTTTGAATTCATCATAATTGACTTCTAGTTAAAGGACGTTATTCAAAAACTTAACAATGTAAAAATTTGTGGAAAAGGATCAAAATTGAATAGAATCAATTATCAAGAAAGAATCTAATTGTCAATTTTATCATTCGCTAACTATCTTAGCGCTTAAACTAGAGCAAGTTTGTAATTAGTCAAATGAATAAGTTTTTAGTTTAGTGTATCATCATCATTATCATCTTTATTTTCGTATTTATTATGGGAACCCTAGAAACATTTCATTTTTAATGTTATTGTGCTCGGTCGTGTCTTGAATACAACCCTCTAATTTTTTTTTTGAAAATCCCCAGTCACATCCTGTTTCTATCGGTTGCCGATGACCTTCGGTCATTTATTGGCAGATTAGATGAGTTGTGTTTTGGACATTTCACTGCAATGTGTTTATGTTCGAAGGGGGATAAGGGGGGATCGACTGGACTTGGAACGCATGGAGAATAGCGTGGGTTCACTGATCCAAGAGTGTTGTGGATTTTGTGTGGGTTGCTAATTTTCGATGCAGTTGAACTAGAATTTCAGTGTCAAACACTGAATCGTTGTCAATGTGTGTGTGTGGGAGAGTGCTTCTAGCGAGGATGCCATTTAAATCTAGCCCAGAACGATTGACGCAAATTGTGTGGATACGGAGCAAGTGACGTTGATGGTGCATGAGCTAGTTGTTAGCGATAAATAAAGACTTCACTGAGTGATTGTAGGATTGAAAGAAAGCTTTCTCAATCGATGTTATAATGATTTTCAAAAGAGCATTTTCAACGAGTTTATGATTCTGCAGAACTAGAATCAGTGATAAATATTGAAAGCTTTCCGATGATTCTTTCTTTTCTTTAGATTTTAGAAAATTATACATCAACTAAACTCATTCTACAAATTTGAATCGTCCAGGATAGAATCCGGATCTGCACAAACAAACCCACACAGAGGAAACCGACTGGAAAAAGCGGCAAATTGGACACTTTTTTCTCTACTTCGCAGCACCTTCCAACAAAAAGAAAAAGGTTTCGTTCCCATTTGACTGTTCGATGCCAGGGTCGTCCCGATGTTCATAGTAAAAGCTCGTTGGCTCGTGCTGACGTCAACCCGGGGAAAGAGCACTAGCTCTTGCTTCTCCGACCGAAAACGCCGGTGAATGAATCCGGAGCCGGGCGCGTGGCGACGACCGTGACGCGTGAGCCCAATGTGAAGGTCGAACAGTGCCGGATGACGTCATTGTAATGCCAGGATTCACCACCATATTTACGCCAGCCAGTCAACCAGCCACCCACCCATCCATCCATTCGGTGGGATGTTCGGCAGTGCGCATGTCTCCTGTTGTAACTGAATCGCCGGCTGCCGCCACTATACCATTGAATGCGCTACCGGAAAAGTCCTTGAAAAGTACGTAGGCATCGAGGCATTTTTCCGGACAAGCTTCCCCGGCTCGAGCCGGCCCGGCCGGTTCCGGAACGATTTATTGTCGCGTGGGTGTGATGCTGAAATATTTAGGCTCCTCACCGAGCGCTGAATGACGTTGGTTCCTTCAAGTGGGAGTCACGTGCCCACGCCGTGCAAATGTCAACGCCACACTGCTTTCCGGAATCAAAAGCGTGATAATGAGGTTGTGATTATTTAAGTGTTGGTCTTTGAGCGCAGTACTTTCCTGGGGCTGGGCGCAAAAAAAAGAAACGACGACGCTCGACGATCACCACGAGCGTAGCTTTCCGACGGCTACAAAGTGTGGGCTGTTATCAGCAATAGCTGGCTTCTTCTGGATTATCACTGAAACGGAGTTTATTCTCACTGGCTGCCCTCTGTGCGGGGCCATTGTGTACCCCAACAAACAATAACAACAAAGTAGTGGGATGACTGGCGGACTGGCGGACGGGCCGTCGGAGAAGAAAGACTATTTTTGACTTCGAAGCTGTGCTGATTACGTTCCAATAAATCCGGTTGGGTTGGTGCAAACGATGCGGCTTATCAGTAGTGTAGAAAGCTCTTTGCTGTGGCGTAGCAGAATTCTGCGATGTTTGTTTACACGAGGGAGGCATAGCTGATGGTGCTTGATATGGACTGCGATGGAGATACAAGGCTGAGTGTTGCATTGCTCCCCCGGGAGTCTACTCAGTGATTTCGGTTCAACGAGATACGGAGGTGGAAAGATTTTTTTTATCACGTCGGACAGTGGTTCGAATCAATAAAAAAAAACGTGGACATAAATCAGTAGCTGTCAAACCGTTTTTTTAATGCATATAGTTGCTTTTAAGAATTTTTTTACAAACATATACCGCGTAATTTGATTCTATCCCTAATTGTTCATGGCCTACTTTGACAAAAAATATAACCATAACTTTTTTTTCTGAAGGGATAGAAATTTTTTTTCTTCTCCAAAGCTTTAGAACTATTAAAAATAATTTACTTTGTCAAATATACCAAAAGTCTAGGTCGCACCGTTTCGGATATACAAAGCATTTTAATGGCAGCCCCTTTAATATCAGTTTTTTATTCATAACTTGTTTCGAGTTTTTTTTTATGCATACTGTGCTTGGAATAATTGAAGAAAATAAAAAATGTTGTTTCCTGGCAAAGTTATACATCATTTTACCTTTTTTTTATCTATGATGAAACCTTACACCGAAGAGAAATATGCAACTTTATGCAACTGATTTTTACAAAAAGATATGCTCAATACTCAAAATCTAAGTGGAACTCGATGGAACTTTTTTAGGCCTTTTCAAAGTTAGTTTTAGTTATTAAATTATGACAACCCCCTTAAAACTAGTTTTCTAATCATAACTTGTTTGAAGTTAGTTTTTTATACATACTTTATTTGGAATTTGGAATCCCATAATTTTGTAGAAGGTAATTCTTTTCTGGAAAAATTATACGTCATTTTACCTATTTTTACCTAGGAAACCTTGTACTGAAGCGAAATATGCAACTTAATGCAGCAACCTTTTACAATACTTATAGATCAGTTCGCTTTCACATCTCATCCAAGTCAGTCGATAAAACAAAACCGCTTACGTTCGGGACGAAAGAAACCAAGTACAGTATTGTGTAGTGAACAATAGAACGACCTCGAAAATGAGTGAACCAAACGAACAAAAGCTACCGCCGACACGAAAGAATACAATTGTTGTTGACTTCAGACAGTGCAAAATTCGACCTTCGATACGAGAACTGGAAGGTTTGCTTAAGGAGCAAATGCATCTTGACATTAAACGTGTGCATTTACTTCAATGCAATAAGACAAATAAAGTTGTTTACATCCAGTTTTATAAAGAGTTGGATGCAATTCAATTCGCAAAATACTATAACAATGTGCACTATGTGGAGCACGAGAACATTAAGTACAACATTCCAGTATATATGGAAGATAGTGCTATAGAAGTGCGTGTGCATGATCTTCCCTCAAGCGTCACCGATTCATATATTCGCAAAACTATGTCCCAATACGGAGGGATTCTCTCTATCGAAAAAGAAAAGTTGAAGAATTTTTTCCCCGGTATTCTAAATGGCGTACGTTTATTAAGCATACACTTGAAGAAGGCTATACCTTCTTATGTGATTTTCGGTCAAGATACAAGAATTCCGTGCAAATCACTTGTTACCTATGACAATCAGATGGCCACATGTCAATATTGCCAAAAAGCTGTTCACCACGGCAAGCCATGTGATAAACTGGACAAGGAGACAACCACACCAAAGAACAACGGTGCTTCCTTCACACCAACCCCAAGCAACCCCAGTGCACCTGTGACAGTCACCAACAACAGTGAAGCATCCCCTTCAACGAAACCATCATCATCCCCTATAGAACAAAGTACACCAGCTACAGTTCACAACTTATCCTCCAACCAACCAGCAACTGCAAACAATGTACAACAAGCCGCATCTACAGCAACTAGCAACGAAGTCAACAACAATACCACGGCAATGGATGACGAGACGAACCACGAACAAACTGCCCCTCAATCCTCGCAGGAGGGAAATGGAAACTCCTCTCCCCCTAGAAAAAAGGGTGACAACGAGATCCAATACAAAAAATTTTTAGCTAAAAACTCAGCTCACTTGGCCACGAAAAGTTTGTACGCAAATAGGCCTGAATAAAAATATCTTTTATATAAAAAATACTTAGGGGAAAATATATTCCTAATCCAATTTATTTTTCAATGACGATATCCTGAGTACTATTCGTGTGACTCATTTTCACTATGGCCATGCTGAAACTATGAATGGTTAAGAAACGGAGGGCGTCACGCGTCTGCTAATTCTGTAACTCACTTTTGCAGTGAGTGTAGAGATGTACATCTCGCTCCGGAGCTATTCCAGTGAATCGAATCTTTGAAGTGAGCTGATAGCTCACATCTCTTTTAAAAAGAACCGTAGCTCACCGCACTGGTAAGCAGGGATGCCAGGTTCACAGATTAATCTATGTTTCACAGACTTTCAACCTTTTGCACGGGTTTTCAAAAATGGCACAGATTTTCACAGATTCTGAAATCGATCATAGATTTTCAAAATTGATCTCAGTTTAGCACCAAAAATACAGAGCGATAGGAAATAGTGAGAGTTTTTGGATGGTCACAGATTTTTGAAAAAAATGACCTGGCATCCCTGCTGGTAAGATGAAAACAAGCTACGAGCTGAACGGATCTTCGGCTCTTGAAGAGAGAGTTATAAATGAGAAGAAATGTATGCATGAGCTTTTGTTCGTTCTCCCTTCTTTAACAGATTGAATGAGCGATTGTCAATAAGAAATCTTACCTCTCACTCAGTAGGCTAAGGTGGCTAAGGTACATTCAGGGATGCCACTTTTGCAGATATTCTCAAATTTGACATAATAATAATTCGCAGACAAGTTAGTTCGCATAGCATTGTTCTTTGTGCATCAATGATTTCGATAATGCAAATGAAAGACAAACGGAGTATGAAAAACGGCGCGATAAAACGGCGCTCAAAACAAACCTTCAGTTCAATCTTAATGAGCTGATGAGCTGATACATTGAATATATTCACTTTAGTGAGCTGATCGGTTCGGAGCTGCTCACCGGTATGAGCTGCTTCGCACATCTCTAAGTGAGCGTCGCACGATCAACATATCGTCTTGAAAAACGTGTTGGTTCGCGATAACTCAATTTATTTACACGTTTAAAAATGAAATCTCTTCGTTATGAAAACATTTTTCCATTTTTTAATATGTGTTGAACTTTTGATAATTTTTCGGATTTTCAATATTTAAAACTAACTTTGGAAAGGCCTACAAAATTGCATCGAGTTCCAGTTTGATTTTTTCTAATATTGTTTATTGTCAAAAAGTAAACAAAACAAAAATCACAACAATTTGTTTAAGTTGCGCGTGCAAGCATGAGCTTGCTTGTTTATGCGTGTTTACGCGGACTTTGTAGTAGATACTTAGGTAATAGAGGTAGATTCTACGTAGATAAATCCAAAAAAAACGGTTTTTAAAATAAAGTGAATATATCCCAAAAAATATTTTTTTTACATTATTTATATCTTTAGTTAAAATACTTCAATTGTTTTTGCCTTTCTCATATAGAAAGGTTATGCAATCACTGTTAAAACCGACTTTTGAACCGAGGCCCAGAGGGCCGAGTGTCATATACCATTCGACTCAGTTCGTCGAGTACGCAAAATGTCTGTGTGTGTATGTGCGTATGTGTGTATGTAACGTTTTTTTGCACTAACTTTTCTCGGAGATGGCTGAACCGATTTTCACAAACTTAGATTCAAATGAAAAACTTTGTGGTCCCGTAATTCCTGAATTCCATGCGGATCCGACTTCCGGATCCGGAAATATAGGGTAAATAAAAACGGTTATGTGCCCTATCACAAAATTTGGCTAATCCCTAAATGAGGGTAAAGTGGGTTGAAAATTGTATACCATCACTGAAAATGGGGAAAAACCTTAAAAAAATTCTAAATCGACCTCAAATCTTTTCCAATAGATAGTTTTTATCAGTAGACGGTCAAACAAACCGATTTCGGTTATTCTTTCAAGAACCACAGAGAATTATTTTGAAGAATACCACAGCATTATATATGATAGTATGATTGATATGAGAAAGGCATCATTACATGTATTAAAACACGTTTTTTTCTTGAAAATGAGATAGAAAAAAAAAATTTTTGTGAATAAAAAAATTATCTTTTTTCGAAAATGGTGCTACCTCCTTAACAAAAATTAAGGTGCCACTTTCAAAAGAAGCGTAATATAATCTTGTACAACTTCTTCGAAGACACGTTAGCTCTCAAAAATCAGTGAAAGTCAGTACAGACTTTTGACCGTCTTTTTCCAGTTTTGGACCACTGTGCGTCGGTTCGAATCGATCCTGTCGCTTGTTTTTTTTTTTTACCTTAATTTGGCAGTTTGATTATCTGTTGGTAACATTCGCTGCACGCAAAATCCTGATAAAATTCCAATAATACTTTTGACCGAAGTCTAACGTAGACTATTTCAGTGGGGTACGGTAATTAATGCAGGCACGATTAACCGGATTTAATTAAATTCGACTTAAGCTACTTTAAGGTTAAAAAGAATCATTTATTGTAGATTACTTATCAAATCACTCACTTTTTTCAGAGATGGCCAAACCAAAATTTCACAAAACTAGACTCAAATGAAAGGTCCTAAAGTTATTTAAAATAATTTATTTGAGTATTTTTTTTTTAGTTTTTAGTACTTTTTAGTTTATACGTGTACTAGCTGACCCGTCGAACTTCGTCTCGCCTAAAATTATTTTTTGTAATTTATATTTTCGGACGGCAGAGTGGTCAAACGTCCAATGTCGTTGACGTTTCTCTCCATTATGTGGCTGACTACTTGGTCTACAATGAACGGTTGTAACGAATTCAGAGACGACATATTATTTTCCACACAAATTGTTATCTTCGAATGCATTAAACATATATAGCAGATCTCTTTCCAACAAATGGCGTCGACATATTAGAATAAGAGTGGTCCTGATATGATTAAAATTGAATGGCAAATCCTTGGAGATTATCGGATAACCTGATCATTCTACATAATCATGTTTGATGAATGTTCATAGCATTGCCATTACAGGATCAATCTTTGAATCCAAAATTTAGCGATAAATTCTACATTCAATATTTAAAACGATAATTTTATCCATGTAGTGTCCTTTAACTTGTACATGAACACTGAAGCTGTCAAATAATCATAGTCATATCAATAGTTGAGTCACCACATCGTTTTGCTGAGTACTCCGTCTAAAATTAGGGAATAAGTTAACATCTGATAATCAATATCATACAAAACTGGATCTATTTTGGTAAGGGCCATGAAATACTCAAAGTATGAGGTGGAGCGAAAAGATGTAGAAAAATTCTCTCACGGTTCATGCATTGACAGGCAGCGAGTTCTTGTAGCATCATCTACCAGATTGACGATGTTGTATACAATGTAGAGAAATATCGAGCCGTTCTTTGCCAAATTATCGGCTATCACCAACACTGCTTCTCAGAATATGAAATAGTCTCAATCTATCTTGAATATTGATATCTAATTGCCACTTATTATGCGAGCTTCGAGAAATCTAAATCATTCGAAAACAAAATGCAAGAAAATTCTCTTTGTTTGACCTAAGCGCTTCTGCAGCACAATCTTTTCATTGATTCACAATGACCAATATTATTCATTTGACTCCATTACACACAATCCATCAACTGGTGAACGATATCAGAACTTTTTCTTCTGCCTACAGCGGTATTTCTAGAACAGTCTTATGGATTCTGCCAGTCATTTATGTCGTTTTCGCTTGATGCCTAGCCTAACCCAGTTTCCACTCTAACTGCTGTCAGCGTTTCAACGTAATTGAACTAAAATTGAGTCAGTTTCGATTATGCTTTTAATATCGGGTTTGCACACAACCCCGTTGTTAAGTACGAACCCAACTTAGTTTCATGAAAAGTGTTTACTTGATGAAACTACCCTGAGTCTGTTTCAGTTTTACCTAGCGAAAACGACATTAGTAAGCAATAATTTTGATATCGAACCAAATACGTGGCTCTAAATGACGCATCACACAAATCAAGCATGCATGTAAAATCTCCACCCAAAACTACTCGTTGTGCGCAGAGATGTCGATCTCCTCTGTGTGACGAAGAGCAAGCAAAATTTCTCCCCTCGCACTGACAACTTCAACGAGAGCTCTTCTCTTTCACATTTATACACCACTGTTGTGTAAGTGTGCACGCATCATGAGTGCGTTTGTTTATTTCCTTTTACCTCTTCCACTGAATCGCACCAAAGTGCTAGAGCATTAGCTAATAAATTCTCTGAGGTGGATGCAGATACTTTCACAGAGGTGTACACGCCGGTGAGCACTCTGCTGTATGGTTTTCGTAGATGAAGCGTGGACACGCAAAATCAGCAAAATAAAACAATTTATCGTAAAATTTTCGGTTTTCCTTGCAAATTTTTCATAGCAAGGCCAGATCTACTCTCTATTAATTGAAGTTCACAGAAGTGTTCGCTCGCCATCACGCGCCAGTGGTCACTTGGGTGTATTTAGACGAGAGCGCGTGTGAGCGATTCATGCGAAGAGATTGTGTTTCACTCGCGCCAGCTGCTTTAACCACAAGCACACACTCAAATGCTGTCTTTTTGACACTGAGAAGAAGTGCGCTTTCCTCTTTGTGCGGTGCTTCGTTTTTTTCATCCTCGGTGTGGCAAAAATCTGACTCTAGCGTGTATAACTCTGGTGAAATGCCATCTCTGGTTGTGCGCCAATCGATTTTCCAACAATCTAATATTCCTTTCTTCGACGGCCAAATACTTATGCAACTCGTTGAGCGCCAAACACCTATCGATGATCTAGCAATCATTGGCGACTTTTTCAGTGGAAAATTCCATTATCCATACCAAAAAACTTTATGGATTTGTCCTACTTTTCGGGCAAGTTTTTCTAACTTTTTTGATGTACGAACCCGGTGGGGGTAAAAACTGATCGAACCAAAACAGAATCATGGTGATCCGTCCATCCGTTCTTACATGATGCGATTACAAAGCATGATCTCTGCATTTTTATATATATAGACTAGCTGACCCGTCGAACTTCGTCTCGCCCGTTTTTTTTTAATTTATGTTTTCGGACAGTAGAATTGTCAAATGTTATGCTGTTAATGTATCTTTCAATTATTTTACTGATTACTTGGCTGCGATGAATTCATAAAAAAATTGTGAATATGTTAAAAGCTTTTGTTACGCAAAAATAAAGCGAATGCACCGCGAATCATCTTTTAAGTCAGTGC
The DNA here is from genome assembly GCF_030247185.1 of Malaya genurostris. Classification (NCBI taxonomy): domain Eukaryota; kingdom Metazoa; phylum Arthropoda; class Insecta; order Diptera; family Culicidae; genus Malaya; species Malaya genurostris. Next base: position 330,827,644 of record NC_080571.1, read on the forward strand.
ATCGAATAGCGATTGTTGATCTCTATGGTTTCAGACTATGGTTTCGACATATGGAATAAAAAGTGAAGCAAAAATAATTGAGATGACTACTTTAAATTGATTAGAACAAATTTACAAAAGCTGCCCTCGCGACTTGTAGTTCGTCACTTCTCGCTAGTCTGGTGATATTATTTAACCGTGTTTGATGAATGTTCGTAGCGTGACAATCACAGGAAAAAATTTCCATTAACAATTCAGCGATAAAACTTTATTTTTACTTTTAATGTAGGACTTCTGGTCAGTCAGTAACTATTTAGTAAATTTTTTGGTGTGGGGGAGTGTGGTGGGCAAAAAAAAATTTAACATATCAGAGACTCGGATGTTTCGCATCGCTAAGTTCGACTCCTCTGGTAGACGGTAAAAGTTTAGATGCGAGAAATCTTCTTCTTACTTAAATGAACCTTGTTATGTCGAATTTTCCGAACTTTATCTTCAAATCCTTACTCCTCCTTGAGTACTATGGTTAGTTTGATATTGTTAAAAAATCGAATGATAAAATGAGTAATTCTTGGACATTCGAAAGTTCAAGTTACCATTCTTTTAAATATTGTATCCATTAACTTTTACATAAACACTGAATTCGTTTAATAGTTTTATCAATAGTCATCTCATTAGTCTACACCACATAATTTTGTTTAGTACCCCACCTACAATTAATGAATGGTGGAGTTCGGCACTGAGAATCTATATCAGAAAGTTTTATATGAAAATAATGTGCAGTTCTTCTGTTATAGAGGAGTGAAGATGAGGAGTGATTGTACCAGTATGCAGCTTATCGTTCGAGTCAATGCATAAAATCTCACAACTAATGGTTTTCAATCCACCAGAATTTACCCGATGCGAACGAACTTCAGCATGCTAAATTCAAAGCAAACCTCTATGATTGATCTCATTATTTAAACAGCAGCATCTTATCATTGATTCGTACAAAAATCGTTCTATTTATAAGGTGATTTGTTCAACTCACGCCTACGATGGCCAACAATAAACAACTAACCGATTACATTGCACACAATGCATCTTCTGGTAAACAGTATCAGAACTTTTGATCATGTTTACGGTATAGCTAGAACACTCATATGCGTTCCATCATTGAATCATTTGGCAATCAATAATGTTGATACCCAATTAAGCACGTGGCTCGAAATGACGAACCACATGAATTCACACAAAACAACTCGTTGCGCGCCAAATGATTCTTTCAACGATCTAGTATTCCTTTCTTCGACGGCCAAACACTTATGCAACTCGTTATGCGCCAAACACCTATCGATGATCTAGCAATCATTGGCGACTTTTTCAGTGGAAAATTCCATTGTCCATACAAAATAACTTTATTGGTTTTTCCCACTTTTCCGGTAAGTTTTCCTAATTTTTTTGATGTGCGAACCCGGTGGGGGTAAAAACTGATCAAACAAAAAAAAAAGCATCTCAATCCGTCCATCCGTTCTTACGTGATGCGATTACAAAAATGATCTCTGCATTTATATATATATATATATATATATATATATATATATATATATATATATATATATATATATATATATATATATATATATATATATATATATATATATATATATATATATATATATATATATATATATATATATATATATATATATATATATATATATATATATATATATATATATAGATAGATAGATATAGATAGATAGATAAATAGATAAACTTAATTCGGCACTACTGATCTCCCGTTTCCTGTTCCGAAAACACCGCATGTAGTGAATAAAAACTAGAAAAGTCGAACTCACTTCGTTTTCTCTGCGATGCTTGAACCGATTTTCACAAACTTCTGTGCGAGGTTGGGAATTGAACCCAGGTGGGATTCATGGAAGGCATCGACTAGCTTATCACGCTATACCCGTCCCGGTTTTTACTTTGGAAATTCGATTCTTCATTCATAAATTATTCTCTGCGACCTGAAAAGCAATGCCCTATTCACTGATAAAAATAGTTTGTGAATTTACGCCAATTTTCATGCACACATTTGGATAAGGTAATTAAATAGGAAGTTTCTTTACAGTTCCGCGTTTTTCTTTATACTTTTGAAAGCAAAGCTAAACTGTTTTTAAATAGACAGTCTTGTTGATTGAAAAATCAATGCATTCCAACTAAGTTCGCGTTCGCATCTCATCCGATACAGTCGCAAATTGCTTACGGTCGAGACGACAGAAACAAAAACAATACAGTATCCACTTGTCAGAGTAACGAACTGGAGTTGCTCTTCTAGACATAGAAAAAGCATTCGACAGTGTTTGGCACAAAGGTTTAATAGCAAAAATGTCTGATTGGAAAATTAAACCAAATGCAGCAAAAACGCAATTAATTATCTTTTCTTATAAGCCAAGAGCTTCTTTTCTTAAACCAAGGATCAAGGATCACATTGAAGGAATCCAGGCAAAGTGTAATAAATATATTAAATGTTTATATCCTCTTATAAACAGAAATTCTAAGCTCTGTCTAAAAAACAAATTGTTAATTTATAAACAAATTTTCAGACCAGCCATGCTTTATGCAGTACCAATTTGGTCAAGTTGTTGTTCCACCAGGAAGAAAACGCTTCAAAGGATTCAGAATAAAATTCTGAAAATGATTTTGAAGCGTCCTCCCTGGTTTAGTACAAATGAGTTACACAGACTCACAAATATAGAACCATTAGATGTAATGTCACATACTATTACAAGCAAATTCCGTCAAAAATCGATGCAATCTTCAATTGAATCGATTCGCTCTCTGCATTAATTAGTAAGTTAGTATGTAAGTTCTTTTTCCCCATTACACAATACAAGTAGGTTTAGAATTTTCCCTACACAAAAATCTCAGAATTGCGGAAGCAAATGATGTCCTCATGGTAACAACCAAATCATGTATATAATAGGGCTGAAAAGTCACCACTTGTGGCTGAACACCCAATTTAAATCTTAATAATTTAATTTTAACTCATATGTATTCCAATAAATAGTTATTTAAAAAAATTAAATTAATTCTAAGTAATTTTAGCTCTCTTATTTTAGGAATCACTGAATATGCAGCAAAATCGCTCAATATAGTTCGTACTATTACTTGATATTTTTCCAAGTATAAACAAGCATTGTCATGGTTACGACGCATGTAGCAATCAGACGCTTGTTGTTAGGTTTCAAAAGACTGAAACTGACAGTGAACCGAATTCATCGAGGGGTCCTACTCAAATGATACATGAGTAATCGCAGACCACTGTATCTTGAGTTTATCTTTGATAATATTCTCCGATCATGTGGGTGAAAAACAAAACTATTAAATTAGAGTGGAAACAGTCAACAAAACGTTTTACGGAAATTCAGATTTTAGACAGGAGTTGTCTACCAAAAAGTATACTTCAAGTTCGATTCACAAAACATTGACAGTTAAATCTAAAATCAAACGAAAACAATAACTGATTTATAAAGGCAACGTCATTATTTCCAATTAGTCAAACAGCCAATCATCACACATTAGCAAATGAGTAATCAAATCACGTAAATGAAATTAAAGGAAACAGCTTTAGAAAATTTACTGAATTCCGTGGCATCGCATATCATTGGATTATCGTTTCGGTGGTGTTTGTGTTTAAGAATTTGAAAGTTTACTTTCCGTTGATAAATATCGACGGCCCTTGAACTTTTTCTGCTATCAGTTTCGAAGGTTTCGGGTACAAAAATGATGCAATCGTGCACTGCATTTACACAAAGCAAATTTATCTGACCAGTGACTCAATTTCCAGGCACTCAATTTTCGAAAAAAAAAACAAACAAATCGTGAAACTGTACCTACCAAACGTAAACAGGTTCCTGGAATTCCATCATCCTCCGGCGAACGCTTCATCGATCGTCATATCCCAATGTGTGAACCTGTTCTGTCAAGACCGCTCACGTAGAATGGTTTCCATTCGAACGGCCTAGTCACAAAACCTCGACCGTGTCCACACACCTCTGCCGGCATTTTCATCATTTCCCTTCGGAAGCATGCGACCAAAGTACGGGAGGGAAAAAATCATCACACATTGTTTGCTGAGATTGTGCCATGTGTGTAGCCGCTCTACCCACACAACACAACAGCGCCGAGCGGCAAACGGCAAACTTGACGCAAAGCAATGACATCATACGCACACCACCCAACAACACCACCTAGCCAGTCACCTTGAACTGGCTACGAACAGCCTCGCACTCTTCATCGCATCAGCCGTTGTTCACGTGAACAAGTACTGTTCGCTGAGTCGGCAGAATGTAAACCGACCGTCCTCCGCCCAACTCCACGCGCCCACAGCAGCAGCGTCGAAAAACAATCGATGACTCCGGTATGCCAATGCAAGCGAGCCCCCGGCCTCTGATTGGTTGCCGCATCATCCTCTGCTCGATTCTGCTGGTGCCGTGCCAAAGCAAGCCGAGTGAGCTCATCAGCCACTGTTCACGTGAACAGCGAGTGATGTCGAATGTTCAGTGCGTGATCAGTATAAAAACATTGAATGACTCACCAACACCAGCGAGACTACCAACAGAAAAAAAAACCCGTGAACCGGGTAGAATACACTAGAAACGTAGCATCCTGGGGTGTGTTGCCGTTACCACTACAGTGGCAAGGGCAACCCACCCGAAACAGAAGGTGCACCAAAAGTCGCCTCGACCCGGCAGCGAATGACGTCAATCGAGACTGACTGTTGTTCGGATGCCGCCGCTAGGATCGAGTGGCGAGAACGATCACTCGTACCAAACGTGATTCTTCACCCGGTCGGTGATGCAGATCTCCTGGTACGTACACGACATCCCAGAGTCTGACCGGTGGACCGAACAAAACAATTTGCACCGAGCGTCACCTGTCAACATTGCTAACCCCCCGGGTGACCGGTGGTGACCCTTATCGAGATCGCGATCCATTCCCAATTATAGTTGCAAGCGCATCCGGCAAGAGGATTTTCATTCATCGGTTGGTGGATAATTTTAGCTTGCACGGCAGCTTCGATCCACTGTACGATGTTTATGAATGGTTGCTGAAATCCGTTTGTAACCGAGAATGTTGCATAGTACGATTCCGACAGCGGTGATTTCCGAATGCAAAGCTCTCATTTATCAAAAGTTGAAACTGTTTCAGTTCGAGGTTGAGTTATCGACTATTATAGTTGATAAAGTGTCGCATAAAAGTTACATTTTCATTACAGTTTTTACTGTCAGAAATTTCAAAATTTGAAAATCTTTAACCAATTGACGATTTTGAATATTTCGTATGTGAACACGTCTAATAATACAACTACTTTAGGCAAAGGATTTGCCGGATCCAAGAAGAGAAAAAAAAACAAGCATCTGTTGAGTCACCCTGTGTATCGAAGCACTCTACCCACTGTGTGCCGACTACCGTGGAAGAAGCGCGCTTCGCCGCAAGCAACGCACACTACGATGGCGACGGTCGGCTTCGACTGTGTTGGGACCCGTCTCGGCAGCTATGAAGAGCAGTGTAAACCCTAAACAAAGGCTTACAACATTCTGTGCCGTCGAAGAAAGCGGACGTGTAAAGTGAAAAGTGCGAAATATTAGCTCTCTTCCCCAAAAATCAAGGAGGAAATACTGCAGCCCCTGAAAGCCATTGCAAAAGAAGTGCAAGTGCTTCGACTGGTGAAAACCGGGAAAAAAAGACTGTGTTTGCTGATTATTTTTTTGGAGAACAGAAAAGCCTAGTGTTATAACAGAAAAAGCTGTAAATTTCAACGGAATCCGTAGTGCAAGTGCATAGTGCTAGTGACAGTAATATAAAAGGAATAAGTTATTCGATAGCAGTTAAAATGGAAGATACGGGATTACTACTATCGCCGCCCGCAACGCCACCACTGGACACCGGCAGAGACTCTAAGGTGAGTGTTCCGTCTCGTGATGTCCAAGATTGTGAAACTACTATTAGATAGAAACATGTCGCTAGTAGAACACGAACGCAAACGCGATAACAGCCGCCTTTCCGATTCCGATTAGGTAGTAAAATTTGAAAATTCCCACAATTAATCTCAGTGTAATTAGCTCCGTTATCTTCCCGGGGATGGAAGAGATTGCACAGTTCTAGTAATCAAAGAAAAAAATATAAACGTTTACACATAAAAGTGTCGTAAGCAGAGTGATAAGAGTTCTGTGTGAAAATTGTGTCTTAAAATTCCCGGTTGAATCAGTACCGGAGTCTTTTGCCGAACCACACCAATTGCCACATTCAGTTAGTCGTGAAATCGTTTTTTCGCGGTTGAAACCATGTCAAATCGTTTCCAAACACTTCAGCCGAAGTGAGCACGTACGTTAGGGGTGGTGGTGTCACGTGCTCCCATCCTAGTGAAAAAAAGATTTTCTAAACTAATTAAATATTCATACCGCAACGAGACTGTTTTGAACGCAATGCAAAACAATCAGATTTTTTTTGTCAACTAGTTGCATGATAATTCGAAAAAAAAAAACAGAGGTGTGTCTATAAATAGAGTACTGCTCGCCAGTGTCACCTTGCGATAAAATCGAACATGGTCGAAACTTTCGTTGTCCTTCCGACCGGGTTCCGACGCCATCGGACCGGTATCATTCGCCCGGAGCATGATCAGCCTACGTATTGCTGGTCGGGCTGAACGCGTCACCGTGGTTCGAAGTTTCGATGTTGGGAATACTGATGCAAATTTCTGGCAACCACGGTTCACGTGTCCTCACTCGCTCACTGTGTTTCAGTGCTATTTTTAGCCGGATGCGATTTTTGAATTTTTCACTGATCATAGTGACCTCAGCTTGCATTCGATTCCATCGAAACCATATTGTCATTCTGTTCTTGAACATCAAATTTGATCATGTGCTAATAAGTAAAACAAGACGAATGTAGTTCGTTACAATAAAATTAGAAATGAGACTGGCTAAAATTACCAACCGTCTCTCACGGGAACATTCGTTCATGATTCGCACAATTACGAAATACCCAACCCCCAACCATAAGACTTGGCATAAAATTGTTGCAAACCAGAGATTACAATACTCGTTACTGACCAGTTTGCATCGGGGTTGCGATTTGCGAACGGTAAGCTGTAGCACACCCCACACCTAGTATAAATATAGCATCATACCAACACGAATACCAGCAAGGCGCGCGCGCCACAGCAAAAAAAGAAAAAAAAGACGTCTACGTCAAACGGCCACACTGCGACGTTGGCGATGATGAAGATGAAGATGAAGGGTGTGCGCCATTGCCGCAACGACATCTCGCTCTAACTGCACCGAAGTTTGAACACAAACGGCACCCGTCCCGCTCGCTCCCATTGATCACGCTTGGATCACGCAGCCAACACTCGAAATCAGCTGGCGTTCACGTGAACAGTACCTGAATGTGTTTCTTATTTAAAAGGCATTCGGTCGGACTTTGGACCCCGTTTGCTTTGCTTTGCTGTGTGTTGGAAGGAGCTGTTGTTATTTTTTTCCCGTCTCTCTTCGCTCTCGCCTACTGAGGGGCTGCTACTTTATTTTTCAATGACGTCGTTCTTGCCGTGCATGGCGCGTATCATTTGGAAGCTTCTGTCATCTAAGCTTTATTTTTTTTCTATTAATCTAACTGTTCTTGAACATTTTACGCTGATATGGAAACAATCGGACAAGACTAGAATTGACCATTTAGACACGCCCATTTCGTGCGCACGTTGAAGGTGCATCACGCTGATCTGAGTACGTGACTGAGCGCGTGTTCGACTGCTTTCCATAATGGCGGCGATTAACCTTTTACAGAACCGCTAATCAAACTTCTCTCTTGTTTTCCCCTTCCCTTACAGGCATCCCATGAGGTTAAGCAAGCGCTCAAACGCAAACTGGAACAACACCAGTCACCACGTGTCCCACCACCACCACGGGAAATGCAAACCAAAGGTTTCGTCACACCGAACCATTCGGATCTGTCGGAGGATGAATCTGATTTGCCGCCGCGAAAGCGCCTGTACGTGCGTGATCCGGTTCAGCTCGAGCAGCACTACCATCACAATCTGTCGTCGTCGTCGATGACACCGCCACCGTCGGATTTTTCCGGCTCGGAAGACGAGAACACCAAATCATCGGAAGACGCCCAAACGTCGGCACCGCAACGGGAAAGTGTTATCATGCGAATCAATAAGGACGGTTCGTGTACGGCCGCCGCTAGCGAAGCCAAAGAGGACGAAGCCAGTCTGAACGTGTTCCGTTGTGTCAAGTACAAAATGGGGCGTCGCTCGCCGTTCGAGAAGGCACCGGAACCGATGGAACCATCAACTCGGTTTGAAACCACCACACCACCACAGCAGACAAGCGGAGATTTCAGTGATCGCGTTGGCACCCGAGAACGCCCAGTGACTGGCACCCCGAGCCGAGTATTAGAGCAAAACCAGAAGTATGTACCTGCTGTTGTTCCATCCGTACCTGTTGTCGTCGCTTCTCCGGCGGTCATTCCTGCAGTACCGAAATCTACTCAACCAATCAAACCGCAGACCTCGCTGCCTGTCATCGCACCTAAGATCCCACAAATCATTCTGGCAACACAGAACGGCTTCATTCTGGTACCGCCGCAAATCTCACAAAACCTGCTGACCACCGGTAGCGGAAAAGCCATTCTGGTCCCACAGGTCCCGAATGCATCCGTCCCATCGTCAGCCCTGTCTGCCGTTGCACCGCAGAAACCCGAACGCCGACGAATCTACGAGTGCGAACATCCGAACTGTGGCAAAAACTACTTCAAATCAAGTCACCTGAAGGCCCATCAACGCATCCACACCGGCGAGCGGCCGTTCATGTGCAAGTGGTCCGATTGTGGTCGCCGGTTTTCCCGATCAGACGAATTATCACGTCACAAGCGTACCCACACCGGCGAGAAGAAGTTCGTCTGTCCCGTCTGTCAGCGACGTTTCATGCGATCGGATCATCTGTCCAAACACGTCAAACGTCACAATAAGGACAAAAGTCAGAAAGGCCAACAACAGCAGCAGCCACAGCAACAACATCCTCATCAACACCAATCACAAGTCGATCTAGTGCACTCGCTTTATCCGGTTCCGCTGTACCCCCAGGACACAGCCGTCCCGGTACAGTTCGTTACCACTGCTGCTGCTGCTGCTGCTCCACCTACTGAGATTCGTGTGCAACCAATCTACTAAGCACGTTTGTTCTAGAGCAAACAAAAAAAACTCTTAGCCGGAACTGACTAGACTTTAGACTTCTCGCATTGTCAGCTGACGATCTTTTAGTTGTGGTGTCCCTTCAAATCCTTCCGTCAGATGTTCATTCCAAGTTAAAAGATTACATATATCCTATCCAAACTAGTTTTTCTTGTTTTGTTTCGAAGGGAATGGTTACAGGAAAAAAAAAAACAAAACGTTGAGTATCAGAGTATGTTGCTATCCTAAACATTATTACTTGTGCGCCTAGGGACTTGCACAAACTTATGTTATCTGCTTGCACTGGTCAAGCTATCTTTTAATATACATACACATAAAATACATCTGTGATCGTTTTAAAGTTACATTAACTATAAGAACAGACTTCAACTGATTGTGTAAAGTTTTAGTAACTTATTTTGAAGCGTAAGGGAGTTTGTAAGTTCTAAGTTCACCTGTTTGTTCAAACTGAACTGTTTAAAAATACTTGTTTTATTGTTTGTTTTGTATATAAGATTGAAGAACTTGAAGAAAGAATGAATTACGAAAAAGAAAATACAAAACTATCACTTACACAAACTGAAATATCAAGTTGTTATGCTTTCATTCGAAACATGCAATATCACCACCCCTAGTTTTAGTTAGTATGTAGTAAGTTCGGTTCAGTTCACTGCGCACGTGTCGAAATCATCGCCGAGCAGGCAGCTCAGCCGTCAGTGGTGGTGAACGCACAGGCCCCTTTTTTCAGCTTAGCTAAGACGAACGGAAAATTCCCCAAGTACCGTGGTTTCTACGTGCGCTGCCGGGGAAGCTCGGTTATTTTTACTCGAACGAACCATTTCCTTTCCCAATGTTGGCAGCGGCAGTCAATCGATTCTTAGAGTCTTCCCTTAGCGAATGTCGAAACATTCACCTCAGCAGGCGATGATGGGTTACTGAGAAACGCAACAGGGAGGAAATTCTTATTAGCACATTCAATGACGTCATTCTCGCATCGCAGTAGCAGAAGACGTGGGTGTGCACGCCTCCACGCCGTGACCACACACACACACACACACACACACATACAAAAGTAGTGTAAGAAGCTTGAAGCTACAACCACCATCGTAGGAATTACTTGTCCGATGGGCAGCAGTGTGGGGGGGTTATTTGTTTTGATTTTTATTTCAAACCTGCTGCCTCAGTGTGTTGGTTCCGGGGACGGACTGGTTCAACGGAAAAAAACCCCAAACCTAGCGGTGGTGAACGGAACGGTCGGCGTGGAGAACTTTACTGACGTAAAACCGTAGTTAACCTCGATTTTGGGAGTGGGTATTTTTCGGGAAAATGTTCCACCATCGTGGCCGGGCCGGGAGACGTGGGCGTCCGTTAGATTTCCATCGAATCATGCGGATGTTCTACAATCACTGGCGGCAACAAGCAGGTTGAATAACGTGTTGCTCCAAAATGACCTCCCCTCCGTTTTGGGGGAATCTCGCTGTGCCGGATGAAGTACAGTTCGCTGACTCGGTTCTCCATTGACGGGGGCGTTCGTTCGATGGCAGTCAACAGCCTTGTTTTCCTTTCATTCATTCATTCATCAAATTGCCGAGTCAATTAGGCACAAACAGGATGACCCAAAACGCTATTGCAGTTAAGAAACTCGAGGAAACTGGTTGAACATTGTTCGCCGGCGGAGTAGAATGGGCTTCATTATTCAGATTTTAGAAGTACGTTCCCTTAAACCCCAAATTTCTAACAAAGACGAACAAGTAACGGGTGATTTTTTGGCTGGTATAATCCTGGCAACACTGTTTTTTTTTACAGATCACACGTGAATAGCGTCTCGTGTCATTGTCAAACTTGTTTAGTTTGGTCTATAATTTAATCATGAATGGGCAGTTGGTGGAAGATCCACTTTTATATCGAAAAAATGGAATCAGCGATAAAACTCATTTCTGGTGAGGACCAGCCAAAAGCATTGCGAGAGCTACCAATGCATCCCAGAAAAGTCACTGTTTGGTGTGGATTATGGCATTATTCGTGAAATACCGGCCAATACGTAGGAGAGAGTGGGCCAAAATTTTTACCTTGGGCATGGGCCATCTAAAGCGGAGCCGCGGCCAACATTTGCATGAAATCATCTTTGGCATCACATTAAATTATATTGATCGTTCCATCGGTTCCAATAAAGATTTTATCAATTTTGTTGTTAACTTTTGAAAAATCACTCTTTATAAGTTGAGCCATTACTGAAATGGGTAAGAAGCCATCAAACCTTATGCACTCTGATTTGAAAGAAACTTTGCACACGTATTCACTATGGAAAACAATTTCTTTTGCGCGAATGAAGGAACCAACTCGTCTCAAGACTGATTTTTATAAAGACAAGCATATATTTAGTTAGTATTTGGAGTTCAAGATGTTGTGGGAAATCAATTGTACAGTCTGACGAAAATACGCATTATAAACCAATTCCTGAGTGTTATAAAATTGCAGAAAAAAATAATTTTACATGACCGTTGACTGGTACACTGTTGCCTTGTACTATAAAACTATTATAAAAATTACTGTATTAATATTTGTATCAATTTGTATTGTGACCCTGGTCACTCCCGAGAGCAGAAACCAGATAGTGTGATGAATAATTTTTGCCTATTGATCCTGCAAATAACACAGTGAAATAATGGATCTAAGAAATCAGTACTGCATGAAATTGAGGTTAAAACCGGGGCAAAATAAACGACAGTAATATTAATAATACATAAAATTGTGCTGGATGACTGAATAGAAAAAGTGCGCGAGTATGCCATAGTTGCTCAAGGTTCTGCAGATGAGAACGATATCTAGCCGCTGGATCCCGCACATACATATTTAGAACTAGAAAGTCGTACGCAAGCGCACTTTGCATACATGTTTGGCTGAATCCTTTATTATATGCTAGAAAACAGATTGAATACCCTACAATAGACTTAAGAGTGCCGCAAAGAAGATTTTAACAAACTTGGGCTCGTTTGAAAGCTACTGTCGGCCCATTGATCAAGTTCGAAGAATCAAATGACTGTGACTTTTGGTTCCGGAGATATGATTGTATAAATGACGTAACCGAGAAAACGTGTTGTTTTTTTTACCGCGCAAGTTTCTCGGAGATGGCTGAACCGATTTTAACAAGTCTAGGCCCGTTTGAAAGCTATTGTTAGGCCATTGATCAAGTTCGAAGATCAAATGGCTGTGACGTTTGGTTCCGGAGATATGATGGTAAAAGTTACGTAACCGACAAAACACGTTGATTTTTACCGCTCTTTTCTATATAAGGGTGCCAATATTTTGGGATCACCTCAAATTTCGTAAAGCGCTGGTGCTCAAAAGTTTAGGCACCTCGAAAAAAAGCCCTCATGCAAAATTTGAGCTAAATCGGACATGCTTAAGGGGTGCTGCCCGGTGGTAAAGGTTTGACAATTTTCGATCTTGAAAAAGCACCATAGGGGGGAGTACATGAAATTTCCAAAATCGAAAACTGTTTTGATGCCAAAAGTCTCAAAATTGCATGAAAAGTCGAGATTTAGTGTCATCTCAAAAAAAAATTTTTTTTTGGAAAAACAACTTTCTGGGACATAGAAAAATTTTAATAGTCACAAAAAGTCGATTTAAAAAAATTTTTTTTTTTGAGATGACACTAAATCTCGACGTTTCATGCAATTCTAAGCCTTTTGGCATCAAAATTTTTTTTTCGATTTCGGAAATTTCCCCAAAATTTAGTGTCATAAAATAAGTTATCATTTTTCATAAAATGATAAAAAATTCATGAGACTGCTTTGAAGAAAGAGAAAGGCAATATCACACCACTAGGTGGATTAAGAAGGGTTTTTTTATATATATAAATAAGAGTAGGTATAGAATTCGCTCAAACTTTAGAAAATTTTTTCAAGGCCTGGAGGGCCGAGTGTTATATACCAATCGATTCAGCTCGACGAACTGAGCAAATTTCCGTGTATGTGTGTTGTCAACAAAGAGGTCGAGATCTCAGAGATGACTGGACCGATTTTGATCAAACTAGTCCCAAATGAAAAGTCTTTCCGTCACCCTGAACGCTATTGAATGGTTTTGAATTCGAATGTTTACTTTTTGAGTTATACGAAGTTTTATGTCAAAAGTTTCACTTTTTTTTGACAATATCTGTCACAATTGACCTTGAAAACAGAATATTATTTTAGATTTAGATTCCGCACGGTAATAGCTATCCAACAAGCCATAGATTGTCAAAATCCGTCCATCTTTAACGGAGATATCGATATTATTGTGTAAGCGACTTTTTGCCTTATTTCAGTAGTAAGAGTCGCTGAATGACAAAGTAATGTTTGGGAGCACCGTGGAACACGATCTTTTATATAATTGTTTCTAAGTACCAAAACGACTGTGTACAGCATACTTTTTCATGAAATTTTGCCTGGAATTGATTTTAGCACGGTTCGTTTTTGGCAACATAATTGTTCGAAAATAACATATGTAAACCAGATGATGGCAGCATTCTCGAGTTAAAAGAAATTCCATAATTATATTGATTCAAACCACTTACAGCAATAAATGCTGGAAGAACATAACACCCATATACCATTCGAATCAGTTCGTCAAGATCAGCAAACGCGTGTGTGACCAATAATTTCACTTAATTTTTTTCGGAGATGACTCAATCGTTTTCTACAAACTCAGATTCATATGAAAATTCGTATGCTCCTAAACAAGGTTCCTGAATTATGTTTGGTTCCGACCTCTGGTTCCGGAACTATAGGATGATGTGTGAAACGAAATTTAAATAGTGTTACTAATTTTTATCGTAGATGGCTAAACCAATCTAAGATTCAAATGAAATATAGGCACCATAAAAGATTGAAATGGAAGGTCTTAAGATCCTATAAAACATCTCGCTTTTTAGTTAGATCCAACTTCCGGTTTATGTAATACAGGGTGATTAGTATAAAAATGTCCATTTCACATAAATTTATCAGGTTTATCTGGTTTGTAGATTTCGATAGGCGATAACCAAATAAACTTATTTCAGTTTTTGCGGTATTCAGTTTTCGATTCGGAAAGTACCCAAAAATTGAATTCGCACTAAGATTTCTCAAAGATGTCTATACTGATTTTCAAACAGTTTAAATGAAATGTAACTGACTTCGGTTACACCGATTTTAGAATTCCGATCCAGCATCGAATCGTTTCTCAAAGCTCAATCGTTTTCTCAAAAAAGGCCAAATGGAATTTCAAAGACAAAAATTCCAATTTATGGTCCCATACATAATTAATGAATTTTATCCGATTCTGGAAAAGCAGGGTGATGAGTTTTTAAAATTCATGCCGATATAGAAGATGACAATCCAAAAAAGCTTCAAAGTTGGACTTAAAACTATTGCAATTTATTCGTCATAATAATTTATGGCCTTACGTTTTCGTTTTCGGTTATGCTGGTTCCTGAATACCGGATCTGGTAGTACCGTAAATAATGACGAAAAACTCTAAAATGGAACTTATTTTGACATCTCATGGATTGTTCAATCGATTATTACACGTATTCAAGTTCGATCCGATTTGCAGTTCCAACATTACAGGGTAATGAGTGAATAGAATTTTAAATTACCGCTTGAAACGACGGTCATTAAAATAATGTCATGAGAACTAAAACACCGAAGAATATTCATGAAAAAAACACATGCGGATTGATAAAAAAATGTATCATCTCACTGTTAGGTGGATTAAGCACGTTTTTGTTATGAAAACGTCGTATTTTGTGAGGTATAAATTGCTTTTGCGTGTGTTTATTAATTCAATATGAAGAAATATGCCGCCATCTTATTTTGGTAGAAGTGTATGGTGAGCATGTTCTAACTTAACAAACGTGTCGCATGGGATTGTCACGGTACAAAAGTGACAATTTTGTTTTGGAAGACGAAGAACGAACCGGAGTGCCACCAAAGTTTAAAGACGAAGAATTGGAAGAATTGCTCGATCGAAACTCATCGCAAACCCAAGGGGAACTTCAAAAAACACTCGGAGTTACTCAGCCAGCCATTTTTCTGTGTTCAAAAGTTGTGGGAATGATCCGAAAGGTAGACAATTGGGTGCCGCATGAATTGAAACCAAAGGACGTCGAACGTCGTTTCTTAACTCGATGACCATTTAAAATATTCATGGCTTAAAGGTATGGCTGACAATTGATGCGTTTGAGCCAAGCATTGAATGGAAAGTGACCACAATACACCGATGCACACGACCAAGTGATTTTGCAACATGACAATGCTAAACAGCTGATAAAAACAGTCAAATGAGAAGTCCTACCACACACGCCGTGTAGCCCAGATATTGCTCCTTCCGATTACTATTTGTTTCGGTCGATGCAGCATGGTCCGGCTGAACAGCACTTTTCCAATTATGATGAAATAAAAAAAATAATCGATTAGAGGATTGCAGTAATCCTTTGAGTTGTTTCGGAGTTATGTTCGATCATATTAACGATTCGATCTTCATCCCCCTCCACCTTATCAAGATCAACCTACCACTCCCAAAAGTACCTACATCCACCCACCACAAATACCCTTAAAACCATATCTGAGTTGTCCAAAAAATATTTGTGGTCTTCTAAACCTGTCGATTCTCGTCGAATTTGAAGCATTTTTTCACGCAAAAAGTATCTTTTCTTTCTATTATTTAATCAAGATTACCACTTGACCCTTATCAGATCCTGTCAGCTTGAAGCTATCTCAATCTTCAGTTCACCAACGCCATCGCATGGCATCACATTCAAGATATCATGTCAATTGTATGAGTGCGCAGTGCTGCTGTTTTATCGCGCACGAATTTGACATTTCTCTTTGACTTCTATGAACGAGATTCGATGCGGACTCGCCTGAGGGCACCATGCACGCAAAAAATGATGTTGCCATTGATTTGTTCGAGAAATGTGACAGCTGGATATCTTGTTGATATGATGTCTTTGCCCTTATCAAATCGATTAGTGCCTTTTTTAAAAAACTGTTTTAATCCACCATTTTTGTTTCGGTAAATGTATTAAATTATTTACACACTTTACCCTATAATTCAGGAACCGGATGTCGGATCCAGATGAATTTCAGAAGTTTTATGTAGGATCATGAGACCATAAGACTATCGGTCACGGCATCTCTGACTAAAGTGAGAACACATATTTTCATTTTTTTGTACATTTTACCCCACTAACTTCGGAACCGGAAGTCAGATCCAAACAAAATTCAGGAACGTTGTATTTGAATTTAAGTTTGTGAAAATCGGCATAGCCATCTTTGAGAAAAGTTGGTGCACTTACTTTCTCATTGTTTTGCACAATTTATTCCGGAACCGAAAGTCGGATCCAAACAATATTCAGATGTTTTGTATGGGAATGGGAAAGCGTGGAATCAGAAAAGGCATAAACCTAATTGTATCACCTAATTATTACAATTTTTAAGATTCATTGCTGGTTTATTAGGTCGATCATTTAACCTAGACATCGTAGCGGTTGATAAGGATTCTGTGATACTATGGTAAGTCTGGATCATGCCTCCGCTATTAACATGCCTCGATTTGCCAAGTTGATATTTCGAACAAATAATATGCGAGTGTATTCAATTTACAGTTTTGTCTACCGACAATATATAATATGTATTCCTTATCATTATTCCAGTATTTAGACATGTTGAAATCAAACAGAGAACCGGTTTTACTGAAATCACCACAACATCTGTCTGTTAACACTCCTACCTCAAAGCCTCAAAAAAAGTTGAAACTGTAACTTTGAGCTATCATAGCTCAGTTGTTAATTGACCAATTTCGATTAATTTTACACCCTCGAATTTTGTGAAGTTTGTAGATTATTTTAAGTACATCATTATTGACGATCGTTTAGGGAAAACTAACGAAAATCTGATTTTTCCTGTTCCAAGTTTTTTTTCGAGTTCAAAATATGCCCTATCTGCATTCATGCTGCACCTACATCGCGAATCGGATATTTAGAACCTCAACTTTACCGAGTCATAACTTTGTTGTCAATCAACCGATTTTCGAAATTTGTTCACCATTGGAAAGGTACTACTTCCAGAAATAAAATGCACTGAAAAAAACGAAAAATAAGGTTGTCTACCCAAAGTTATAATGAACACTGTTGATAGATGACCTCAGAAAAGGGGAGATATTTTACAATGATCGTAAATATCTCGAAATCTGAAGCGATGACCTATATATTTTTAAACATCATTCGATTGCTAGTAATACCAGCTACAATTTTCGCTCAACTACCATTCTTGCACTATTAAAAGAAAATCTTAAAAAATCGATGAATTTATAAATATGTATGAATTTTTAATTTTTTTCACATGTTTGTATATAACTCAAAAATTAAAGCGATGACATGTACATTTTTCTACTCCAAAATGTTGGAATCATTACCAGAAACAATGTATTGATGAACAAAATTATATATCCGTTCAAAGATTCTCAAGAAATTTGGTACAAATACAGAGAATTTCTATTATTGGGAAAATTTTGCCAAAAAAAAAACAAATCAAAACTTTGAAATTTTATGACATACATTTTTGCCTTTCTCTATAGTAAGGTATTAGAATTGCTGGAAAAACCGACTTTCGAACGGAGCCTCGGAGACCCATAGTGTTATATACCATTCGACTCAGATCGTCGAGATCGGAAAATGTCTGTGTGTATGTATGTGTGTGTGTGTATGTGTGTGCACTTTTCGAAGATATTTGAACGCTCTCAATTTTCTCAGAGATGGCTGAACCGATTTGAACAAACTTGGGCTCGTTTGAAAGCTACTGTCGGGACATCGATCAAGTTCGAAGATCAAATGGCTGTGACTTTTGGTTCCGGAGATATGATTGTATAAGTGACGTAACCGACAAAAAGCGTTGTATTTGAACGCGCTCAATTTTCTCAGAGATGGCTGAACCGATTTTAACAAACTTGGGCTCGTTTGAAAGCTACTATCGGATCATTGATCAAGTTCGAAGATCAAATGGCTGTAACTTTTGGTTCCGGAGATATGAATGTATAAGTGACGTAACCGACAAAACACGTTGATTTTTACCGCTCTTATATATATAAGGGTGCCAAAATTTTGGGATCACCTCTATTTTCGTTAAGTTCTAGTGCTCAAAAGTTTAAGCACCTCGAAAAAAGCCTTCATGCAAAATTTGACCTAAATCGGACATGCTTAAGGGGTGCTGCCCGGTGGTAAAGGTTTGACAATTTTCGATCTTGAAAAAGCACCATAGGGGGGAGTACATGAAATTTCCAAAATCGAAAATTTTTTTTGATGCCGAAACTCTTAAAACTGCATGAAACATCGAAATTTAGTGTCATCTCAAAAAAAAATTTTTTTTGAAAATATCAACTTTCTGGGACTTAGAAAAATTTTCATATATTTTCTAAGTCCCAAAAAGTCGACTTTTTCAAAAAATTTTTTTTTCGAGATGACACTAAATCTCGACGTTTCATGCAATTCTAAGCCTTTTGGCATCAAAATTTTTTTTTCGATTTCGAAAATTTCATGTACTCCCCCCTATGGTGATTTTTCAAGATATATGAAAATTCCACTAAGTGGACTAAGAAGGCTTTTTTAGATTAGCATCACTGATTACAAATAGACAACGCAAATGTCAAGCACTAGTTTGGAAAAATGATGCTGACTGTGTGACATAAACACTGAAGCATGCTTTTGTGAACTACTCGAATCAGGCTGAATCAATTGGTGACAAAATTAGCATCTAAAATTATTTAATAAAAGTATGAAACATATTTTCATGAGACTGTTATGAAAGAAGAGAAAGGCATTATCACACCACTAGGTGGATTAAAACAGGTTTTTATTATTTTAGTTGGAAATTTATTATGAACAAAATTTACAAAAAAAAACTGAAACTTGGATTTCACTGAAAATTTAAAAAAATTTGGTAGATATACCTAAACTCTAAAAATAATTATATTTTTGTATTGGACAAAAGATCTAAAAAAATTTTATGCATAACCTAAATGGAATTGATAACAACTAAAATTAGGTTTTTTTTTGTTTTAGGTTTTCCGTAAAATCTCAAAAAATCGGTATAAGATCGAAAATTTTAAAATTTCCGAGTTAAATTGCATTGCACAGTGGTCCGGATCCACAATTTAGGGGGACAAAAACATTGGGAATTTTACTTTTTCTGAATCGTTTACTAATAAAAAATTCAAATAATTTTCGAATTCTATACATTCTGAAATAATTGTTTGTGAAATTTAAATTTTATTATTCAATCGATAACAATTGATGTCGTAAAGAATAGCGAAAAATTGAAGATATGTGTTTTTGTTCTTAATTTCTTGTAAAACAGAAATGATGCAATAATTTTTTTAAATTGTAGTTGGTTTCTTTTGCCATGGGTTAGTATATGGAATTCATATAATTTTACGTTCTATTTCTTATTCTACAAAGCCATTGAAATAATTTAAAATTAAAATGTGTTGTCACAAAATTTATTTTATTAATAAAAAACAAATTTTACGTCTTTTTGAAACAGATCAAATCCACACGGATTCCAATATTTTCACTTTGATTTGCAGAAACGTTGGAATATATTGCGTTCCAGAAATTTTGAAATTTCCGATCTTTTATCGATTTTTTGAGATTTTACGGAAAACCTAAAACAAAAAAAAACCTAATTTTAGTAGTTATCAATTCCGTTTGGGTTGTGCATAAAAATTGTTTAGATCTTTTGTCCAATACAAAAACATAATTATTTTTAGAGTTTAGGTATATTTACCAATTTTTTTAAGATTTTCAGTGGAATCCAAGTTTCAGTTTTTTTTTGTAAATTTTGTTCATAATAAATTTCCAACTAAAATAATAAAAAAATGTATGTCATAAAATTTCAAAGTTTTGATTTGTTTTTTTTTTTGGCAAAATTTTCCCAATAATAGAAGTTCTCTGTATTTGTACCAAATTTCTTGAGAATCTTTGAACGGATATATAATTTTGTTAATCAATACATTGTTTCTGGTAATGATTCCAATATTTTGGAGCAGAAAAATGTACATGTCATCGCTTTAATTTTTGAGTTATATACAAACATGTGAAAAAAATTAAAAATTCATACATATTCATAAATTCATCGATTTTTTAAGATTTTCTTTTAATAGTGCAAGAATGGTAGTTGAGCGAAAATTGTAGCTGGTATTACTAGCAATAGAATGATGTGTAAAAATATATAGGTCATCGTTTTGAATTTAGAGATATTTACGATCATTGTAGAAAGTCTCACCTTTTCTTAGGTCATGTATATACATTTTCATTATAACTTTGGGTAGACAACCCTATTTTTCGTTTTTTTAGTGCATTTTATTTCTGGAAGTAGTACCTTTCCAATGGTGAACAAATTTTGAAGATCGGTAGACTAACAACAAAGTTATGAGTAGAAGTAATCAATATTTTCTATGCGACATTTATGCCACAGGAAAGAAAATTGCAAAGCAGATAGGGCATATTGGGCGCGTGAAAAAAACTTGGAACGGAAAAAATCAAGTTTTCATTGGTTTTTCTTTACCAATCATCTCCTACAAAGTTTTTGAATCAATCTACGAACTTCACAAAATTCGAGGGTGTAAAGCTTATTGAGATTCGTTGAAAAACAGCTGACGCAATGACAGCTCAAAGTTACCGTTCCAACTTTTTTTGAGGCTTGGTATTTGGAGTGTTAACAGACACTTTAAACTTTTCCACTGGAACTGTTATTGCATAACATTTCTTTACGTTTACTGTCTTGTTATTTCTGTAGCATATGTCTGAGATCTTTTAGATAATTATATATCTGTTTTTGATTTCGGGAGAGGCCAGGACCCCTCGTACCACCTAGAACTTTAAGATCGAGGACACTTTTTAAGACTTAACCATCAACGTACTGATTATGGACAGAACGAACCCATAAGGGGGATGTGTTGTATTTTTAACAATGTCTATGATTTTTTCGACTTTTCCATTCCATGTGATAATTTTAAAGATAGACTTAAGAAATTTACTTAGTGTGTAAGAATTTATGTAAAAACCAATATGTCAATGTATGTATGTATGAAACTGTTTGTGATGTGATTATATTGTCAGTTCAGCCAACCATAGAAATTAGAAAAGAAGAAGGGGTTTTTATGCCAAATTGAAGATAGTTTCTGTTTGGACCTTCAATCGGGCTTTTCCCCTTCCAATGCTTCATGTTGACTATATCTGGTCAGATGAAGGAATAATAAATAAATAAATAAATAAATCATTTCAACATTTGCTGAGTGTGATGATAGTCAGTGTTTATGATCTCAAAAGATCATGCTATGATTACTAACCGTGAAAAATTTTCATCACGCAATATAGGCAAGAACCGCATCCCAAGTTAGTACATTTATGTCTCTCGGTTAACCCGTTTCATCGAAGCAAACTATCGGCCAACAGATGCAACGAACAAGTCAAAAATATCGTTATCAATCAACGATGTTTCATTACTTTGTTTACCCGAGCAGCATAAATAGTCCAACTTTCCCATCACGCACTGGCCACGTGGACGAATCGATCGTAGTAGCCGGGTACTGTGTGGCACATTAGCGAACGTGGAATTCATCGCGTAGATCAAAATGCTCTTCGCGGATGAGTCGCAGCAGGCAACGAATCTCGTGATGCGCCATTGAGCCCCAATTTCGAACGAACAACCTGCCACTGAACGAACCGAATCGAGCAGAGAAACGAAAAAAAAAACAAAAAATTCACTTGAACGAACAGCAAGCGAACGAGTGAAGAAGCTGATAACGACAGTGTTATTGTTTACAAACCGACCAGGAGCCATCCCGTATCGCGGTTTGGGGGTCGCTTTGCTCGCCTGCGGTGGAGTTTGCTGTCTGGTTCTGTTGTGCCGCCCCCTTCGGGACGAGCGGTGCTGCGCACGGTTATCGGCCGGCAAGTCGAAGGTCGTATTGCGTTTCAGCTCGATCGGGAGAAAACAGCACACCGCCACCGCGAAGCATTGGAGTACAAACTTTGTCGGAACGGTCGGTTTTGCCGGTTCGGTCAGCCGCTAAGCACGAGCACCGTTGGTTTGGCACCGTGCACCCGCCGCGGCCGATACGGAATTGACGTCAGTGCGCGAACTTACCGGTTTATTCAGGGGGGAAATGGACTTTTGCTTATCACTTTCTACTGGACGCGAAAGTGGATTATTAAATTTTGTTTGCTGTTCTTTTTATTAGATTTGCGTTCTGGGACTGTTAGTCGAATCGTACAGCGTACGATTTCTGGAGCGGAAAATTAATACATGAAACTTCTGGAATAAAAATGGGCACTAGCGTCGCATGTCCATTATTCAGGAGAAAAGAGAATAGAATAGAATTCTTTCTAGTAACAAAATGTAATTATAATCAGGTTGAAAAAGGCGTAGCATCTGCTTCTGATGGATCACGGCAATAGCATTCAGGTACTAGTTGCTGGCTGTGTAGTTACCGATCGAAGGTGATATTTTGCTGAGCGGATGAGTTTCGTCAAATAAACAAAGCCAGCACCGGTTATAAAAGTTGCAATCTAAGGGCAAATAAATTGCGGCTGATAGCGCTTAGGTGCTGATAGGAGAGAGTTCGGAACTTCTCACGCACCCACTGAGTGATCACAGCTTGGTAGCTTACACCTGGTCTTTGCATATCTTATCGTTCCCCCGTTTAGATGGGTCATTTCTTGACGTACGTCATCGCTTCAGAGTTCATTTTTTTTCTCACATTTTATTGACTGAAAACAATGACCATTATCAGTGTATCAACTTATATGGACGAAGAATTTACTCACTCAGTGCACTTTTTTCCAAATTTTATCTCCAAAAGTGTTTATCTGATTCTCATTCGCAAAACAAAAAAAACTTCAAGGCGTTCGCTTCTTGAAAATTTGTGGGAAAAAATAAGTCGATTATCTTTTTACAATCACCACCTTGTAAAACAATAATCTCTGGGTGATTTTTCCTTTCAAAATATTGTGTGAAACATGATTCGTTCCAGAAAAAAAAACAATTCTTGGAAATATTTCCGTTTCATTTGCTCCTCATTGATTTAGGTTGAGTGGCTTATCGTTATATTTTTTACAGAAAAAAAACTTTTTTTTTATCCTTAAGCCTTTCTCATTGCCCATTATTTCTGCACATTTTGAAAAAATCTTGTGATTTTATACCTTTGTGAAATTCATTGAAATAAAAAAAAAAAAGAATACTGATAGCAACCGCCGCGACTTGAACCGAGAATCATTGGATCGCAAGTACGTCTGTTAATCGATTGAGCCACAGGAGCATGCATCTGCTTGGCTGGTAAAAGATGCATCTAAATTTATACAGTCGCACCAGCTAGCAGAACGCAAGTTACAATCGAAGCCAGTAAAATTCAAGCTCATATAACTTTAAGTCATTACAAAAAAAATCTTCAGTCATTTGACAAATTTGGTCTTTATAAATTACATCGTATGAGGGATTAAGTCACCTGTAAAATTCAAATTTTTTTGAAGTGTATGCTGGACTATCCTAATAAGTAAGTTTTGTTATTTGAATGTTGGTTCCGGGTTGAATTTGATAACAATTTAAGGAATCAGAAGATCATTTACTTGAATCTAAATTTGTGAAAATCGAATCAGCCGTCTCCGATAAATCGAAGTAAGCATAGTTTTGGAGCTTTAATCATTATGTCCGGTAATCCCGGGACCGGAGATTGGTATTGCCGAAATGTGTTAATTGGCCATCAACAAACTAAATCTGTAAATCAGAATATTTTACTAACCAGTTATGAGTGAACACTCAGAATTTATTACTTATCACCATGTAACTCCACAACCGGAAGTCAAATCTGAGTGAAATTCAGTAACTATCTATGTCATTCTAAACCCTTTCATTCGAAACGAAGACTCCAGCGGTTAAGCCATCTTCGAGAAATGTCTTTCAATTTTTGTTTTACTCTGATCACCCTGTAATTTCGGAACCGTAAACGGGAGCCACATAAAATTCAGGAATCTTGTCTTGCAACGCAAAACTTTTAATTTGGATCTATGTTTGTTAAAATCTGCACAGTATTCTCCGAGAAAACTGTTACATGCACCCCTGTCACGTAACCGGTGGCCCTTCCCGAAATCAGAATCAGAAACGAAAAAAAGTTTGTGAAATATTATGGGGCTGTTGATCCCGTAGATTACATCGTGAGATAGAGGTTTTGCGAGTTACGTGACGTTAAAAACTCCACTGCCGATTTGTAAGTTATAGACGTTACGAAGCGTTACCTGCGTTACTTTTATGGGAGCTATGACGTTGCAAAGCGTTACATGCGTTATTTTTTAGTAAGTTATAATCTTTACGATGCATTACGAAGCGGTACTTTTTTGTAAGTTAATGACGTTATGAATCGTTACATGCGTTGCTTTTTTGAAAGTTATAGCCATTACGAAACGTTACATACGTTATTGTTTAGTAAGTTACAGGCGTTACATGTGTTTCTTTTTAGTAAGTTATACGCGTTACTTCTTAGTAAGTTATACGCGTTACTTTTCAGTAAGTTAGTTACGAAGTGTTACATTTCTTACTTTTTTGTGAATTATAGATGTTACGAAGCGTTACATGCGTTACTTTTTTGTGAGTTATAAACGTTACGAATCGTTACATGCATAACTTTTATGAAAGTTATTGGCGTAAGGAAGCGTTACATGGATTACTTTCTAGTAAGTTATAGGCGTTACGAAGCGTTACTTTTTGCCTTTCTCATATAGAAAAGTTATCCAATCACTGTGAAAACCGACTTCTGAACGGAGGCCCGGAGGGTGTCATATACCATTCGACTCAGTTCGTCGAGTACGCAAAATGTCTGTTTGTGTATGTGTGTGTATGTGCGTACGTGTGTATGTAACGTTTTTTTTTAACTTTTCTCGAAAATGGCTGAACCGATTTTCACAAACTTATATTCAAATGAAAGGTCTTGTGGTCCCATACAAATTTCCTGAATATTATTTGGATCCGACTTCCGGAATTATGGGGTAAAATGTGAAAAACATTGTGAAAATAAGAGCACTAACTATTTTCAGAGATGGCTGAACCGATTTTCACAAACTCACATTCAAATGAAAGGTCTTGTGGTCCCATACAAAATTCCTGAATATTATTTGGATCCGACTTCCGGTTCCGGAGTTATGGGGTAAAATGTGCAAAAAAATGAAAATATGTGTTCTAACTTTTCTCATAGATGGCGCGACCGATTTTCACAAAATTAGGCTTAGATGAAATGAAAGGTAATGTGGTCCCATACGTAATTCCTGAATTTCATCCAGATCCGTCTTCCTGATCCGTAAATATAGGATAAAGTGTGTTAAAAATTTTACACCATTTCTGAAAAGGGCGAAAAACCGTAACAAGTTTTCTAAATCAACCTCAAAATTTTTTCAATTGATAGTTTTCATCAGTATACGGTCAAACCAACCGATTTCGGTTATTCTTTTGAGAATCGAAGAAAATTATTTTGAAGAATACCACAGTATCATATATGATAGTATGATTGATATGAGAAAGGCATCATTACACCACTAGGTGGATTAAAACAGATTTTTGTAAATTATCATCGTTACGAAGCATTACATGTGTTAGTTTTTTGTGCGTTATAGTCGTTACGAAACGTTATATACGTTACTTTTTTAATAAATTATAGGCGTTACTGAGATTTACGAAGTGTTACTTTTTTGTAAGCAAAATGCTTAACAAACCGTTACATGCGTTACTTTTTGCAAGTTACACGCATCACAAAGCGATACATGCGTTTATTTTTTTAAAGTTTTTTAGGAAATTCTAGGCGATACGTGGCTTACTTTTTTGAAAGTAACAGGCGTTACTTTTTTGTAGGTTATAGACGTTGCGAAGCGCTAAATTCGTTATTCGTTTGTTAATTACAAGTGTTACGATGCGTTGCATGCGTTTTTTTTAATAAGTTTCAAACGTTACGAAGCGTTGCCTTTTGTAAGTTAGAGGTGTTGCGAAGCGTGACAACAAAACTTGTATCTAATTTCGAAGGAAAATTAGCAAACGAAAACTTGTACCTAATTTCGATAAATAAAATGAGCATAAATATTATCTAAGTGAATTAATTGTTCTATTCTATCCATGAAGAAATCACTAGTTTTTTTCTTGATATGACAGTATTCAGTAAATTGAAATGTTATTTACTAATAATTTCACGAAAATCCAAACAAATATTAACAAAGAGGACATTTCTTATGGAAAACATATGACGATACTAGTTAAAATAGCCGCAAAATTCACTATCATGCCCGTTTTGTGCAAATTTCTCTTTTTTCTAACCTTACTTCGGAGACCGAGTATTACGAAAAAAAATTTCGTGGGTTATCAAATGCACTCCTGAGATGATAATCAGAACGAACGCAAATAATTGTGTTTTGTTGTTGTTTCGATTATAGAAGTTTCAACCTTGAATTTATTCGCCTCTTCGGGTCAGAAAAAGTATCTAACCCTATGTGGGGGGTTGGGAATCGAATCCTGGCGGGATGCGTGAAAGGCAAAGGGACCTACCCATCACGCTATATACCCGCCCCTAACTGTATTCTGTATTGCCCCAAATATATCCTAATGGATAAATTTTCAGAGTGAAAAATCTATTAATTGGTGTTTGGGTCAATTACGGTTAACCAAACAGTTCATAACGAGACACAAAACAAAATCGCAAATCAGTGGCTGGCTACATAGCAGAATAGCGAAGATAGACTTTTTGACTCGGTGTGTGTTTGTTTTCTGTTGACTGTGTTTCCATGGATATAGGACTATAATTGAATGCTGTGGTGATCAAGTAAAACGAAGTAGGTTTGGTTTTTCTAGAAAATTTGACTTTCTCTTGATGTATTTGGATATGCAGGGTAGTCTAATTGGCAAAACAATTTCCCGTCTCTACAATAACATTTTCGCGGTCTTCATTACATAGTTGCATTCACATGACATTTTTCCAATCTGTTTTCCCCGTTAGATACTGATCGAATTCAAACAGGTCTATCTTTCGTAAAAAATCCCACAAATTAACACATAGTTTCCATGTTCTCATGAATCGTGCTGTACTGTACTGTACTCTCAAATTATCCTCAAACTTAATTTTAGATTGAATTCTTATCTGCAATCCTGAAGCAGGTCCAATATAATCTATTCAGCAGTCCGGATGCATCCAATTAAACTGACAGCCCTAGCTTATTTAACCTCAATTCTTTGCGTGATTTAAATCATTATTTAAACTTTCATTCGCATTCTGATTGCAGTTGATTGAAATCGAAAAAGATTTATAATAAGTAGGTAACCCGAAGGAGTAGATTACAAATAAACTCAACAATCACACGAATCATGTTATACCATTTTACCTCGTTTATTTTTTTAACGTAGTCTTAAAATGAACATTGATCTACAAACCTGAAGCAAATCAAAAACATTACGGTTATACCGTTCCTTCAAATGAATTTAAACAATTCCTCGATTGAAAAATAATGAAAAGGAACTCATCTAAGAAGGCTGAGTATGTAATGAAAACAAGAACCATAGTTTCCCGGCTCATTGCTCCATTCCAGGCAATGAAAAAGCTGATAGTTTAGCCAAACGTGGTGCTATTGAGGGAGAAATTTATGAGAGACCGATTGCTTTCAACGAATTCTATAGCGCGACTCGCCAAAGAACACTTGCCAGCTGTCAATCTTCTTGGGATAAAGATGATCTGAGTCGGTGGATGCACTCAATTATACCTAAAATATCGACAAAAGCATGGTTCAGAGGACTGGATGTGAGTAGGGATTTCATTCGTACTATGTCCAGACTCATGTCCAATCATTACACGTTAGACGCACATCTCCTTCGAATTGGGCTCTCGTTTGGACATGCGTGGAGTATCGTGATGTCAGATCTTAACTAATAAATTCTTTGCGTATTCAAGGTAGACTATCCAATGTCCCAGTTCGAGACATTCTTGCTTGTCGTGACCTTCCATACATGAAACTTCTTTATCATTTCATAAGGATAATTGGAGTTTCAATTTAATAAAGGACCCTTTTAAGACTTAGTTCTGATTCCAGCTGCGACCATGAGTTCAACCAATAGCTAAATTAGAATAGAAATTATGTAATGATACAAACAAACTCGAAATACTTTATGAAATTATCAACAAAATGCCTGAGTATAAAAGTTTATTTTATAATTTATAGAAGTTAATCGTTTGGTTCAAATAATATTTCCGAGTAGATTTCATAATTAATGTCGAATTACCTACGATGATATTTGTGACTATTTTAGAATCATATTAGGATAAGAATTTTATGTAAAAGTGATGCTACGGCGAATAAAAACTTATGTAAACTGCCTTAAGAAATAAACGTCTTTATGGAGAAAAAAGAACCATAGCAACCACATGTGTGCTGCCGATTTTGTTCAATATCGTTTTCGCTTGAGAAAAACCGAAACTGGCCTAGGGTAGTTTCATCGAACAAACACTTTTCACAAAAATGAGTTTGGTTCGCACTTAGCAACAAGAGTCAGAAGCAGATTCGAAACTCACTCGATTTTCAGTTCAACAACGTTAGAACTAGATTCGAAACTGACTTCAACTAAACGGTTTAACGACATTAGTTTCCGACTTCCGGTTCCGGAAATACAGGGTTCAAATTGCAACCCGGTATTTAAAGCGATAATGCCAAAAAAATGGCTTAAAAATGTTTTAATTAATGATTTCAGCTAGGCCGGTACCCAGCTCTCAGTTCCGGAAGTCCCGGAAGTAGTGGTCAAAAACTCAAAAAACTTTGAACTTGGATCAAAAATGTTTATAAATTGGAATGATTGCTAGAGTATGCTCAAACAAACTTTTTTTCCTCATTCAGGATTCAAACAAAAGTTTTTTTGTAGAATCCCTTAGTACTCTTTATGACAACATGAATTATATGAGAAAGGCATCATTACACCACTAGGTGAATTAAAACAGGTTTTAGATAGATGATTTTGAAAATTGTCAAATTTTTGCCTGTCATTCTCGAAATTAAGCCTAGAGTAAGAATGATTGTGCAAAACTTGAGCCAAAATCAAAACTATACAAAACACGACCTTCGAATTTAAATGAAATGGCTCTATACTGAATCGTACCGAGATCTGTAATGCTATCGTTATTGTAAAATTCAACACGTCGCCTACTGCGTACTGCCGACCATTCTTTTCTAAAGGCTCGGTTAAATGTCAGATTTCAGTATGATTCCATGTCCTTCCTTTCACAAGAAAGGCAAACCAGTATCGAGACACTCTCAAATGACTGAAGTGGTTCGATAAGCTCCTATCTTGAGGGTGATCAACCGGAAAACCCCAGAACAATCATCACGCCCAGTCGTATGCGGAAAAATCGCAACAACAAAAAAGACTAAAAGCAGAAGCCGATAGCC
This sequence comes from Malaya genurostris, assembly GCF_030247185.1. Taxonomy (NCBI): domain Eukaryota; kingdom Metazoa; phylum Arthropoda; class Insecta; order Diptera; family Culicidae; genus Malaya; species Malaya genurostris. The sequence goes on from NC_080571.1 coordinate 330,857,313, forward strand.
GACTGTGGCCTAGTCAGGGACACGCGCGCTCTCGTGCTATTGACACAGTCAACAGGCTGCTCCTCTACAGACGGGCATTGGATGACTGCTGGGGTCGGTATCTATGATGGCAGAATATTAAATCGCCGCGACAAACGAGACTCGAACCGCCCAGTTTGTGTGCAGTCCGAGGCGACCACGCGGCACCCTCGTCGGTAGGTCGATGACAATGCACAATGTCAGCGCGTCAGGTCGTTCATCACCACGCGTAGAGGCCAACCAGAAATGGCACAAATGCCAGGCAGACCGGCGGACCGAAGAGGATGTATTAAAACTGGGACATAAATTGGTACATGTCTTCTGATCGGTCTCTGCCGTAAATATAAATCAATGCGGATGGCTCTGAGGCGGGTACTTTGGAATGTTCCGGTTGAAGACCGTGAACCATGGCTGGGGCCTTCAGTGTGTACTCCGAGTAGAAACTTGAACTGACCGCACTAAGGTGTGTTATCTTTGGAATCGCCACCGGAGAGAAGTGAAAATCAGCGCTACGTATTATCAAGATGCCGTGGGCAAATTCACTACGAAATAATAATCCTATATTCATTTCTTTCTTTACTTCAATGCCATACACTCGAGTCCATTAATTGCTGTTATAAGATTTTAAATAATAGATAAAATAATTGTTAAGTTATTAAGGTGAAATGTAGCGGAATGCGCGCGTCGCGTTTTTGATCAATTATTCAAAAAATAGACCGATTTTCGAAAAACTAAAAACTTATTTCGCAATTAAATTTATTACAACTAAGTATTCTTAGAATTTTGAAATTTTGCTTTGGGGCTATCCATAAAAGACGTCACGCTGCAAGGGGGAGGGGCGTGTTTCACAAAACGTGAACTTTTTTGAGGGTTGTTGGAATGTGACGTCCAATATTTTCAATGAGCGCATTTTTGAAATAGGGTAAGGGCTCCCTACTTCATCTCAGCTCCAATTTCCATCTCATTCCTTCACCTCATAACTTTGAACATTAACAGATCGGCTGAAAAGTTCGTATCGTTTCTATGAGAGGGCGCCACTAGATTTGAATCCATACCATTTTCAGTTAGTAACAACCTTCAAAAGATACGTGTATAAATTTGACAGCTGTCTGATTATTAGTTTGTGAGATATTGCATTTTGAGTGAAGCTACTTTTGTTATTGTGAAAAAAAAGAAAAAAAAGGAATTTCGTGTGTTGATGAAACACTACTTTTTGATGAAAAAAAAAGTGCCGCCGATACCAAAAAATGGCTTGATGAGTGTTATCCAGACTCTGCACCGGGCGAAGCAACAATTCGTAAGTGGTTTGCAAAATTTCGTACTGGTCATATGAGCACCGAAGACGATGAACGCAGTGGACGTCCAAAAGAGGCTGTTACCGATACAAACGTGAAAAAAATCCACAAAATGATTTTCAATGACCGTAAAGTGAAGTTGATCGAGATAGCTGACACCCTAAAGATATCAAAGGAACGTGTTGGACATATTATTCACGAATATTTGGATATGAGAAAGCTTTGTGCAAAATGGGTGCCGCGTGAGCTCACAATCGATCAAAAACAACAACGAAAAACCATGCTGAAATTGAACGAATTGGGCTTCGAATTGCTCCCTCATCCACCGTATACTCCAGATTTGGCCCCCAGTGACTTTTTCCTGTTCTCAGACCTCAAGAGAATGCTCGCTGGTAAAAAATTTAGAAGCAATGAAGAAGTAATCGCTGAAAATGAGGCCTATTTTGAGGCAAAGGACAAATCGTACTACAAAAATGGTATCGAAAAGTTGGAAGATCGCTATAATCGCTGTATCGCCTCTGATGGCAATTATGTTGAATAATAAAAACGAATTTTGGCAAAAAAAATGTGTGTTTCTATTAAACGATACGAACTTTTCAGCCGAACTGTTAATCATATCTTTAAACGTACCTGAACAAAACTGTGGAACGTTTTAAAACATTTATTCTAGGTTTTGCCACACTTTCCAATTAGTTAAAAAACCTTCACGATCGCTTTTTTCATTAAAAATGAACTCACTTTTTGATTTAGGAACCACTTTCGTCTGAAGTTTTACAATTCATCATGTTTCTGAATATTTACTAATCGATTCGTCTCAAAACATGATCACTGTTTCACATAATTACACAACTATTCCATGTTGGATGACTTTATGGTTAGTAATGTTCACTTTCCACTTGTTTATTCAACGATTAAAGACTTCTGAAATTACCTGGTAAGCAATAAAAGCAATGAAAAATATGAGATGAAAATTTGCACTTAATTCACTTGATTGCGCTTTGTTTTCATTTCATTTCGTATCGCAAAGTTGCCAAGTTTTTTCATAATGTTAAATAAAAATAATTATTTTTTCTTCTTTAAATTATCATCAACAAGTACTTTTTGGTATCCGTGACATTAGTTTAAATATATCATTGATATTTATATATAAATAAAACTATTTCGGAATCTAATATTACCAAATAGAGCGGGTTAAATACTAATCAAATAATAATTGTGGCAAATCTAGTAGCACTGGTTTCTTTCCGCTATTCGTCACTATAACACTGTTAAATGTGTGTGTTTCATCGGCTGTGCACTGAGATGCCACATATTTTCATAGAAAATATGTATCTGCTCTATCTGTTTTCACTAATAAAATGAATCAAATCCAAATTCAAATTGGTTTTAAATTTTAATATAAATGTTTATCAGTGTTCAATATCCAACATTTGCACAAAAGATTTCCATTTTAACATGTGATTTGTCCGTTGATTAATAAACTTTTAAAGAAGTACTGTAATCAAATACTAATAGATACTTAGAGAGAAAAGTCTAACGTTTTACTTCTCACTTTTTATGAACCTCTACACATCTGTATTAAATTTAGAAAATCTGTAATCGGATTTAACAAACGCGAACGCAAAAATCTATACAATACAGATAAATTTGTATGAATGGCATCTCTGGTTCTGCATTTTGTTTTTAGAAGGGCGAATGCTTAAATAGTAGCAATACTTTTTTTGTTTTTTTTTTTTAATTTCTCCAAATTAACTTCAGAGTAAAAATTCAAATTTGAAACGAAAGGTAATAAAAACTATCCAATAAATTTTAAACGTCGAAATGATTCCAAACTGTTTTTTTTAAATATCGTGTGTTGTGCCATAGTTGGCATCAGGCCCTTTTAAAGGAAAATTCTGACATTTTGAACCTGAGAGTGTAATAGTGCAATATTTTGATTCTGATTGCTGTCGCCATTGCTAATTTATGGGATGAATAAAGGACCAACAATAGGATGAATACAAAACCTTTGAGATGAAATTAGGAGCACAGTAGTGAACATATCAGAAGTGTTTTTAGTTGATTTTTTAATTATTATTTTAATTTCCAAGGAATGTGAATAAATTCCCAATGTGGAGCAAGGCGAATTAAACAGAAATATGAAAAAAATCGTAGTGATTTTGGTGGCTAAATCAGGTTTTTAAGGTAACGTCCTTACAAATGAGATGAAATAGGGAGCCCTTGCAACACCTAATTATATTACTGCTTTGCCCTATTTCCTGAAAAAATCTCCACAATAAACGTTCACATTCTATAGGAAAACGTGTATTTGTTTATGTAAAAGCTTCTTCTTGTAAATTCGGAAATGAATGATGCAGGAAATCATTTCTGTTGTGATCAGCAAAAATGCACGGAGGGGTGAGTAAATTAGCGAAATTAATAAATTTGGCATAATATGAGTAAAAAAAAAAATGCCTTCAAACGGTTTAACTTAAGTTATGCACTGACAATTTTAGTCAATGTATATGAGTTTGGGTGCACCAATCGCTTGGAATTATGGATTCTTTAACTTTCGGAAATCTTATGATAGGTAGTAAGCAGATGTGACACAAAGACACAAAGAATGAAAGCATTTCAAAAAGTTTGTTTGGTCGGTCGTATCAAAATTTCATGCTTCTTGATGCTTCTTAAAATTTATTCAACAAAACCATGTTGGCGGAGTAATATCAATAAAACCAGCAAATAACATTAACATATATGCTGTGATTATCAATAATTATAATGATAAGAAAAACTTGTTCAATCATAAATCATGTTATGCAGCTGATTAATTTACCCTGTTTAGCTTGAATATCATGCCCGGGTAGAAGAGATTTCCAAACCAATTATTAAAAGCAAACATCTCATTGGTAGAAAATAACATTATTTAGTTTGAAATAAGAGTTAAAATATCAAAAATCATTGCAAAGTCTGCATGAGAAAATAGCAACAAAATATAAAATTCTACCATTGTAACTTCAAAGCAAGAGCAAAACATTTATAGAAGACAAATTTTTGAGTAATTTGAATTTCTAGCTTTGAGAATAGTATATCATAAGAATTTCTCTTATCTGATTCTGATGCAGTTTATTCATTGTATTCCATTTGAAAAAGGAACCACTGGTAAATTGTACTTCATTGCCTCATCAATAACGAAATAAGATCTTGATTTTAAATAGATATTGTCTAATCTATCAAGAAGATTCCTTCGATTAAATATCAAGAAAATATAAAGTATTGATATGACAGCACAGGAACACCAAGTTTGTGCAAGTGCAAGTTTTGTCAAACGCGCTTTTCAAACGCAGCGTCTGTTGTGTGCTCAAACCCTGTGCTCCTGTCACTTACATAAATGTCAATGACAATGTCGTTTCAAAGAGCGTTTCATTGAGTTTAATCAAAATAGTGTATCCTAATAAACATCATCATCAGCATCAACCAGCTGGAAGTAAAACAAAGTCTTTTGTCGCTCTAATCACTATGTGGTGTGAAATATTTTTCTAAACTAATTTTGCATGGATTATTGCTATTACGTAGTTACGTATGCTGTCAAATTAACAATATCAATGTGATTACGATCCAAACTTATTATTTTCATGGAATTTTCATCTAGAATTTATTTCTCTTAATCTAGTATTCATTTTATTGCGAATCAAACAACGGTTGCGAATTCAAACACGGGATGCATCAAACGAGAATATATTATATGTGATTTTCCTCCACCAAGATCAAAGCTGATCGAATCATCCAATGATTGAACTTATATGAATCAAGAATCATTTTAGCTCAAAATCACTATCGATTTTGTGTGACGGAAGATCAGTACCGATTTGATTGATGTGATTTAAAGATCACTGATCACTGATTAGAAGTGATCCTTATTGGGAAAGATCACAAGCGATCTTGACTTTATTTTCTCAGTCCTGTATAAATTGGAACTGCATAATCATGGACGACGAAACCTTCGTGAAACTCGATTACAAATCTTTGCCGGGACCACAATATTATACGGTGCGAGAAGGGCAAGTGTGAAACCAGTCCGAGACATCGATTGAAGTCGAACAATTTAGTAAGAAAGCTATGGTCTGGCAAGCAATTTGTAGCTGCGGCAGGATTTCGAAACCCTTCATCACCACTGCTTCAATTAACAGCGAATTATACATCAAGGAATGTTTACAATAACGACTTCTACCCATGATTCGAAGCCACAAGGATCCTGTTGTCTTCTGGCCGGATCTTGCTTCTTGCCACTACTCGAAATCAACGGTAGAATGGTATACTACCAAAAATGTAACTTTCGTCCCAAAAGACATGAATCCACCAAATTGCCCACAACTTCGACCAATTAACGAATTTTGGGCTTTAACGAAAGCACATCTTAGGAAACATGTCTCGACAGCCGAAACCATTCAACAGCTCGAAAAAGATTGGAAAAAAGTGTCAAAACTTGTCGTCAAGAAGTCTGTACGGAATTTAATGAGGAACGTTCGCAAGAAGGTCTAGCTGGCGCACAATGGCTAAGTAGCAAATGATGAGAATAATATTCTGTTGTTGTAGTCTAATATTATCAGTTTTTCGAATAAAATTGTGAATTATTTACAGCGAAATCAAAATGCGTCCATACTTTCTGGGACAGTCTTTAGTCTGAAACTTTTCCGCTTTCCTTAAAACTGCTCGAGAAAAATTATTTCAGTTTTAGAATACCTCCACTAACACATTTGATTAGCAACAAACACATTCCTATATGGATTTCCTCTTGCAGAAATTATTGCGATCTACGAACCTTCTATAAGTAAACCCGCTAAATAGAAACCTTTAATTTAACACGCGAAAGGCAATAGATATGGAATGTTGTCGTAAAACTATTTATTTTTCCGGAAAACTGCTTTTGTAACTGAAAATATTTAGTTTTGTTTGTTTTGTGTAGCGCAATCTAATCCAAATACATTGAAGCAGTGTTGCTAACTTTTTTATTAGGGAAATAAAATCTACATTCATAAAATCTAAGCGGAACATTGAAGTGAGTTTCGAATGTTGCACTCTAATTGTATATGTCAAACGATTTTTTTTGTATCTTCCAACCTTCCGGGCTACGCCGTCCGGTGCACTACTTGTATTCGGTTTTTGTTTTCCGAGTGCTCAAAGTTTTCAGTGAGAGAGTCGATTTTGCGAGTCGAATGAAGAAAACAGCGTTTCAGAGGAAAAATTTGTAAAAAGAAGTTTATGTTTCGATTATGTCTTTTTCTCCAATACAACATCGTATTTATACCTGCCAATATAGAAAAAACAACACCCGGGTTGGCAGTTCAATGCATAGGACGCTGGTCTTACAAGCCAGCTGTCGTCTGTTCGAGCCCCGGCCTGGAAGGATTCTTAGTGTCAGTAGAATCCATAGTACTAGCCATGCAATGATTCTGTACACTAAGAATAATCGGCTGCGAAGTCTGTTGAAACAGAAAGGCCAAATTCCACCACAGGAATGTAATGCCAAGACTTTGCTATATAGAAAAAACAACCGCGACTGAAAAATTCTTTTCGCTAGTAGTGTGCCATCTAGTGGCTAGTAGTCATTACGGTGTTAACTTTTTTTCGGTGACAGTGCGCCATATAGCTGCCAATTGCAAAAAGCCAATTCAACCATTTATGTTGGTTGAAAACAACGTTTTATTTCTCTAATTCAACTAAAAAATTAGTTGAATGGAAATGAAGTGTGCCTTAGCTAAGAAATGACAGCACGTTGAAATGGTGAATTCAACTCAAAAAATAGCTATTTCAACAAATATTTTATTATTGTTAAGGGAATGAGAATTAAAAAATCCAAATTAGCAAAAGAAAGATTTTTTTGGTTGTCTCAAAAAATAACTAACTAAAATAAGAAAATCAACTTATTTTTTCGCCAAAATGCTGATTCTGGTCTTTCCGTGCAGATAAAACGCTGCACTCCTGAACATGCCCTAAGATTTAAATTTGGTGCTCAGGCACAAGTGGAGAGTCTGTGAGTGAGTCTGTACATTCAATTTGTACTAAACCAGGGAAGACGCTTCAAGATCATTTTCAGACTTTTATTCTGAATCCGTTGAAGCGTTTTCTTCCTGGTGGAACAACAACTTGACCAAATTGGTACTGCATAAAGCATGGCTGGTCTGAAAATTTGTTTATAAATTAACAATTTGTTTTTTAGACAGAGCTTAGAGTTTCTGTTTATGTGAGGATATAAAAAATTTATACATTTATTACAATTTGCCTGGATTCCTTCAATGTTATCCTTGGAAGTAACTGTTTTGTCATACGTTAAACCAAAGTATTTTGCCTGATTAGACAATATCAATTCCAAGCCATTCAATTTGAGAATGTGATTATCGTTTGGTTTTAGAAAAGAAGCTCTGGGCTTATGAGGAAAAATAATAATTTATTTATGCTTCGGTGTTGGCGATTTGTATCTATGGCTAACAGACTTGTGTCGTCACAAAATTTTAAGATCAAAATTAAAAATATTATACAAGATTGGAGCTATGTTCGAATCTTGCTGAACACCTCCTAGTACGGTTAGCAATTCAGATTTACAATTTCGATGACTAACCTGAAGAGTATCAGTTAAATAATGTTGAATCATTTGAATCAAATAAACAGGAAACCGGAAGTCGAACAAACCTTTATGCCAAACACTGTCGAATGCTTTTTCTATGTCTAGAAGAGCAACTCCAGTGGATAATCCAGAAGATTTATTTGCTTTTATCATGTTCGTTACTCTGACAAGTTGATGAGTAGTTGAATGTTCATGACGAAATCCAAACTGCTCTGGTAAAAAAATTGAATTCTCATTTATATGAGACATCATTCTCAACAAGATATTTTTTTCTAAAAGTTTACTGATAGAAGAAAGTAAACTAATTGGTCGATCACATAATCGCCCTTATTCTGAATAACGACGTATTGATTTTTTGATCGAATGTGGTTCGATCGAATCATAGGTACCTTTGATTTTGCTAGCGTTATGAGGAATACAAATGAAATACGAGGGAAAAAACGATACGACGTTATTCAGAATAAGGGCGAATGTTTCTGCTGGGTTTTTATCAGGTTTGAGTATGGGAATTACTTTAGCGTTTTTCCATCTTTTTGGGAAGTAAGCTAATGAAAAACATTTGTTGAAAATTTTTACCAAGAGTCTCAAGGCAATATCGGGAAGATTTTGAATACGAATATTTAAGATTCCATCATTACCAGGGCCAACAAAATAGAACGGCCTGCTGAGAGGGACTTGACCTAATATTGCGAAATACTGATTGATATCTTACAATTGTTCCGTACATAAAAATATCATTTCATCTTGAAATTAAAATTACACAATTGATGGATTCTTGGACTATTTTGTTGGTACGCACTAGAAAATAGTGTTGAGTTTCATAAAACAGAAGGTTTTTGTTAAAAACAAGTAATAAATTTACTTAAACAAGTAATAAATTTACGTCTACGCGCTTGTGAGGAATTCTGGCAACCGTCAGGAGGCTGGCTGCATTCCGGCAGCTGTCAATATTGTCCAGGCGAAATTACGTCATTATCTCACCGCACGTATCTTGTTTATTTCTCTCTTCCTTCTTTCTTCTTTTGTCGTGAATACGACTTACTTTACTATGGGGCGCCTTTTCAAAATTAGCCATATGGAAGAATGGGCAGAACTTAATCGTGAATATCTCGACTTGTATTAATGGTAGCAACATAATTCTTTCACCATTTCATCAAAAATATGATCAGGAATTCAGGATAATATTTTGAACAGTGTGCGATAACCACAAACAACTCAAAAATTAAGTTTTCTTAAAATTTGAAAACAACGCGGAAAACACCTTACTTTCGCTTGGGTTTTTCGCGCAAGGACGACGATTTTGAGGTAGTCAGGCACATATCTTCAACTGAATGCGTATAAAAGGGGAACCGTGGTCAAAAATCGATCATTTCTTTTCGTGCGTTCGATGGAAGCAGACGTCGTGGGAGTGGAATCATCAACCAGCAGCGACGGACCAAATTGAGTTCCTCAATTTGGTCCTTGTGAATGCTAGAACCGAATCCCTACAGCATATTGATAATTTCTTTCAATAAATTATGCAAATCCGAAATGAAATAATCGACAATAAAATTCTGTATGCGGCTATTTTTATAGCCGTTAGGACCGCCCATTAGTGAAAAAGCTACAAACGAAATCACATAAAAGGAAATCTCTTAACAAAAATTCAATCAGTTTGGATTCAATCACCACTGCGAGCAGATGTGTTTTGTGTCGTCTGCACGCTTTCGACAACAGCGATTACGTCACAGTTGCCAGTCATTAGCAGTGGGAAAAAAACAACGGTGGAGAGCATTGCACAATATCAGCCGTTCTAATGGCTCTAAAAGTTTTCTAAAGAACTATTAGGATTTGTTGTTCGCAAATCGTAGGGAAATATCCTCAGTTTACTGCAAATCAAGAATAGTTTGCTTAGATTTGTGCGCTTTCGCTGTGTGAAATTCACAGTAATCGAGATCATGTGAAGCCTTTTTTTGCAAAAAATGTTTTAGAGTTTAATGTCGTAGAGAATTACGCAATTTGACTCTTCTGAATGCTGGAAACGAATCCCTACAGCATATTGATAGTTTCTTTCAATATATTATGCAAATCCGAAATGAAATAATCGACAATAAAATTCTGTATGCGGCTATTTTTATAGCCGTTAGGACCGCCCATTAGTGAAAAAGCTACAAACGAAATCACATAAAAGGAAATCTCTTAACAAAAATTCAATCAGTTTGGATTCAATCACCACTGCGAGCAGATGTGTTTTGTGTCGTCTGCACGCTTTCGACAACAGCGATTACGTCACAGTTGCCAGTCATTAGCAGTGGGAAAAAAACAACGGTGGAGAGCATTGCACAATATCAGCCGTTCTAATGGCTCTAAAAGTTTTCTAAAGAACTATTAGGATTTGTTGTTCGCAAATCGTAGGGAAATATCCTCAGTTTACTGCAAATCAAGAATAGTTTGCTTAGATTTGTGCGCTTTCGCTGTGTGAAATTCACAGTAATCGAGATCATGTGAAGCCTTTTTTTGCAAAAAATGTTTTAGAGTTTAATGTCGTAGAGAATTACGCAATTTGACTCTTCTGAATGCTGGAAACGAATCCCTACAGCATATTGATAGTTTCTTTCAATATATTATGCAAGTCCGAAATGAAATAATCGACAATAAAATTCTGTATGCGGCTAATTTTATAGCCGTTAGGACCGCCCATTAGTGAAAAAGCTACAAACGAAATCACATAAAAGGAAATCTCTTAACAAAAATTCAATCAGTTTGGATTCAATCGCCACTGCGAGCAGAGGTGTTTTGTGTCGTCTGCACGCTTTCGACAAGAGCGATTACGTCACAGCTGCCAGTCATTAGCATTGGGGAAAAAAAAACAACGGTGGAGAGCATTGCACAATATCAGCCGTTCTAATGGCTCTAAAAGTTTTCTAAAGAACTATTAGGATTTGTTGTTCGCAAATCGTAGGGAAATATCCTCAGTTTACTGCAAATCAAGAACAGTTTGCTTAGATTTGTGCACTTTTCGCTGTGTGAAATTCACAGTAATCGAGATCAAGTGAAGCCTTTTTTTGCGAAAAATGTTCCAGAGTTTAATGTCGTAGAGAATTACGCAATTTGACTCTTCTGAATGCTGGAAACGAATCCCTACAGCATATTGATAGTTTCTTTCAATAAAATATGCAAATCCGAAATGAAATAATCGACATTAAAATTCTGTATGCGGCTATTTTTATAGCCGTTAGGACCGCCCATTAGTGAAAAAGCTACAAACGAAATCAGGTAGAAACAAGCCTCTCAACAAAATCGTAGGGAAATATCCTCAGTTTACTGCAAATCAAGAATAGTTTGCTTAGATTTGTGCACTTTTCGCTGTGTGAAATTCACAGTAATCGAGATCAAGTGAAGCTTTCTTTGTTTTTGCGAAAAATGTGAAAAAGGGGAATGCGTGCATAATTCATACAATTGATATTCGGAAGTGTTAAGGAGCATGTCAGTTGTTTTCGTATTCACGACATCCAGTTATGTCTCTGACATTACCCACCCGCCTTTTTGTCATTCGACTTCAGTTGATATTCGTCAATCCCGCATGTCCATACAAAAAACGAATCTTGAGACGAGGTAAATGAAATTGAAATATGGGTATGTTTGGTAGTGAAAAAGCAATGTTATTGGCAATAACATTTTCCATAATTACCATTTTCCATAATTGGCAATAACCAAGACGCTAAAAATGTAAAACCGATTCAAAACGGTTCTTCCAATCTTGTACGCAAAGATCCGACAGAAACGGAACCGATAATAACTGCTAGGCGAAATTCTCTGCCGGAAACGGTTGTTGCATTGTTGCCAGACTGGCTGACAGACATAGCCAGCCGTCTGGGGGGAAATCTGCCCACCGCATACAAGTGTGTAGTGGCCATTTTTGCCTTACCAAAAAGCGGTTATTTTCGCCCAATCGCTTCGCTTTGATTCTGCTAAGTCATACCACAAACAAGAATTATTTTATCACAAAAACCACTAGTACTATGCAATTCAGTGCTGACACTGACCGAATATGATTTGATCCTGGAAATATATCCTACAACTCAAAAATACTAGAAAATTTTACTTGTGACGAAAAAATCGACACGTTCGCACTCACCGGCTACTGAGACTCAACTATGTCTGGTATGTCAATTGGCATATTGTCGCAAAACTGAAATGTAGAGGCGCTGCTTGTTCAGAGATGATACTTTCTGTAAGAGCTGTCAAATCGGTAGGAAAATTTCTAATTACTCCACCTTTTCAACGATTTCTTATGAAAACGGGAAAATGCATTTGAAAAATCATAGTAGAAGTTGAAGAAAAGGTTGTTACTCTAAGGTGGTAATGTTGATCTTAGTTCATTATGCGAAATCTACCGTTTATTCAGAATAGAGCATTAAACTTGGTTTGATACCATTTTTCAAATGCCTGGAAATAACAAATAAAGTATCCAAAATAAATAGTACTCGATCGCTATATATTCTAGTACTCGAGAAATCAACATTACACTGGCTTCTGTTTATAAAAATGTTGATCCGAAAAAACCTAACCTTACCCAATTTCACATATTTCTGAAGAAATTCCATGTTTAATCGTAATTTACACTGAAAAAAGTAATAGTAATCACTTTGAAATCGATTTTCTTCTACTTCGAGTGTACTTTTGTTGCTGATATCTATTTGTACTATTGAATAAACGATGAAAAAGGTTGCAAATCATATCAAATTGCCGATATGAAAATTTCCGAAAGAATCCTCCTTTTCTTGGTTCCATTTTTCATTGGCAGGTGTCGCTACCGGTAAATCAGCTTTGCGACAATGTGCCAATTAAACATTAGCCAATTGTTGCTAATGCTCGAGCTCACGTATAGAGGGCTTATCCAATGGGATTTGATATTTAGTGGTGGAATTATTGCAAGTAGCCATTTTCGCCTCAGTCGTCGTTATCATTTTCATTTAAAAACGATGTCAAACACTCAAACAAAAAGAGGCAGTCGAAACTAAACAAATAGCGGTGTCGTGCTGAAATTTAACATGTCACCTCAAGTATGACTTTATACAACCAAGAATCTGTTTCTAAATCATTTTCCTCCTAATAACCCATCCTCCATGTAGGAAGATGCGGTAACCCTTACTAAAACCCTAAATCGACTCACAATTAGGTAATGCTGATAACAAATGCATAAACAATTTTTCACAAGGCGATAACGCGGCTATTTTCAGTCTCATGCAAAGCTTCGAAAGAAGCATTGGCCTTACAATAGGTCACAGAAAATCACAGCACGACAATCAAATTGGTTCCATTTCCATTGTTTCAACTATGAATGGGTTAATTCCAGTATCGCAAAGCATTTGTTTACAGTCTGCCAATTACAAACAGTGATAACGTTACGTGACATCGGAAACAAGTGAGATGTCACTGAAAATCCCGAGTTTTGAATGACGAAGACATGAAGACAAAAAGTAAATTCGAAAGAACTTCAAAACTGGCAACGCTACATACTGCAGCGGCTGTGAAATTCCAATGGTAACTTTGATGCAGAAACCAGTGGCCGAGTAAATATTTATTGTCTCAAACAATGTGATGAATTGATAGTGGTGTCCAATTTCAAGTATTTTTGATTACTGAAGACATTGGAACAATTTGGATCTAGTTATTTTAGCATTACCGACACGAATTCTGTCCAGTTTCAAAATGGTGATTGGCCGTACCTCAATGTAACACGAAACGACACCGAGGAATTCAGCGTTGACGTTCCACTGCATGTGCATCTAATGCATCTAGCGATGGCTTGTGGGAGTGGTCGCGTGACGTAAGTGTGATGCACTACTCAGAACTGGATTTTGCTGCAGTTGATAATATTTACTTTCGCAATAACGGCCTTGTGACAGGAGGAGATATGAAGATCGTTGCGCTCGTAAGCTGGTTTTTGTTGTGATATTCTGTCATCAGATGTCTCAATTTGAAATGTATCATCAAATGAAACGCGGAGTTTGTTTATTAGTGCCAAATTCTCGTTTCAAATATTTTTTTCAAATCCTTATATCAGAAACCACGATAGTCTTCAAACAAGATTGAAATATGAAATATCTATTGTTTACATGATTTGGCTATTACCGTTATAGCATAAATTACTTCCACAATTCTGTGAAATTTCGATGAATAAAATTATAAACTTACCTATAATGTACATGGGATGAGAGGAACACATATGCTAATTTACTGATTAGAACTAGCAGTGAATCGATTCAATTGAAGATTGAATTCGCTGTTTGCAATTTAATCTTTACTACTTAGTTTACTTGCACTAAACCAGGACGTTTCAACTTCTACTTAATTTTCAGAATTTTATTTTTAATCTTTTGAAGCTTCCTGGTGGCATAAGGAAATAAACGTATTGATGATGCATAAAGTCTGGTTCGTCTGAATATTTGTTTATTTGCTTCAAAAACACACAGCTTAGAATTTTTGTTTGAAGGAGGATTAAGAGACACTAACAATCTTAGGAAAGCAGTCATTGTTGAATGTCGCAAAAGCAGTTTCGTTCCTTATCGTGCTTTTTAAGGGTACAATTTCAGTTTCAGCCGGGTTGGCGGTTCAATGCATACGGCGCTGGTCTTACAAGTTACAAGTTGTCATATGTTCGAGCCCCGACCCCGACCTGGAAGAATTCATAGTTTTAGTAGGATCGTAGTACTATCCATGCAATGATTATGTACGCTAAGAATCGGCTGCGAAGTCTGTTGAAACAGAAAGGCCAAATTCCACAAGGAATGTAATGTCTTTGCATTCAGTTTCAGCAAGCCAATGTTTTTCGTTTGCACGTCAATCCGGTTATGTCTCTGATATTACCCATCTGCCTTTTTTTGGTTTGAGAAAAGAATCTCCTATGAGATATTATATCAGACATGGGCTTACTCGATTTCTCACTAAAAAAAAATCAACACTTTTCGACAACAAAATGGTTGCAACAATCTTGGACAACTAATTAAATCAAATTTTCTATCACAGCTTAGAAACTTGTCACGCTGTAAGTACATTCTTCACCTTGCGGTGATTTTTTTTCTGAAAAATGTATAAACAAGTGACAGTTTCTCTTTGTTTATTTTCTCATCTCAACTATAAATTATCGACAAATTAACAATAACCGTCACTTTCTGTTGCTCCAAAAATTGTTTTATTCTTATTTGTTTCTTTCAGAAAATATTTGCATTTTCATGTAATGGAATTGTGGATCATCAAATAAAATCGTTCATTTATTCAGGAAATTTGTGTCTGCCAACAGTAACGAAAATTCAACTAAATTTGAACTTCAGTAATATTTAGCAAATTATTTTGTTCTTTATATCCTGTAAATCTATAAAATTCAATTTGTCCGACGATTCGACTATAAGTGTCAAGCCAATTGAATATTAAGTGTTTGGTTGATGGGATAAAAATGTATTATCCATAAAATATATTGTGATTTCATTGAAATAGGATTCGATAATTACACTTAAGTACAACGTGCCGATTTTTATCAGTGTACATGTGGTCAAAAGATTCATATTATGCTTTTCGATAGCTCATTTTCAATTACAAATACTAAGGCGCAATTTTGACATGTATTTTTCTGTGATCATTAAGCTTCCTATACCTTTGTGGCAAATCATTTACACTAAGAGAAAACCCATGTGTTATTCGGCAAAAGTACGATTCACATGTTATAACAGGTGAGCGTTACCGGCAAAAAAACCTTAAACTAATAGAAACCCTCGGAGAAGTCCCGTTAACGTTGACGAAAGTTGACTGATCATTTGAATCGTACTGTTTGAGGGTAGATGTTTCGTGATGAAAACAAATACATTTCAAAATTGCGATTCAGCGTTTGTGGCTGTAAATGAGCCCAGAAAGCCTCATAGAAATTCCGGACAATCAATGGGTGTATTTAAGGGATGAGAGGTAAACAGTAGTGATCCTAAAACCAGAGATCAGCGGAGAGAAATATTGTAGATCTGGCAACGAGACAAATATAACATGAACTCTGGTACCACTTGCATTTGTATTTGTGTTCGAGTGACTTTTTGGCTTTCTCATACAGAAAGGCTATAGAATGACTGTGAAAGCCGACTTTTGAACCGAGGCCCGGAGGTCCGATTGTCATATACCATTCGACTCAGCTCGACGAACTGAGCAAATGTCTGTGTGTGTATGTGTGTATGTGACAAATAATGTAACTCGATTTTCCCAGAGATGGCTGAACCGATTTTCACAAACTCAGATTCGGATCAGGGTCATTTCTCCGAATGCCATTTCGCCGAAAGGGTCATTTCACCGAATGTCATTTCGCTGAATGTCATTTCGCCGAAAGCCGTTTGGCCGAAAGGGTCATTTCGCCGATTCTTGCAATTGTCTTAATATTATAATTGGAATTGATTTAAAATAAACACAAATGAATGATAATACGTTAACGCCCGTTTTGTTGACCTACAATTGTACTTCTTGAATGAAGATTGATTCATGACCCTAAGAACAGAGTTCCCAAGAAAACTTGTTGACTATTAGCCACTAACCATCAACGCAATTGCATAGGTTTATCTACCAAGCAAATGTAAGTGGTATTTTCCGTTTATTAAGTGAAAAAATGATCTAATGCGGCTTCGCCACATCGATTTGCTTAGTGTGCTGTCCGATCTCGCTACCTCTCGTTCGGACCTACTAAAGCAAAGAAACCTAGCTTTGAGTGGATCGGGCAAACGGGAACCTATTCGGCGAAACGACTTTCTGCGAAATGGCATTCGGCGAAACGACTTTCGGCGAAATGACCCGCTCCCCTCAAATTCAAAAGAAAGGTCTCACTGTCCCATAGATCGCTAATGAATTTTATCCCGATCCGACATCCGGTTCCGGAATTACAGGGTGATTGCACCAAACTGATTTTTACAAACTAAGTTGCAAATGAAAGGTCTTGAAATTCTTAAAAAAGTCCCCTAAAAGTTGATTCAGAGCCGACTTCCGTTTCCGGTATTACAGTGCGATTAGTAAAAATTTACGATTTCATGAGGATTTTTTTACAAGCAATGGCGAAACGGAATTTAAATTTTTATAAAATTTAATGGTAAGTTCATCTAGTTGGCAGACCTTGTTAATTGGTGAATATATAAATCTACTTTGGGACTATTAGTGCCAGGTTTCCGCTTCCGTACGCGCCGGTAATAGTGAAAAAAGCTCCACAAACGGAACTCACTTCGATTTTTCAGCAACTGTTCAACCGATTTTCACAAATCATGATTTAATTTCCCGTAGCCGGTAGTATTGCTGAGAAAAAAAAAAACGCCAGAAAATCTTCGCCGGAGACGTTTGACTGCTCCCGGGAATCCGTACTTCACAGTATCTCCAGTCACGCCGGTTCCAAACTATCCCTCGTCGCCACTTGTAAAATATTAACTTATAACACTTTCCCTACTGGCTATTTCGGATGAGCTCTCACTAGCGAAACACACTTATTGAAAGTTTAAAACAGAAAGAGGACCGGCCTCTGTTTATTGATGTTTTTATGTTGCGTATTGATCGACTTTTCGATCAATACACACTAATCACAATACGTGCAATTAGATTTAATTTGTTCGAACATGTAATCAACAAGGTGGACACTTTTAGCGAAGTGTTACATAACAGAAACATGTCAGCTTTATTCGTTTTCACGTCTTTCAGTTATGTCTGTGACGTTACCCACCGCCTTTTATTGTGTTTGAATATAACGATTTCAACCTTGGAGTGGTCATTCACTTCTTCGATTTAGACAAAATCTTTAACCCTATTGATTGACTAACACCCACTCAAATAAAAATTCACGTTCGATTCACTTGAAAAATCACGTAAACTGGTTTCAAATGTCAAATTGAATGGTTTTCGTGACGAAATTGAATGTTACACGAACATCCCCTAAAATAAAAAGAGTCATCACATAAGATTCACGTGAATTGACCAAACGTCAAACAATCTACGTGAATTTCCAGTGTGAAAAACTGTATTTTGAAAATGGCGAACCGTGCCCCTCAAAGTGTGAGTAGTGTAAATATTTGCGAGAAATGTTATTTAATTACAATTTTTTAATACATCGACCGGACCATTCCAGTATGAAAGTTTCCATGTCTTCGACTGGACCGAGTGCCTGCGTGAGTCCGGAAGTGTGCCCGCTCCTGTCGAACGCTTCAAACAGGCCGTTGGTCCACCGAAAATCGAGTTCATAATCGGTATGAAGCTAGAGACACTGGACCCATGTAATGCGAACTCAACCTGCATCGGTAGTGTTGTGGGAGTTCTCGGATCTCGACTTCAGCTTCGGTTGGATGGCAGTGGCAACAAAACGATTTCTGGAGGCTTGTCAATTAGAGATCCCACGACGTTATTAGTTGCTTTTCATTTTCAGCCGTTGAAATTCTATGCTAATTTTCTGAAATAAATGTTTTATTTTTCATGGCATTTTTCATTTCCTAGATTTATATAAAAATCTGAAATCTTCCTTTTGACTTCAACCAATATATAAAATAGTAATTCTCTGGTATCTTAATTTTATATGAACTGATAGGTAACAGATCGGCTGAAAAGTTCGTATCGTTTCTATGAGAGGGCGCCACTAGAATTAAATCCATACCATATTCAGTTAGTACCAGCCTTCAAAAGATACGTGTATAAATTTGACAGCTGTCTGATTATTAGTTTGTGAAATATTGCATTTTGAGTGAAGCTACTTTTGTTATTGTGAAAAAATGGAAAAAAAGGAATTTTGTGTGTTGATGAAACACTACTTTTTGATGAAAAAAAGTGCCGCCGATACCAAAATATGGCTTGAGGAGTGTTATCCAGACTCTGCACCGGGCGAAGCAACAATTCGTAAGTGGTTTGCAAAATTTCGTACTGGGCATATGAGCACCGAAGACGATGAACGCAGTGGACGTCCAAAAGAGGCTGTTACCGATGAAAACGTGAAAAAAAATCCACAAAACGATTTTCAATGACCGTAAAGTGAAGTTGATTGAGATAGCTGACACCCTAAAGATATCAAAGGAACGTGTTGGACATATTATTCACGAATATTTGGATATGAGAAAGCTTTGTGCAAAATGGGTGCCGCGTGAGCTCACAATCGATCAAAAACAACAACGAATTGATGATTCTGAGCAGTGTTTGGATCTGTTATATCGAAATAAAACCGATTTTTTTCGTCGATATATAACAATGGACGAAACATGGCTCCATCACTTCACTCCGGAGTCCAATCGACAGTCAGCTGAGTGGACTGCACGCGATGAACCGAACCCAAAGCGTGGAAAGACTCAACAATCGGCCGGTAAGGTTATGGCGTCTGTATTTTGGGATTCGCATGGTATAATTTTCATCGACTACCTTGAAAAGAGAAAAACCATCAAGAGTGACTATTATTTAGCGTTATTAGAGCGTTTGAAGGACGAAATTTAAAAAAAACGGCGTCATTTGAAGAAGAAAAAAGTTTTGTTTCATCAAGACAATGCACCGTGTCACAAGTCGATGAAAACCATGCTGAAATTGAACGAATTGGGCTTCGAATTGCTCCCTTATCCACCGTATTCTCCAGATTTGGCCCCCAGTGACTTTTTCCTGTTCTCAGACCTCAACAGAATGCTCGCTGGTAAAAAATTTAGAAGCAATAAAGAGGTAATCGCTGAAACTGAGGCCTATTTTGAGGCAAAGGACAAATCGTACTATAAAAATGGTATCGAAAAATTGGAAGATCGCTATAATCGCTGTATCGCCTCTGATGGCAATTATGTTGAATAATAAAAACGAATTTTGGCAAACAAATGTGTGTTTCTATTAAACGATACGAACTTTTCAGCCGAACTGTTAAATGTGATATGAGCAGTACATTATATTTTACCTATGAAACACGTAGCCTTTACTGGATTATGCATTAAACAGTTTTCAAATGCCAGTCCATTAAAACCTACGTGAAAAGTAGGGTGGAAAATATTCACATAACTTTTCACGTAACTATAACATGATTATTATTTTGAGTGCCAGAATTAAATTGATGTCTGTGCTGTACTTCATAATGAACGTAGTTGACGTTCTGGGCAAGTCGAACCATGATCCTTCAGTAGACAGGAAAACTCACCGAACATTACCATTCGATGAACTTTGATGATGATGTAGGAATGAAAAAATAATTATACTAACCACCCGAAATAGTTATCAGTTTTACGCTTTGACGTTTTATAGACTACTGCCACAAAGATACTGGAAAATTTCCAAAAATATGAAACAAACTTAAGAACTAAAGAGCTTCATTCAAATTGGCAATAATGAGAAACACTCAAAAGTGCAAAACAAATGTTTTTGATTTGTTTTTGTGAAAATTGACTCATACCTAGATAGAAAAAAAACAATAATATGTTGGCTCCAGTATCAAATCCGCTTCTTGTTTACTATTTGCTGGAGAGTATTTCGAATACTTCGAGACCATTCAAAACAAGCGTGAACAGTAGCAACAACAGTCGAAAACAACGATCACCATTATTCGGTCTACCAGTGGATAACAAATTCGAACCAGCCGGTTTCTAAAAATCCGACGCCGAAAACACCATTAAACACGAGCGATAATTTACTATCTCATAAATATACGTTAAATTATTCTAATTAGATAAACACACCAGCGGAACCGGCTCAAGCCAGTTCTAGAATGCAAATTGATGTAAATCGCAGAAGCACACCTTTCAACCGAGACCAGCGGCCGCATCAGCAGCCGCCGGCTCATCCCGCTTGGCACAGTTTTACCCTGTCTCCTGTCATCGCCGCATTACAATGGCAAAGGCACAGGAAGGCATGCGCAAATTGTGATGGCAAACACGCGCCGTCAAAAATCACGGTCCGTGCAAAGCAAGCGGCGGCGCAAAAGTAATAAAAAAAAACGCGAAACCGGCTTCACGATCGGTTCGGGAAATAACACACAAATCGCCGCGACTCCACCAATCGAACCGGATCGGACCGGTTCGCCGATCGAGGCGTCCTCGTGTAAACAAATATCGTACCTCGCTTCTGGCCCCGTTGTGCCGTCTGCTACGCCCCTTCTTCAAGACGTTTTGGCTGGCCCGGTTTGTTTACACACGGTTCGAAGCAGTATATTTTTGTTTTTTTTTTTGCTCGATCCCGGTCAGACTGATGGATTAAGCCAATTTGGCATGTGAATGGATGGAATAGGTTTCGTCGAGAGTGATGTAAAATTGTTATTCAGTGGAATAGTACCGAATACCGGTGAAGGTCGCATAGGCCTTCGCGTAAATGGCGATCGCTTCTTCCTGTAACGAAATGGAATCCATATTTCTTCCTGAGTGAGTGAGATCGGAACATGTTATCGTATTTTGTTTGGCTGTTTTTACCAGCAACGAGTTCCGAGAATTGCAACCTCGAATCGATCTCGTCAACGACGTGGTAAATATGTACACTCACTCGATCCTTCCTTGTTCTCCAGTGTTGTTACAGAGTTTGGGTCACTAAACCTAGACAGCGGCATTGAAAGGAGGTCAGTCAGATCATTGCTCTTCTCTGGTTGTGGAGGTTGCATTACACTTCATCAGTTAGGTCAGGCAATTGCTCAGCTATCAGTAACAGATGGGAATTGAATAGTAGGAGGTTGCCGGGCGCAGCTGTATGAGCAAGTTGCACCAATCATGGTCAGCGACAGTGGGCAGAGAAGTGGCAACCCAACTAACCAAAAGTTCGGATAAAAGGGACTGATTTGGCTTAAGCAACTCTCAAAGTTAATCATAAGCATTCTAAGCAGCCCATTTTTTAAGTAATAATCCACACTTGAAAGTTCGCGTGACGCAGCGGAACGAACTTCTAAGCTGCTTCTAGAATACATTTTTCAGCTTCTATGCAGCGAAAAAGTTCACGCGGAACTTGTTCTGTACTTCGAACTGTCAAAAATTGCCACGTGTTTTCTTAAGTAGCTAGAAAGTTCACGCGGAACTTGATCTGTACTTTCAAGTTCTTAAAAGTTCCGCGTGTACTTTTAAGCAGCAAGAAAGTGGACTTTTTAAGTAATTGTGGAACTTTTGGTTGCTTGGGAAACCGCTCTCGAAAAGATGCATGCGGGAGCTCTAGTGTGCAGTGGTTTATATCATCAGAGCAAGCGGTTTGTTCGGATTATGGCGCAAAAATTGGTCAACTTCAAATCGATGTATTTCTGTTAAAAATGAACCGCAAAAACACCTTGAAATGCTGCATTTTGAAGTTGTACACACAATGGTTGCTATGATAAGTTTTCACCATTTGTTCTCCAGTGTTTAATACCGTTTTCGTTTATTGATCAGAGCAGCCTGAAAGCTGACCCAGAGTCGCCAAAACAACGTTTGATATGTTTGTTTTAGCAACCTGAGGTCGCTCTAGATCGGACTCCAATCGCGTAGTTTCGCTCTGAAAACTTTCTCGGGTCACACCACGCATCCAGCCGAGTTTGTTATTTTTTTCTTTTTTTCATGAATTGTTGTTCAGGGCGCGTACCACGTGTTCGTTTTACTCGGAGTCAGAGTAGCCCGCGTCTAGGTTCAAAAACGAAAACGGTATAAAATGACGTCCAAGCAAGAGCAGCCGCGTGTCAAAATTTTGCTCGCGCAGCAAAAGAATCCAACGCACGTCAAGTTGGCAAAATTGCTGGATGTGACCAAATCGACCATGAGAAACGTTTTAAAAGTGTTTGGGGAGCGTCTGTCGACCTCCAGGAAGCAACGGCAATCGTAATCCGGACGTGTTAGCGACGACGAAGAAGGTAGTGGTGAAATATAAGTGGAATCCTAACCTCTCCATCCGGGACCATCACTCGCAAGCTCAAAGTCTCCCATAATACTGTGCAGCGGGCCAAGAAATTATCGACTTGTGAGTAGGTGAAGATGGCTAACCGTGATTATAAACAAATCACGTCGGTATGCTCACTAAATTCGACTGTGTCGTCATGGACGACGAAACTTATGTGAAGGCGGATTTCTAGCAGCCTCCGAGACAGGCGTTTTATACCGCATCAGGAAAAGGGAAGGTGGCCGAAATTATCAAAACCATCAAACTATCGAAGCTCCGGAAAAAAACCTCGTCTGGCAGGCCAAATGCACGTGTAGTCTAAAAAGCGGCATCGTCATCACAACGGGAATCAAGAGATCTACGTCCAGGAGTGCCTGAAAAAGCGGCTGCTATCATTCCTGAAGAAACATAATAGACCTGTGCTATTCTGGCCGGACTTGGCGAACTGCCACTATGGGAAAAATGCAAAGGCAATGATGGAAGGTCGATGAGAATTTAATGGAAGGAGTTAACGCGGAAGGCACGGCAGTTCGGATTTAACAAACCAAAAGAATAAACAAACATTTTTTCTTTTAAATATATGAATAGAACTTAAAAAAAGAAAAATAAAAAGATTTTTTATTATGAATTGTGACTGAAAAACGTGCTTAATCCACCTAGCAGTGAGATGATACCTTTTTTTATCAATCCGCATGTGTTTTTTGCATGAATATTCTTCGGTGTTTCAGTTTTCATGACATTATTCTAATCACAGACTAACGGACATGACAGTATGAGTAAATTCTTATAAAAATAATTTTTCGTGATGCACTTGTTCCACCTATATTGAACTGCGCGAACTATTTACTATCTGTACACCCCTTATTTTATGTAAAAGTTTTTTTACTAGTTGGTTTCCCCTCGTTTGTCAACACCGATCAGCTGCTTGCAGGGATGCCTGATTTCATCAAAATATTTGAAAATGAATCGTCACAATAAATTATTGGATTAAGTTGATAATATATTTAACTTTTTCGCGATGTTGGAAGGTAACCATTTATTCGACTCAAAGTTGTTCATCTAGACTATTTTTTATTGTGTTGGTAGTTTTCACCCGAAATTAAGTGGCGGCAGACCAGAAGCAAGTAAATATTGTAACAAAACGGGTTCGATTTTGTATTGCGTTGGAGGATGAGAAGTAGGCACAATTATGTATATAGTTTAGGCAATATGTATTAAATCTGTATCCTGCATGAAATTCGCATGGACGTATACAAATCAATACATTACAGGTAATTCTGTATGAATGGCAACTCTGTTGGAAAATGAAAAAAATAAACACAGTCTAGATGACAGACAGGATGTTTTTGATAGGGTAACGTGGCGCCATCATGACACATGTGAGTACTGTCTCAAATAAAGGAATATTCGAAATGACCTTTCAAATGATTGAAGAATCTAATTTGAGTGTCCTGTCTGTTAGTCTGTGTTCTAATGTCCGTCGTTTTAAGGGGCAATTTGAGATTTAATTCACTCATTAATGTCGAAACTGCAAATCGGATCGAATTTGAATCTAAAAGTGTAACAAGCGATTAAACATTCCATGATATGTCGAAGTAATTTCCACTTTAGAGTTTAGGGTAATTTAAGGTACTTCCAGACCCGCTATTCAGGAACCAGCATAACCCAAACCGAATCGTATGGCCATATGACGAATAAATTGCAATATTTTTGAGTCCAACTTTAAAGCTTTTCGGGATTGTCGTCTTCTATATCGGTTTGAATTTTAAAAAAATTCATTACCCTATAATTCCAGCATCGGAAGTCAGAATTGGATAAAATTGGAATTATTTTAATTTGAACTTTTGTTTCTGAAATTCGATTTGGCTTTGTTTGAGAAAACGATTGAGCTTTGAGAAACGATTCGATACTGGAACCGGAATCCGAAATTCGGTGTAGCCGAAGTCAGACAAATTCACCTGAGTAGCTGTATAGTTTACATTTGTTTCAAAATGTTTGAAAATCAATGTAGACATCTTTGAGGAATCGTAGTGCGAATCAAATTTTTGGGTACCTTTTGAACGAAAACTGAATACAACCAAAAATGAAATAAGTTTATTTGGTTATCGACTATCCAAATCTGCTAACCCGATAAACCTGATTAATTTATGTGAAATGGACCTTTTTATACTAATCACCCTGTATCTCCGAAACCGGAAGTTGGATCTAACTGAAAACACGATGTTTTATAGAATCTTAAAACTTTTCATTTGAATCTTAGATGATTCTTAAATTTCTTTTGAATCTTAGATCGGTTCAGCCATCTACGAGAAAAATGAGTTACACAGTTTTAATTTCGCTTCACATATCATCCTGTGGTTCCGAAACCAGAGATCGGAACCAAACATAATTCAGGAACCTTGCTTGGAACTATACGAGTTTTCATATGAATCTGAGTGTGTAGAAAATGGTTGAGTCATCTCCGAAAAAAAAGATAGAAATTATTTGTCACATACGCATTTGCTGATCTCGACGAACTGATTCGAATGGTATATGGCTGTTATGTTCCTCCAGTATTTATTGCTGTAAGTAGTTTAAATCACTATAATTATGGAATTGCATTCAACTCGAAAATTCTGCCATCATCTGGTTTACATATTGCATATTCGAACGATTATGTTGCCAAAAACGAATCGTGCCAAAATCGGTTCGAGGCAATATATCATGCTGTACACAGTCTTTTGGGTACTTAGAAACAAATGTATGTAACAGTATAAAAAATCGTGTTTCACGTTGCTCCCAAGCATTTCTTTGTCAGACAGCGCTCAAAACTTCTACTGCTGAAATAGGGGGAAAAGTCGTTTACACAAAAATTTCGATATCTCCGTTAAAAATGGACGGATTTTAACAATCTATGGCTTGTTGGATGTTGGTGCGGAATCTAAGTCTGAAAATATATTCTGTTTTCAAGGTCAATTGTGACAGATACTGTCAAAACTCAAAAAGTAAACATCCGATCTCAAAACCATTCAATAGCGTTCAGGGTGACGGGGAGACCTTTCATTTGCGACTAGTTTGATCAAAATCGGTCCAGCCATCTCTGAGGTCTCGACCTCACACATACACACACGGACTGTTCCAGCACGGCTTACAATTAGAAAAGTTACCCGGCAGATTTCATTCATTTCATCAAATTCAAATCCAGGATTTCAAAACGCGATCGAACATTTCAATATAGCATAAAAAATGCTCAACCACCAGATAAGAAAACTAGAACTGTTTACCCCAGTTTAAGTCTCATGTTTATTTTCCATAGTAATAAAACCTTTCCGTTCCTCTTAAGAAAGGGATCAGCATATGCACACAGGCAGGATAGATTTTACAGAGCTGCGCGCTAGGGCCTTATAGACTATTCAATGTAGGAGGTAAACAAATGCCGGCTAAGAGAACCAAACAGAAATTTATGTAAACCAGATGCGCGCGTATGCATAGGACTCCCGATGTGGAATGGAAAGAGAAAACAACAATACGTTGCGTCATATGTTGCGCAACGTTCCAATTCAATGCAACACTTTTCTTATTATAAATAGCTTTAAGAAATTGTTAATAAACGAGTATACGTCTAAGTCTTGTCCACCCCGGTCGTATCTCGCGTGTAGTGAATATCACCTTTCATTCTTCAGTTTGATCCTGAACAGCAGTTGTCTTTGTCTCCAGTTGAGAGAATCATGACTTGCTGGTTTTAGTGTCGGATGGATCTGTTCGGAAGCGCCTTTCTCACTCTCTGCTCATTGAAATAGGCTGAGCTTAGTTACAAGCCATTTTCCACAAGCTGGACTCTGGCCGAGAAACCGTGGAAGACCAGATTTATACGGCCTACAATCGGCTCCGACGCGCCCCCTCTTAGAATCTCTTGTCACAAGCTGGCATTAGTGGAGAGGCTGGTAGCAAGAGTCAAGATTTTGCTCTAGCTGATTCGAAGTGGCCACTTCTGTCAGTCTCAAACTGTTGGTAGAAATACAGAACTGAGCTGATCTGCCAACAGGTAGAGCTTGGCGTGCAAAAGCAGCACGCTAAGATATACCTGCCGGATAGAAGGATCACGTCTCAATTCGAACACGGACATTTGCTCAGTTCGTCGAGCTGAATCGATTGGCATATGACATTCGGCCCTCCGGGCCTCGGAAAATTTTTCTAAAGTTTGAGCGAATTCTATACCGATTTTTATATTTATAAAAAAGGTAAAAACGACCAATATTTGCACGTTCCAATGAATGAAATGAGCTCATTCTCCCCATTTTTGTCGTGACAGTTTAGAAATGTTGAAAAATAAATTATCTGGCAATGCAATCACATCAAAGTATGCTCATATAGTTCCTAATACGAAACATAGCTGTTTATTTTTCATAATAAAGGAGTATTATTTTGAAAATAGTTGAGATTCAAGCTTGAAGTTGATAATCGCTTGCTTTTGAACATTTCCATGCGATCATTGGTGGAATCCAAAACAATGTAGGGGCAGATGTTCGGTTGCCGCAAACCACCGTCACTTTTGACAGAAAGCAGATAGCATCATTCCGACAAATGTCATGTGTGTGTAATAGCAGCACGTTTTTTTTTGTGCCGAATGCCAAAGCAAACAGACGCTTGTACTTTTTGCTGCGTTCAAAACAAATTTTTATTGAGTTAAAATCAAATACGAGATCTGCAAATGCGTGTGTGACAAATAATTTCACTTAATTTTCTCGGAGATGGCTAAACCGTTTTCTACAAACTCAGATTCATATGAAAAGTCGTATGCTCCTAAATAAGGTTCCTGAATTACGTTTGGATCCGACCTCTGATTGCGGAACCACAAGATGATATGTGAAACGAAATTAAAATAATGCAATTCATTTTTCTCGTGGATGGCTGAACCGATCTAAGATTCAAATGAAATCTAAGAATCAACTATGATTCAAATGAGAGGTCCTAAGATCCTATAAAACAACTTACTTTTTAGTCAGATCCGACTTCTGGTTTAGGAGATATAGTGTGATTAGTATAAAAATGTCCATTTCACATAAATTAATCAGGTTTATAGGGTTGGCAGATGTGGATAGTCGATTAAAAAATAAATTTATTTCAGTTTAAGCGGTATTCGATTTTGGATTCGGAATGTACTCCCAAATTTTAATTCGCACTACAATTTCTCACTCATCAGGTGAATTTAACTGATTTCGGCTACATCGATTTTAGAATTCCGTTTCCAGTATCGGATCGTTTCTCAAAGCTCAATCATTTTCTCAAAATTCCTCGATCATTTTCGCCAAATTGAACTTCAAAAACAAAAATTCAGGTCCCATACAAAATACGAATTCGGACTTAAGGTAACCATACAAAATTAGTGAATTTTATCAGATTCTGAAATTACAGATGGTGAGTTTTTAAAGTTCATACCAATATAGAAGATGTAAATTGTTTGGCGTATTGATTTAACAGATCGGCTGAAAAGTTCGTATCGTTTCTATGAGAGGGCGCCACTAGAATTGAATCCATACCATTTTCAGTTAGTACCAACCTTCAAAAGATACGTGTATAAATTTGACAGCTGTCTGATCATTAGTTTGTGAGATATTGCATTTTGAGTGAAGCTACTTTTGTTATTGTGAAAAAAATGAAAAAAAGTAATTTCGTGTGTTGATGAAACACTACTTTTTGATGAAAAAAGTGCCGCCGATACCAAAAAATGGCTTGATGAGTATTATCCAGACTCTGCACCGGGCGAAGCAACAATTCGTAAGTGGTTTGCAAAATTTCGTACTGGTCATATGAGCACCGAAGACGATGAACGCAGTGGACGTCCAAAAGAGGCTGGTACCGATGAAAACGCGAAAAAAATCCACAAGTTGATTTTCAATGACCGTAAAGTGAAGTTGTTCGAGATAGCTGACACCCTAAAGATATCAAAGGAACGTGTTGGACATATTATTCACGAATATTTGGATATGAGAAAGTTTTGTGCAAAATGGGTGCCGCGTGAGCTCACAATCGATCAAAAACAACAACGAATTGATGATTCTGAGCAGTGGTTGAAGCTGTTATATCGAAATAAAACCGATTTTTTTCGTCGATATATAACAATGGACGAAACATGGCTCCATCCCTTCACTCCGGAGTCCAATCGACAGTCAGCTGAGTGGACTGCATGCGATGAACCGAACCCAAAGCGTGGAAAGACTCAACAATCGGCCGGTAAGGTTATGGCGTCTGTATTTTGGGATTCGCATGATATAATTTTCATCGACTACCTTGAAAAGGGAAAAACCATCAACAGTGACTATTATATAGCGTTATTAGAGCGTTCGAAGGACGAAACTTCAAAGAAACGGTCTCATTTGAAGAAGAAAAAAGTTTTGTTTCATCAAGACAATGCACCGTGTCACAAGTCGATGAAAACCATGCTGAAATTGAACGAATTTGGCTTCGAATTGCTCTCTCATCCACCGTATCGCTGAGGCCTATTTTGAGGCAAAGGACAAATCGTACTACAAAAATGGTATCGAAAAGTTGGAAGATCGCTATAATCGCTGTATCGCCTCTGATGACAATTATGTTGAATAATAAAAACGAATTTTGGCAAAAAAATGTGTGTTTCTATTAAACGATACGAACTTTTCAGTCGAACTGTTAGGGCCATTCGAATCATTTTGGGTTATGCTAGTTCCTGAATACCGGCTCTCCAAGTACCATAAATGATGACGAAAAACTCTAAAGTGGAACTTACTTCGACATCTCATGGAATGTTCAATCGATTGTCATACGTTAAGATTGAAATTCGATACGATTTGCAGTTTCGACATTACAGGGTGATGAGTGATTAAAATCGCAATTCGCGACCTAGAAGGAACAGTGCTGCTATCTATGGAAGTTTAATCTGTGTGTGCAGTGAATGTAAACAAAGCAGGGTACTTTTTCACTCAAGTAAAATTAGTTCATTCTCTGTTTGCTCAATTGATTTTCTTGTGCGTTGAAGTACTAAAAAGATTAAACGCCTCCTATTCAGTCATTAAAACATATTTTTTTGCGGTACATCATTGCTGGTATTTCGTGAGTAAAAAGCGAGAAAAAACTCCTCTTCCGGCACTAGTAATCCACATAGGTAAGACAATATTTGAAATTTTGTGATCAAACAACTATTCTTGGTGATTCTAATGCGGTAAACCAGTGAATTACAATACAGAGGAAGGTAATTGAGACTTATTTAAGATTTTTTTTCTCTGAATATTGTAGGCCATGGATCTGAAAAGTTGCTCGAATGGACTTGCAAAAACATTTCATGACAGTGTTTGTTATACTGATGAGAACAGTGTGTTATGTTCCAGATTGAGTATACCGATTTAATCCTTCCCAAACAAGTAAAATGAACAATACATAACATGGATTCAACGATTCAGAGTTAAGTCAACGAAAACTGCTTGGGTGCATGTGTGTCGTCAATTTGTAAACTGGTATATTTATGTATATTAAATTTATTCATCTGACAATAAAACATAATTAATAAATAAATGTCAAATGTCCTCAAACTTGATGTTATCAGTTCGGAATATCCGACTGCCGCTCGTTTTAATCTCGTTGGATGTTAATCGTTCTTTTGAGCTTTGAGTTTCTGTAACAAATCAAAATAATAATTTTGTGATCTCGAACACGGATTAAAAAAAACAAACCTCAATAAATGATTCAAAACAGCTATCACATGTTTGCATTTTCCTTCACTGGTTTTGCAAGTACATGCAAATAACCAAGCAGAGCGTTCACTTCTAGTACAAACTTTGATTGTGTGCGGCTCGACACTTGGAGTCGAAAATAAGCCAAATCCATAATTGTAGATCTCATCTACTCCAACTATCCGAACGGTTTCCTCCGGCAGCGTAGCTAAAATCTTTCGACAAGTTCATCAACACAGTGCACGTAACATCTTTTGAAGGCTCCTGAAGATGAATCGAAAAATGCATTATTTTCACATTTAAAGTGAACACTTCGACGAAAAAATTATAACACACGTAGAAAACATGTAGTTTCAATGCAATTTAAAGAAATTTTAAAAATAGCAGTAGATTTTCACTCATGAATATTGTTCTGAAATTATGTTTACTTTTTTTCACATACCGATCATTTGATTTTTACATGAGAAAATAGACATCACTCAAAGCGATTTTTTTATACTCATTAACTGAATTAGTATCTTCAAAGATTTTAGGAAACACTGGTACTTATCATTTCAAACAGCAAAACTAAAATCGAGGAAAACGGTACGTTTGAAAATTTATCACTTTTTTCTTTTGCTTGTTTACTTCCACTTCACACACATAAGCTGTCAAACTCAACTTCGTAGTCGCGAATTTGCCGTTTAAAACGACGATAATTGAAATAATGTCATAAGAACTAAAACACCTAAGAATATCCATGCAAAAACACATGCGGATTGATAAAAAAAAAGGTATCATCTCACTGCTAGGTGGATTAATCACGCTTTTCATTGTACATTGGAATCCATGTAATGCCCAACCCATACGATAGATTAATGTGATAAAACTTCTCATCAAAATAATAATCATGCTGGCAACCCGGTACAGTTTGCTCATATACGAGAGAGTACAAGAGAAATACAATGCGTAAAGGGAATTGAGCGAACCACGTGGTCGATTAAAAACTCAACACGCGACCCTCTGTCCTCAGACCTTAATGACTAAATTATGAATGAATGAATGAATGAATGAATGAATGAATGACACAAGATACGATTCACGCGTGATCTGTCAAAAAAAAGTGTTGCCAAAGAGATACCACCAAAAAAATAACCCTTTATTTATGGACCCTCTGATTTTTTTTTGAATTTCACTCATTATCAAAAGTACACCCGCGGGATTTGGCCACCGTATTCCGTTTTTGTCAGTTCGATAGGAAACTGAAAAATTGACCTTCTTGATCACGTTCCGAATCAAAAGGTTCGAATCACACTTGAAGCGATCTCCCACCTTCCTTGCTTTCACGTGGTTGCATTTCATGACTTTTCTTCCGCTGTCAGCTCGCCGCTAGGTTGTCTGGGTCTCGTTGAACGCTTTGACCACGCGGAACATTATCGAATTGTCGATTCCCAACTGTTTCTGTTTGCTTACTAAATCGGTCCTACGCCGCTGACTTGAATAATTATTATCATTCATGTTCCAATTGGTAAAATGATTGGAAATTAAACTTTTAAACAAAACATTGATCTACGATTTTTTATATGTATTTTTATTGGGGGGCGGCCCGTTTGGCATAAGGTCATTTGGCATAATACCGTTTGGCATAACGCTGTTTGGCATAATGGTTATTTGGCATAACAATTATTTGGCATAATGGTCTTTTGGCATAATGGTCATTTGGCATAATGCCATTTGGCATAATAATAATGGGATTTGCAATATTTTAATCTAATGAAAATTGTCGTATGTGTTTCGATCGATTGATGTTGTGCAAGGGAAACTCCAACGAAATATGTGAAACCTTTTTATATAAGCAACTCACTTAGTGCCAGCACAATATTCTGTTCGTCATAGATGATTCAGGTCGAGACGGCCGAAGGCCGCGAGTGCGCCGGCGACCCGCCGTCGGAAGCGCCGGCCACTGCGGGGGGGCAGCGACCCCGCAGAAATCACCTCTGTCTAGTTGCGGGCGTTTGCCCGGATTACCCAAAGCTAGGAGCTATCCCTCAGTTAAGTCCGAACGAGCGGCAGCGAGGTCGGACACCAGGTTATAAAAAACGATGCGGCGTAGCCGCATTAGACTTTACAAAATTGCACTAAATTAGAACAATTTCTATTAAGCAGCATGTTCATCTGTTATGCCAAATGACTGTTATGCCAAATGACCATTATGCCAAATGACCATTATGCCAAACGGCGTTATGCCAAACAGTATTATGCCAAACGACTTTATGCCAAACGTGGTAGCCCCTTTTTATTGTAATATGAGTTTAATTTAAATTGTTAACATTTAAATTGGGTTTTCAGTCACAACTGGTGACTTTTCGGCCTGTCGTTGATTGTCGCTTTCTGCTTTCTTTGTCGCTCTGTAATCGTATAAAATCTGATACCAACGGTAGTGTCTCTGTACTGGTGCGCCCAGCATCTCTGAGGGTCTACACTTCTATGCGTAAGTACGGGAAAACGTCCCGGAAATTAGCTTTGCATCTGCCATCGCGTCTATTGATGCGTTTTGCGATTGGCACCAACAGGGTCTCTAGCTGTAGCAAGAGTTGTCTCCGGTTCGGTAGCAGCCGGTGATTCTATGATTTGATATACGAACGAGACTGATTCCCATTCAGTGCGAATTACAATCAAGTAACATCGAAATATTTGTGGCTACAAAAAAAATCCGAAACAATACGAATATATTGCACAACAAAAGTGAGAAATTGTGAAAATGAAATTAGAATCTCGTTATCGATTTTTCATTCATGGGACTAAAATACGAGTATTGGCAGTGCACCGTAGATCCGATCGAAACAAAACCAAAAAATGCTGATTAAATTTTATTTGAATGTCATCATGACACCTGTTACAGTAGGTAACCTCCAGTAATGATGAGGCTGCATTCTTAAACACTACACTTTCGTCATTTGTGAAACGGAATAATCGAAAATTATAAAACGAATCGATTACTATTATACTAACATTTGACCACTGATTGAACTTTTTAACACTTGATTATACCATATATCTACGTTTCCCACTGAATAGATCTTTCTTCATCAGAGAAAATACGATAACTTATACTGAATTATGAGGAAAACTTAAGAAAACATTGTGCGCCTACGCCCGTGGAGACGCACCAAAATAAAAAGCCACCTCATCTCATCCGGCAACTTCTTCCGCGCCGGGTTCGAATTCTAGCTTGACTTCGGATGTTGCAAGGCCTTCGACATCAGCTTCAGACTCTTGTACATTTAGCCGATTTAGTGTCATCATCATCTAAAAAGCGTGGGAAATAATTTACTAACTGCTAACGTTTTCAGGGCGGTCAATTACATTTGAGGGCTGGTTCAGGTAGCCTGCCTCCCCGACAGAGTCATGCTCTTCCTGTTTCACGATCAAAGTTGGCTGCTGTTCAGTACCGCTGGTGGTTGGCTGGACATTTTGCGTTTGCTGCTGCACCAGGATGGCCTGCTGAGATTGCGCAGATTGAGCAGGCTGCTGTTTCATTTGAATGCCTGCATCTTCGAACGCTTTTTTCTTCAACGTTTGTCGAATTTGGGACCTTAAAAACATACAAATTGATTAGTTCAATTGTTTGTCTGCTGGCGGCAAAACAGATGAAGAAGTAGAAACAGCAAAACTTACACCGTGCGTCCTTTGATCCGTTGACTGACTTTGTTGAGATCCTCGCTAAAACGGGTGACAGCTGAGCGGAGCATTTCTATTTCTTCATCTGTCCATTTGCTCCTTTTTTGGTGATCAGTGATAAAAGCACGATTAACCATCAAATAGTTTACGACAATTTTTTCACTAAACTTACCCTGTTGGGGAATCCGAAGAAGGGTGCAGCTGCATAGTTAGTTCACCCAAACGGTTGAATGCGGCTCCCGCAGCGGTGAAAATTTCACCAACCTGGAATAAACATTCACATGCTTTAAATTTCTAATGGGTTAACTTCGATCAAATACTCACTTTAGTGGCGGAATTCATAGCAAAATTAATAAATTTTGCTTAATTTTCTACAAACGATGGTTGTAAACAAACAACAAGCTTGGAAAATCAATCACCGTTCTGGAGCAGAGATGCCAGCTGAAATCCTCCTATTACTATGGATCAAAAAGTTGGCGAATTCAATAGCATAAAGTGTTTTAGATTTAAAGGATCTATAAAATGTAATGAACGAGATCGATTTTGTGAGTGAAAAAGATTTTGCCAATATAAAAACTTCGTTTTTACGTAAATAATTTTAGTTCACAAAGTCTGCAGGTCTGGCATTTCTGTTCAACTGTCAAACTTCAAGTGCGGTAGCCCGAACAAAAAAGTGGAAAGAAGTTTTCGTTTCAGTTCTTCCTACACGCAACCAAAGAGTGGAAGGGAGGGAAAGTACTCGAAAAGTGGTAAATCCCTCATATCTCGGTCGAATGGAGTCAAACCAGAACTAACGAATAATTTTAAATTTTTTGTGGAACCAGCAAGAATTCTAAATCAATGCCGACTCCAGTGCAGCAATTCTTTCCGAGTGAAATTCGCTACTAGCCGATTAGTTCGGAAATTTGTCGGAATTGAGTGAGAAATTCGATCTGCAATTTGACTTCTTTTTACGTGTTGAAAATTCGAAATTTTACGTACCAGCTTGAAATACTGGTTATGTTTTTATGAATTGAGTCATAAGTGGATTCACATCACTTGTAAATTTCGTAAGTGATAGCTGTATCGATAAAGACCATTTCTTGCTTGAATTCAAACGCAACTCTGAGGCTGTGAACCATTCCCAAGTAACATTTTTAATATTATTAAATACTTGTAGCTATCTTCAATGCTACATAATAAATCTTGCATTAAAACTTTAAACTCCACGAAAGCCTACTGAAAACCTCTATAAGAGCATGTTCCTGCCAAGTGGACCATTCTTCAGAAGGTTTATAAAGCAAACTGAAAAATCAGCAAGAAGCTGCGTTAAACCTTCAAATTCAAGAAAAATTTGAAACCAGCTTTACGATCAACATTAAATTTATTTGCATGAAATGAATTCCGCTATGAATAAACTGTCGTTTTGATCATATTTTTCTTGACTATGTGTGAGTCATGTCTGTGTTGAATGCAATCAATAAAAATTTATTGGATTTTATTTACAAGTTTGAGGCTTTTACCGAACGTAAAATTTCATGCGCTTTTATTTTTATCGTTAATGTATGGATAAAAATAAGAATTATAACTAATCGCCTTGAAATAAATACTGTTTTTGGGAAAGTATCCATGATTTATGAAAATTATTTTCTGTGATTCATCGTCTTTTTTGTATAAAACTATTTCGTGGCGATAAAACTTGTGCATACGTTCTGAAAATGAATCATAAAAGTCCATCATGCTTCCTCGTTTTTGCATTTCGAAATTTATTTGATGTCAATAAAAGCTACGGCAAAGAACATCATAATGGCGGCCATGAAATATTCTTTATTGCAAATTACACTTAATCTAAGAAGCAATAAATCAAATAGCCCACAACAAGAGTGTCATAAATGTACTTCAGAACCCTCAAATTAGCTCTGAGTGAAACTGTCATCCAATTAACACGCACACACACACAAAACTAGATTTATGAAAGAATTTAACTGACAATAATGTTTTAAAGAAAAATTTTTAAAGCAATATTAAGAGCGTTTGCATGGTTTTGTTCTAGTACAAATTGATTTATTTTTAGTCCAGTTGTTAGTCTACGTAAAAGGTTTTATAGAAGCTTTAAAAACTATGATATTACTTGTCAAAAGCGACACTTATTATAGTTGTTATAAAACAAGTAGTGATTGAACAATCAATTACAAAACTCCTATAAATTATAATCAAAACCATAAGGCATTCGCATTGTTACTTGGGTTTCGCGGTTATTTTTAACTTTTAGTTAAAATCTGACACTCGAGCGGTTAATATGATGTGGTTATATCTGTCGAGAGCATGGTTATTTTTGACAGATCGACGGTTATTTTCCGACACTGCAAAAAATCTTGCCATGAAAATTCTAATATTAATTCTTTAATTGAAGTTATTTCCAGTGGAAAATAAATCCAAATAACTTTCCGTCCATCAAATTTTGAAATGGGTCGCAGTTTTAGTTAAATTTTACTACTCGACACAAAATAACCACTGAAATGTCAGATTACAACCAAAAATTAACCGCGAAATGGTTCACAGCCTGACTAGAGTAACTATCGACATTCGGAAGTGTGATGGAGGCGTGTCAGTTTGAGAGATACTGTTGCAGTTAGGCCGTTGTTATGGGACTGTCGATTTTTCTGGATTGGTCTTTCTAATGTCGTTTTCGCTTGATGCCAAACCTAACCCAGTTTCCACTCTAACTGCTGTCAAAACGACGACACGACCAGGCACTCCGAAGATAAATCAACATTAAAAATGTTCGCTAACGATTCACCGCCAGTTACCACAAATCTAGCGACCCCTTGTAAATGATAAAAATAATCTTCTCGAGCAACACTGTTTAAGTTGCTATGGACTTAGTTATCAAGGAACTCCAAAACAAATAAACATGTTTTGAAAGCGGTGGAATAGTTCTATTAGTGTTAAACTTTGTCCAAATTAAGCAGAATTTTAATGAACTCGATTTTCGGAATTTAATCGAAACTATGGATGAAACCAACGAACGAGGGCAATGATCTGCTTCCAGCGATTCATCCGTACGCTTCAACTGCTAGCTTTTCTGGGCAGTAGGATTCGGTGTAATATGCCGGTGTCAAAATTGTTTTGTGTCGGTTGATTGCGCAGCAGTGGAAACAGTATTTCACCTTTTTGGCCACTATTCGAGGATTACTTGTGGAATTCCACAAAGAAACCATTTTACCGAACGTTATGCAGGTACCGCAGAGCACTAGCCTCGCTCAGCTCGTTGTCGGTCATTTCCATGTCTTCCTTCTCACACAACGGTTTCAAGTCTAGACCTGAATTTTGAACTTTTTGGCTTTATGAAAGACATAACTCATACTCCTCAATTTTTACATTCCGCTCGAATCATGTAAATCCATTAATATGTTCCGTAATATAATAACCGATCTAAAATTTATTTTGTTTACATTCATCTTGCCTTCGATATGCAGTAACCAAGGTTATGGTGACTGTTATTCAAAATCAATAAATATATCAACTTGTGCTGCCAGTTTAAAAAAATTCACTAGCGTTTTCGATTTGACATTTCCAGTTACTGAGGGGTAGTTGAATTTACGATACAGTTTTGATAGACGAGTGACAGGTCGTATCGTCGGTCAAACCGTTCGTTTGAAGTCAGCTCCGAACCTAGTTTTGACGTTGTTGAACTGAAAATCGAGACAGTTTTGACCCTGGTTTTTATATCAGGTTTGCTCAAGCCCCCAACAAGTGCGAAACCAACACAGTTTGTTTAAAAGTGTTTGTTTGGTGAAACTACCCTGGGTCAGTTTCAGTTTTCTCAAGCAAAAACGACATAAGTTTATTCATTAGAAAAAAAAAATCAATCAATGCTTGGTTAAGTATGATGAAAATTGAGAACTTAATTTACAGAGAAAGCTTAGGAGATTTGCATTGTAACCAATGGGTTCCAATCTCGCCAAAAATGGCCCAAACAAAAAAAAAAAAGAAAGTATATGTTTCCTTTAATTATATTATTTTATTGAATCGTTGAAATAATAATTAGAGAGTGATCTAAGGTTAGTTAAAATTAAATATTCTACGGGCAAACTTTTAACTCTTTTTTTTTTGGATTGTATACGAATGGTAGAATAATAATTGAAATGTTTATGAATTTAATTGGGAAAAACTCGTTAATTCCTGATAATTATTAGCTAGGAGCGAACCCAAATCAAATCATTAAAATCACTCTCTATATGAATATTTAGGAAATAAGCTAGGGTAAAATAACCGTCAATTTGAAATTTGTCGCAAAAACTATCTGAGAAGGAGTTTACCTGTGGAAGTTGGCGTCAACTGGATGCTGCAGATAGAGATAGTGCGTTCTATTGCTTTCTGGATGAGAGAGTGAGAGTTCCGGTTTGAAGGCGGAGAGTCAGGGATATAAAAGGAGGTGGTATGACTCAACACGGTCTCTTTTTTTGCTAATAGCAAAGTTCGACACTAGTGTGACGGGATCGCGGTTCCTCGAGCGCGGGTTTACTGAAACCGAAACGTTACATTCGGGCGAAGTGATAGTGTGCCACTATTTTAAGTGATAAAAGAGGTGGGATTTCGTGTAGTGAGGTCAACAGGACCACAGAAAAGCGCGACTATATGGATCGGCAGTGAACGTGTCGTTAAGTTAGAGATCCTATAGTAAGTCGCATGCCCGAATTTCCGTTATTAGTAAGAAATCCCCCTCCCGAAATAAAAGTTCGGATAGTGCACCGAAAAAATCTAGTGTCCGCTCGAGTATGCCTGATCGTACATCAACACACGATCCCGCTTCCCGTCGAGTGATCATCCCGAGTGGGTGAGAAAATTTTGTTGATTTTCCCCTCATGGTCGACGAATAATACGTCTGCGGACGAAGACACGTGGAATGGCCTCATCACTCAGAAAGGCCTCCAGATACCTCCGTCCCATTCCGGCACCCGAGACCGGTGCTGTATAGGAAGCTGTGGAACCCAACTGTCCACCACCACCATCGCGACCGGCGAGTCGCTCACCAAGGTACGTGAGAACCCTATCTGCTGATCTCTCGTTCGGCTCGGACCAGTCAGTCCGGCAGCTTCATCTCATCAAGGCGCCCACCCTACCGACGGCCGCACCATGCTAGCCAACGATTAAATTTTGTAAATACTTATAACTAATTCGATATTTTGATGCTTGAATTTTAAATTATATATATTATTGATTACTATTTTTTTATAAGTTTAAAATGAATTTAACTAAAGTGAATTTAATTGGTATATATATATATATATATATATATATATATATATATATATATATATATATATATATATATATATATATATATATATATATATATATAATATATATATTTTGTTTTGCTTAATAATATATTAATAATAACATGCTACTAAATGATACTATGTTCGTTATCAGTGACTCCGAAAATGATTATTGTGAGATTGTTTTTGATGAGAGAATAAGTGCCAATGTGTCGTGCCCTTCTCTAGTTTGCCCTGAGATTGAGTACTTTGCCGAGCTTTAATATTCAAGAAGTTATACCCGAAAGAGAGATACTTACACTTCTTCGATTTATTTTGCAGGCCTGATGGATTACCCGCTGCTATTTTAACTCGTTGTATTACTGCTTTAGCAGGACCGCTTAGCACTACTTTTAATCGATCGTTTGAACTAGCAAAATTTCCATTTGTATGGAAGCAATCATTCATGTGCCCCGTATTCAAAAATGGAGATCGATTAAATGTGGCAAATTATCGCGGGAAAAACAGTCTCTCTGCTTCTTCAAAACTTTTTGAAATTATCGTCAGCGAGGCTATCATGCAAAGAACCACATCTCATTAGACCAACATGGGTTCATGCCAGGACGATCAGTTACTACTAATCTAATAACGTTTACGTCAAAGTGCATCGCTTGCATGCAGACTAAGGCACAGATGGATGTCATCTACACGGATCTAAAAGCTGCTTTTGACAAAATTGACCATAAAATACTGTTGTGCAAATTGTCTCGTCTCGGGTTTTCTGCTCAGCTTGTGTCCTGGCTAAACTCGTATCTTTCTGCTAGGATTTTACGAGTAAAATTGGATAATTGTACGTCTTCGCAATTTTCGAATAGTTGTGGAGTTCCACAAGGTAGTAATTTGGGCCCATTGCTATTCACACTGTGGTTCAATGCATAGGACGCTGGTCTTACAAGCCAGTTGTCGCATATGTTCGAGCCCCGACCTGGAAGGATTCTTAGTGTTTTTTTTTTTTACAAGGTGAAATGCAATTTACGCACGGAGTGTGGGACTCTCCACAGGACTACAAAAATGTTGATTGGAACTACCCACTAAAACACCTTGGATCTCCAACCCTACCTCCCCGGCACCACCGCTAGGTATTACTTCGTGGTGGAAGGTTATTGGTGCTCACAGCACCCTCTCCAGATTTAAGCAGAATTGGGATCAGCATCCTGCTCTCGAGGGATCGACCAGTTGGATGACCAGGTCGGTCCAGTGATGCCGGTTGGAGGGTAACTTTCGATTCACTGGCACCTCGTCACCCAAAACTGATGCTACGTCGCGGAACTACTCGACTAGTCTCCGCCAAAAGATCTAGTCTACACCGACGGAGGGTTCTCCGACGAGGGAAGTCCTCCTGAACCGACGCTTACGGTACACTTCTACGACCAGACCGAAAGAATGCCTAAGTCGATCCAATGATTCCGGTTGGAGCGTGACTTCCGGTTCACTGGCGCTCAGACGATTCTAACGGTACCACGCGACGATCTACTCATCTAGTCCCAGACAAAGGATCTAGACTACTCCAACGGAGAGTTCCCCGGCGAAGGAGATTCTCCCGACACCGAGTCCTCTCTTACACCACACGGGACACCCGAAGGAGTGCCGAAGTCGGTCCGGCGATTCCGGTTGGAGCATGGCTTCCGGTTCGCTGGCGCCTCGACGACTCGAATCGGTGTTGTTGCGACTACTCGACTAGTCTCCTCCAAAAGATCTAGTCTACACCGGCGGAGTTCCCCGACGAAGGAGGCTCTCCCGAAACCATCGCTTTCGATACCCGTCAACGCCCGACCGAGAGGATGCCTGGGTCGATCCAGTGATTCCGCTTGGAGGATAGCTTCCGGTTCACTGGTGCCCCGACGATCCTAACAGTTTTACTTACTACTCGTCTAGTCCCTGACGAAGGATCTAGACTACTCCGACGAAGAGCTCCCCGGCGAAGGAGGTTGCACGAAACCAGCGATCGCGGCTGTCTGTTGTTGCTCCGCACTCCATTTCCGCTGCAATATGCTCGCAATTTGGGATGCCGCGGTCGACACTGCGTTCCAGTTCTCTACGCAGTGGCACATTCTCTGGATCAGGTTCTCCATTGTGGTGTCAATGCCACATGCCTCCAGCAGCTCACTTCTTTGAGCCGCGAAACGGGAACATGCGAACACGTGGCCGAACCTGTGGAGGTACCACCTGAAGCACCCGTAGCCTGCGAGGAATTGCGTCAGGCCGAAGTTCACTTCTCCGTGAGGTCTATCTAACCAACTCGAGACTCTAGGTATGAGTCGATGTGTCCACCTACCCTTGGTTGAGCTGTCCCACTCTTGTTGCCATCTGCGTAGAGAAGCAGCTTTGGAGGCCCTACGGGCGTTCCTGTCTCCTCGCATGCTGTAGCACTCAGCTTCAACAAGCATGGAGGATTGTCGGCGAATACAGCATCAACTACAACTCTTCGTCGATTGGAGCTGCGTGAATAAACTTTTTATCAACGTTTCAAAGTGTCAGGTGATGACGTTTCATCGTAATAACAGTTCGGCTGAAAAGTTCGTATCGTTTAATAGAAACACACATTTTTTGCCAAAATTCGTTTTTATTATTCAACATAATTGCCATCAGAGGCGATACAGCGATTATAGCGATCTTCCAATTTTTCGATACCATTTTTGTAGTACGATTTGTCCTTTGCCTCAAAATAGGCCTCAGTTTCAGCGATTACCTCTTTATTGCTTCTAAATTTTTTACCAGCGAGCATTCTCTTGAGGTCTGAGAACAGGAAAAAGTCACTGGGGGCCAAATCTGGAGAATACGGTGGATGAGGGAGCAATTCGAAGCCCAATTCGTTCAATTTCAGCATGGTTTTCATCGACTTGTGACACGGTGCATTGTCTTGATGAAACAAAACTTTTTTCTTCTTCAAATGAGGCCGTTTTTTTGAAATTTCGTCCTTCAAACGCTCTAATAACGCTATATAATAGTCGCAATAACCTTACCGGCCGATTGTTCAGTCTTTCCACGCTTTGGGTTCGGTTCATCGCGTGCAGTCCACTCAGCTGACTATCGATTGGACTCCGGAGTGAAGTGATGGAGTCATGTTTCGTCCATTGTTATATATCGACGAAAAAAATCGGTTTTATTTCGATATAACAGCTCCAAACACTGCTCAGAATCATAAATTCGTTGTTGTTTTTGATCGATTGTGAGCTCACGCGGTACCCATTTTACACAAAGCTTTCTCATATCCAAATATTCGTGAATAATATGTCCAACACGTTCCTTTGATATCTTCAGGGTGTCATCTATCTCGATCAACTTCAATTTACGGTCATTGAAAATCATTTTGTGGATTTTTTTCACGTTCTCATCGGTAACAGCCTCTTTTGGACGTCCACTGCGTTCATCGTCTTCGGTGCTCATATGACCAGTACGAAAATTTGCAAACCACTTACGAATTGTTGTTTCGCCCGGTGCAGAGTCTGGATAACACTCATCAACAAAAGTAACTTCACTCAAAATGCAATATCTCACAAACTAATAGTCAGACAGCTGTCAAATTTATACACGTATCTTTTGAAGGTTGGTACTAACTGAAAATGGTATGGATTTAATTCTAGTGGCGCCCTCTCATAGAAACGATACGAACTTTTCAGCCGATCTGTTATGCATCCTGTTAAATTCGATTACTGTATTGGTGGTTCAGTCCTGACTAGAGTGAATCTGGTAAATGATTTGGGAATACAATTGGATGAAAAAATTACACTCGATACACATCGATCATTAATAATCACGAAAGCGGTACATCAATTGAGATTCATTTCTAAAATAACTAAGGAATTCAAAGATTCACACTGTTGAAGGCTTTGTACTCTTCACTGGTGCGGTCAATCCTTGAGACCGCGTCAGTTGTTTGGTTTGCTTATCAAATTTCGTGGCGCATACGAATTGAACGTGTTCAGAAACGCTTCGTTCGATAAAGATTGATGCATGAAACAGCCGAAATGAAAATTTGCGAGGAAATTTATTTTAAAACTGAACTCCATCCCGAAAATCTTATCTAGCTGAGGAAATTGGTTCACAAATTGAACAACCATTCTATTTCTGGCCAATTATGTCAAAGAATCGACACTTGTATTTTGAACGTAAATAAAGTATAAAAAATCATTTACTTAGCATAAAATTTTCGATGATTTTCGGAACTAATGAAAATATACACCAGCTGTGTCCTACATCCTCTTTTATATATTTTAAGTGACTAATAATTGCATGATTAATTACCTAATTGGTGGAAGACCCTACTATTCTTTACTAGGTACATACTGAATCATGGTAACGAA
The DNA here is from genome assembly GCF_030247185.1 of Malaya genurostris. Taxonomy (NCBI): domain Eukaryota; kingdom Metazoa; phylum Arthropoda; class Insecta; order Diptera; family Culicidae; genus Malaya; species Malaya genurostris. The sequence goes on from NC_080571.1 coordinate 330,900,996, forward strand.
ACCATGAACATCCTTACAATGATCCTTGTATTTCTGATAAACGTCAAATCCTTCCTGACAAATCTCACAGGTGAACAGTTTCGCTAGGGTATGCATCCGTTCGTGCAAACGTAGATCCCTGTTCCGAATGAACCCTTTGTCGCATACCGTGCACACAAACGGACGCTTCCCCTCGTGCACCTTTGCCTCGTGTCGCTGCAGATCCAGCCGATGTCTGTAGGCTTTTGTGCAATTTTCATAAGAACACTTGTGATTCCGTTTGCTACCGTGCATTGCCGAGATTCGGAAATGTCTGTTCAGAGTTCGTTTGTCCCGGAACAAATAACGTTTACCGGCTGATTTGCATAATTGACATTCAAACTTTTCCGTCTGATTATGCCCTCGCCAATGGGTCCACAGATTTTCCTTCACGGCGAATTGTTTTCCACAGATGGGGCAAGTATAGCAGTTACCATTGCGCAGATGACCCTTTTCTTTGTGTCGCCGTAGATTGTTGTCGCTCATGAAAGACCGCCAACATTCGTCACATTCAAACACACGCATATCTTCAATTGTGTCGTGAATCTTTTGCACGTGAAGTTGCAATTCAAACGACGATCCTACCGCTAGGCCACATTGATCGCATACAAAATCTTTGGGTTTTGCTTGATGATGAAGCTTCAGTGCCTTTCTCGATCCGAAGTTGCAATTGCATACCGTGCAGACGTTGGTGCTCTCCTTCCGACGTAGCTTGTTTTCAAGTCGCTTCACGTGATGAACCTTATTAACGTGATCCATTAGTGCTTCTTGAGATTTAAAACTTTTCGGACACTTACGGAAGCAACACCGTCGCTCGCTGCTATTATCGACTCTATCCGAATCATCCCTTGATTTAGGTTCAATCACACGATTGTGATCTTGACTACGAAGGTGGAATCGAGCAAACACTATACTGGCAGTTCGGTAACTGCAGAAATCTTGTTTGCAACAGTAGATAACACTGGCAGTTGCATTGCGAAGATGGACGTCGTACTTGTAATTTTGCTTGAAAACCTGATGACATTTCGGGCACCAATTGGCTCCATCCTCCGGAATGTTTGGTTTATTGTTGCGATGATATTCGGTCAAGTGTTTGTCCAGCAACGTTTCGTCGGAAAATATTAGAAAACATTCGCAACACAAATGTCCTTCCACCTGAACCGCATCGAATGCTTGTTTTACTAGATCAAAGTCTAACATCGGTCGATTATGCAAGACAGCACATTTCATGTGGCGATCGATCGCACCCTGATTACGACAAATGTAATTGCATAAGTGACAAACGTACAATTTTGGATCGGCTCGCAAACTTGTGTGCCGAATTTTGTAATTTAAGCTCGGAAAATCCGAATGACATAGCTCGCAGTAATGCGTCTTAGATGGGCGTCGAAGGTGATGTTTTGTCTGACAGTGCTCTTTGAGGGACTGTGTGTTAGGGAAATATTCTTCACATCCACAGCACGACACTCCGTCATAGTAGATTACTGCATAATCTCCGTGATCTTCTCGATCAACTATCATGTCTTTTGGTGGTAAATGAAACATTTCTTTTTTCGTGGATTTTTCTTTGACATTGTCCGAAATCTCCATAACGATTTCCTCACCTTCTAAGCTACTGTGTTCAGTTTCATCGAATTCCGCAGGGATTTCATCGATGATGTGTTGTTCAATAATTATTTCATTTGACGGAACTACTTCATTAATTGGAGAGGAAACCGCCGTATCTAGGTCAAGCTCTATTTCAGGTTCTGCACTTTCTATAATTTGTTCTTCTAATACAAGAACCGGTTCGAAAGAAACCTGTATCTCAAGCTCTGGTTCCCGTAATTGCATTTCATCTACTGGTGGTAAAGTGCTTTCATTTTCAACATTCGGTGAAATTTGAACACCTTCGACTTCATCCGCCTTTAACTCCGAAGCAACTTCTTCAAGGTAAAGTTCTTCCTCAATGATTTCATCGAAAATTTCTTCGGCACCACGCGTCATCAAATCGGCAAGGATTTCATTCGGATTTTTTGGTTCCGTTGCTGGAAGTTCCATTAGCTCGTCCACAATTTTGTCCGGCAGTTCCTCGTTCGCGTAGGGTTCATCCTGATCGGGAATATTCTGTTGTGAAACGGGAGACTCCGGTCGTACTCGCAGTTTCTCATCTCCCACTCGACAACGCATGCAAAAACGATACGCATCTAGCAGCTGTAACCAACATCCCGAACAAATGACCTTGGGTAAATCATCCTCCGGCGTGATCTGGATTGTGAAGGGAAATTTAGTCATTTTATTCGCTTATTGTAAACAACTTATTGACAATTAAAAAAAAAAGGATTATCAGAACAGTTTTCAGAACAAATTCGTATGCTTTGTTCGCTTCGCTAGCATGGAAACTCAGTTTTAAAAAGCAGTTAAAATACAACAACAAACCCATCCATAATAAATCAATAAAAATAATATTACCTAATAAATTGACTCCAATTACGCCCTTTGATTAGGATCATCGTAACATAAACATCACATCTAGAGTATTGCTCGGACCCTTTGATTGTTGATAAACAAAATTAACAAAAATGTATAAAATTATATAAATGAAAAAAAAAATAAATACGTGAATCGCCAGTCGCCAAACCAGATTCAACCTAGAAGGAAATCATTTACCAAAAGCTGTCCGCAAAAGGATATCATCTCAGCGAGTGATATGTCGTCGTCCCTCTCGTAAATTGATACGTGCTGTTCCTGTTCGCAATCGATGTTACAAATACGGCACATGAAGGTTGAATTATTCTGCATCATTTCTGATGATTCAGCAGCAAATAACACTTCGAAATAAAATGAAAAACGTTTCGTCTGGAATAAACGATGTTTTCTAGAGATTTTCCAAATTCAGTGATGAAAACCGCAGACTCAGTGGCGTAGCGGAAAATTTTTGACAGAAATTTTTATGAAGTACACATACACTGAAGGAAAACGATTTGTAATTTCTTAAGGTTGTCAACTATCACGCGACTTTTTTTTAACTTTTAGTTCAAATTTGACATTCGAGCAGTTATATTGCCGTAGTAACAGTTGCCATGTTATTTTTTGAAAAATCTGTCTCTGGCTCAAAAATTTGTCATAATTTGTACAAGGAAATTTTTACCGGGCTTCATTTTCAGTGAGCAAAAAAAAAAGGCCTCATCGTCTAGAGGCCAAAAGTGTAAAGATCTGGTGAGATCTAACAAAATCTGGAGAAATTTGTAAAATCTGGGAAAAGATCTCCCGTGAAAAAAATAAACCATTGATTTTACAGCATAAGCAATCGATTCACAATTAGATCTGTGGGTTACAATACATTTTATTGTATCTTGACAAGATTTTTTTTCATTTCCAACGATTCAATATATTGTTCCTACGATTCAAAATTGAATTTATTGTACCCGTACACCACGTGTACTATGTGTGTAAATGTACACACTTAAAACCATTTCTTGAGCTCGGCATAATAAAATGCCGAAACTGATCAGCAACACCTAAATTTGCTGATTGCTCAGTAATCAATACGCATGTTTCTGAACTTCGTTAAATGCATTCACTGATATTTCGGTAAAATGCTTCACTTTGCCGAAATTTGGCATAATTGCTTGCTGAATTTATCAGTAAACAACAGATATGCCGACATCAGCAGAGACGTTTGCCGAGATTTCGGAATATGCGCTAGCTGTTGCCGAGATTCAGCACGACAGCTGTCATTTATTGCCGCGTTACATTTTCGCTTCGCATTGCGCGATTATTTTCTGATGAAATTCTCGAGTGAAAAAATGGATAATCTTCGAAGAAACGTGGAACCACTTGCAAGTAAAAATATAATATAAATATAGTGACATGTTTCGCTTTATAAAAAGCGACTTTATCAGATCACCTTATAAGGGAAAAACACCCAACACGGGGCTCAAAGAGTCCTCGAGACAAAACTTTGGGGGATATGCGAAAAAATAACCCAATGCATGGACAAATTCAATAGATCAAAGTAAGTTTATTTTTTGAACAATACCGTATATGCATAATTGAATATTGAAAATTTTTGTATATTTATTTTTATTTTCATATTTCCAGCTCGACTCAAGGTGGCCGCATCTGGAAACGCCGCTTTTTATGCTACATGTTTTAAGGTAGAGGCTTTAAGCACTACTGGCAACAAATTTGTAAGCCTCCTTTAAGTGTTAATAAAATGAATTTTTGATCCTGAATGGTGTGTTTATAATGTTTAGAAATTACAAACAAAATTAATTGACTAGATTTTTAACTACTGATGATTCGGTAATTTGTTTTTTTCATTTTTTCGTTTTATTTTATTGCCGAATATTTAGCGAACGTTTCACTGAGCAAACAGTAAATCTTATGCTGGCGATTTCGGCAATATTTGACGTTTGTCAAATTTGAGGGTGCCGAGACGCTCAGTTATTTTATTTTTGCCGAGATGATTGCTGATTACTCGGCTGTGCGAATCTCGGCATTTTTTTGCCGAGACTCAGCTAAAAAATTTAAGTGTGTACGTGCAAACTGTACATTTGATTGTTTTCCTGTTGTATGAGAAAATTTTATGATTTGAATTGTTTCGATACTTAACAACCTACACATTTTATTGTGAAAATGAATTGAATAGTTTATAATAATACATGAAAATATTATTCAATGATCAAAGCAAAATTGTGGAAAGTTTTGTAACAACAAATCGTATTGTTTTTCTACAATAGTGTTTATTCGGGATGATTAGTTAGAGTGTCTGTCGAAGCGGGAAAAATCTGACATTTGCCAGATAAATCTGGAATATAGGCAGCGTTGGCCGTGGTCAGAAATAACCCTATTAGGAAAAGGAGTTGTTAATGTTCCAGATTTACCTGTCATATCCGAGGAGGACGACATATCCGGATAATATCAATAAAACTCAAAAAGTCAATGGAAGCTAATCAAATTGTACTACTCTTCATTAATACATCTAACAGTTCAAAAGCGCACCCAACCGTTGCAAAGACAGTCTAATTACATGCGATCGTTTCTAAAGTTATCTTATATTTAACGAGTTGTCAACAAAACTTAACCAATGAAGAAAATGAAGTGCGTTTTGTGGTGCATTAATTAATTAAAAATTCATGAATTTGATAATTTGATTTGTTACGAGCTACAATCGTGAACGCGGGACTGTGTATTAAATTTTTGAGTACATTTTATGTTTTATACAGAAGACCCTCAACATAACTTCGTGTCGACCTTATAGCTGGTTTGATAGCGGTCGCCGTCACGGTTGAAAAGAAATTTTGACAGGAAAGCTCGGAAATATTTATCAACTTCTGAGATATCGTTACCCAAGTAACAATTCGAATGCCTAATGGTTTTGATTGTAGTTTATAGAAGTTTTGTAATTGATTTTTCAATCACTACCTGTTTTATGACAACTATAATAAATGTCTCTTTTAACAAGTATTATCATAGTTTTTAAAGCTTCTATAAAACTTTTTACCCAGACTAACAACTGGACTAAAAATAAAACAATGTGTACTAGAATAAAACCATGCAAACGCTCTTAATATTGCTTTCAAACATTTTCTTTAAAACATTATTGCCAGTTAAATTCTTTCATAAATCTAGTTTTGTGTGTGTGCGTGTTCATTGGATGACAGTTTCACTCAGAGCAAATTTGAGGGTTCTAAAGTACATTTATGACACATTTGTTGTGGGCTATTTGATTTATTGCTTCTTGGGTTAAGCGTAATTTGCATTAAAGAAAATTTCATGGCCGCCATTATGATGTCCTATACCGTAGCATTTATTGACATCAAATATACTTCGAAATGCAAAAACGAATAAAAATGATGGGCCTTAATGATTCATTTTCAGAACGTATACACCAGTTTTAATGCCACGAAATAGTTTTATACAAAAATGACGAAGAATCACAAAAAATAATTTTCAAAAATCATGGAGATTTTCGCAAAAATGCATTTATTTGAAGGCGATTAGTTATAATTCTTATTTTTATCCAAACATTCACGATAAAAATAAAAGCGCATGAAGTTTTTACGTTCGGAAAAAACCTCAAACTTGTAAATAAAATCTAATATATTCTGGTTGCATTCAAAGCAGACATGACACACACATAGCTATGAAAAATATTATCAAAACGACAATTTATTCATAGCGGAATTCATTCCTTCCGAATAAATTAAATGTTGATCGAAAAGCTGGTTCCAAAATTTTCTTGAATTTGGAGTTTTAACGCAGGTTTCTGCTAATTCTTCACTTTGCTTTATAAACCTTATGAAGAATGGTCCACTTGGCAGGAACATGCTCTTATAGAGGGTTTCAGTAGGCTTTCGTGGAGTTTAAAGTTTTAATGCAAGATTTATTATATAGCATTGAAGACAGTTACAAGTATTTATTAATATTAAAATTGTTACTTGGGTATCGTAATAGAGAAGTGCAAATTCTTAAAATGACACAACCCACGAATAGACACTATATCGCATTTATTTCCTCATTCATTAAAATCTGGAAAAATATTTCTGATGAGTTGTGTACCTAGAATCACCGAACAATAGCAAAGCACGGTATGTGACAATCAATCTATAACTAGCCGTTACTATGATCAGTGAAGGTGAACAAGTGTCTATAGAAAATGTAGTAAGTAGAAGTATTCTACAGGTACGAAGTGTTTATGTTTAACAACAGGTAGTTAGTAACTTCCGGAATCCCAGGCCAATGGGTCTCCAACTCCTCACATTGAAATTACCTAGACAATGAACCTCTGTCTGCCGAGTTCGCTGAATGAAACAAATGACACGCGGTTTAATGGTTCAATCCCCAATTGAACAATTTATTTAAAAAAATCATTGGATCAATGGTCCAACATATTGGACCAACAGATTTCTGTTGAAATTGGCATAAGCAAGTAGCCGACATTGAAATTAATGTTACTGCAGAGTGAAATAAAAGAAGCTGAAGCTGAACTGTAAGCTGTAAATGAAGTAAATATGAAGTGCGAATCATTTCTTTTCAACCAATCCAGAGCTCAAGTACAACCTTTCATATAGTCATATAATCTTGAGCTGTACTAAACACAACAACTTAACTTTTTATCGGTGTCATCTGAAATATGATCAGCGATTTACGATTGAATTTACAACATTGTAAGATAAACATAAATTACTCAAAAAATAAATTTTCTTAGGCTTTTGAAAATAATGAAAAAAAACTTATAACGCTTGCTTTCTTTTTTCGTAGCCGCGACGATAGTTTTGAAGTATTCGGGCACATATAAGTTCCGATGTTCAACTGGACGAGTATGAAAGGTTATTAAGGCTGTGAACCATTTCGTGGTTAATTTGAACTTTTGCTTGAAATCTGACACTTGAGCGGTTATTTTGTGTCGAGTAGTTAAATTTAACTAAAACTGCGGCCCATTTCAAAATTTGACGGACGGAAAGTTATTTGGGCTTATTTTCAACTGGAAATAATTTCAACTAAAGAATTAATATTAGAATTTCCATTGCAAGATTTTTTTCAGCGTCGGAAAATAACCATCGATCTGTCAAAAATAACCATGCTCTCGAGCAGGGTTATTTTTGACAACATTAATATAACCACTCGAGTGTCAGATTTTAACCAAAAGTTAAAATTAACCGCGAAATTGTTCACATCCTAAATAACAAATTTTGTCACTTACTTTACTGCATCATTCCTTCTTGTACTTTACACGGAACTGGACGCCTAGATCTAGATACGAGAACTAAATTTTTTATTGGATTCTTCAACAAAACCCTAAAACTGAATTTCAGAACTGAATTCAGAAGGTTTAGAATTTAGTTCCAAATTGAAGGTTCAGAAATTAAAACTATGACTTTGAAACTGAATCGTAATTCTTTGTTCTGGACTAGATTTTGGAACTGAATTTAATTGCTTAATTTATGTTTGGAATTCGAATTCAGAATTATTGATATAGGATTTCAACTTTAGAATTCTGGAACAAAATTCATCATATGAATTTTAGATCAGGATTCTGAATTTTGGAACTGACTTCTGAACCAGATTTAATTCCTGAATTCAGTTTTAGAGCTTAAATCATAAATTCAGTTACAGTGTTCATTTTCAGAATTCAGAACCTGTTGGAACTAAATTCGGAATATGGATTCTAGAACTTTCGAAAAGAATTCAGTTCCTTTATTCAAGTTCGGAGCTCAATTTCGGAATTCAGTTTGAATTTTGAAAATTGGTTTAGTTTCCAAATGCTAGAGCTAAATTCGTGAACTGAATTCTTGATCTGGATTCAGAACCAGAATTTTGCAATTCAGTTCTGAACCTGTACCATATTTCTAATTTAGTTCTTGACTTCAGTTGCCGAAGTTGCTTCAGCTCGACGAACTGAGAAAATGTCCGTGTGTGTGTATGTGTGTGTGTATCTGTATATGTGCTGTCAACTAAGAGGTCGAGATTCCCGAGAGGATTGGACCGATTTTGATAAAACCAGTCGCAAATAAACGGTCTTCCCGTCACCCTGAACGCTGTTGAATTGTTTTGAGATTGGATGTTTACTTTTTGAGTTATACAAAGGTTTCTGTCAAAATTTTCAGTTTTTTGGCAGTAGTAGTTTTTTAGACATAGATTCCGCATGGTAATACCTATCCAACAAGCCATAGATTGTTAAAATCCTTCCTTTTTTAACGGAGATATCGAGATTTTTGTGTAAGCGACTTTTTTCCCCTATTCAAGCAGTAGAAGTTTTGAGCGCTGTCTGGCAAAGAAATGCTTGGGAGCAACATAAAACACGATTTTTTATACTGTCACATACAATTGTTTTTAAGTACCCAAAAGACTGAGTACAGCATGATATTTTGCCTCGGACCGATTTTAACACGGTTCGTTTTTGGCAACATAATCGTTTGAATATGCAATATGTAAGCCAGATGATGGCAGAATTTTCGAGTTGAACGCAATTCCATAATTATATTGATTTAATCTACTTACAGCAATAAATGCTGGAAGAACATAACAGCCATATACCATTCGAATCAGTTCGTCAAGATCAGCAAATGCGTGTGTGACAAATAATTTCACTCAATTTCTCAATGACTCAATCGTTTTCTACAAACTCAGATTTGTATGATATGTTTTTAAATTCTATAAAACATCTTGTTTTTCAGTCAGATCCAACTTCCGGTTTCGGAGATACAGGGTGATTAGTATAAAAATATCTATTTCACATAAATTAATCAGGTTTATCGGGTTAGCAGATTTGGATAGTCGATAACCAAATAAACTTATTTCATTTTTGGTTGTATTCAGTTTTCGTTTCGGAAGGCACCCAAAAATTCAATTCGCACTACGATTCCTCAAATATAAATATAAATGTATACTATACAGCTACTCAGGTGAATTTGTCTGACTTCGGCTACACCGAATTTCGAATTCCGGTTCCAGTATCAAATCGTTTCTCAAAGCTCCATCGTTTTCTCAAAAAACCCAAATCGAATTCCAGAAACAAAAGTTCAAATTAAAATAAATCCAATTTTATCCAATTCTGACTTCCGATTCTGGAATTGTAGGATGATGAATTTTTAAAATTCAAAGCGATGTAGAAGATGACAATCTTGAAAAGTTTTAAAGTTGGACTCAAAACTATTGCAATTTATTCATCATATGGCCATACGAATCGGTTTGGGTTATGCTGGTTTCTGAATACCGGCTCTGGAAGTACCTTAAATTACCGTAAACTCTAAAGTGAAACTTACTTCGACATATCATGGAATGTTTAATCGATTGTCACACTTTTAGATTCAAAGTCGATCCGATTTGCAGTTTCGACATTACAGTGTAATGAGTGATTAAAATCTCGAATTGCTGCTTAAAACGACGGCCATTAAAATAATGTCATGAAATCTGAAACACTGAAGAATATTCATGCAAAAAACACATGTGGATTGAAAAAAAGGTATCATCTCATTGCTAGGTGGATTAAGCACGTTTTTTACTATCATTTGTTTCGTATATTAATTGTGTGACTCATACTGATTGACGACAAACATATTCCATGTTTGTCGTCAATCAGTAGGTACTTTGCCTTCATGCATCGTTACAATTCTGGGCAGGCCCGTACCCAGGATTTCGTTTCGGGAGGGGCCTAAAGATAAAAAAAAAATGTTACTGAAGACTGCTTATGTAGCTAATTCTCGGTGTGCCTTGTACGGGTGATTTTAACATACACTTTAAACTTTTCCACTGAAACTGTTATTGTATTACATTATTGTCTGAAACCTTCTAAATAATTATATATCTGTTTTTGATTTCGGGAGGGGCCCGGGCCCCTTGGGCCCCCTTGGGCCCCCCTCTGGGTACGTGACTGATTCTGGGGACGAAGCAGTAAAAGATGAAATGTTCACACAATCAACTAATTCGAACGATTCTATATTCGAAACTGTGGAAGAAACATGTCAGTTTTATTCGTAATACCCACTCGCCTTTTTGGAAACTGACAAGACTGATTAAGGCTGTGGTAGAATAGTCCAGCCACAAGAGAGAGCAGTTAATAAAAAAATATATATGTCGTGAAACAAATATTATAATAATTGAATTGCTTAGTAATCCAAACTCAAATACATCTCAAATTATTCAAATATGACACAAAGTAATCTTAGCATATTCATAGATTGTAGTCTAAATTCTATAAAACAACGGTAATGATTGTTATACAAACTTCAATCTTAGTAGTCTGAAAGCAGAAAGACAAAAATGACAGGATTGACTCGATGAATTCCATGACAAAGGCTACGATGGATGGTGTACATTGTTGTGTCAAGATTGCGGGCGGTTTCTCGGAACCGTTCGAATCACGTAGGGGATTAAGACAAGGTGATGGGTTGTCCTGCCTGCTGTTCAACATCGCACTTGAAGCAGTTATGCGAAGAGCGCGGCTCAATATGCGGGGCACGATTTTCACGAAGTCCGGACAATTCGTGTGCTTCGCTGATGACGTGGATATAATCGGTAGAAACAAGGAGACGGTAGCAGATCTGTATACCCGACTAAAGCGCGAAGCGGCACGAGTAGGACTGAGGATAAATGTGTCTAAGACAAAGTACATGCTGGCTGGCGGAACTGAAAGCGATAGGCAACGTCTGGGCAGCAGTATAACGATCGACGGCGACGAGTTCGAGGTGGTTGACGAGTTCATCTATCTTGGCTCACTGGTGACTGCGGACAACGACACCAGCCAGGAGATCAGGAGGCGCATTATATCCGGAAGTCGTGCCTACTATGGACTCCACAAAACATTGAGATCCAGGAAACTTCACCCCCGCACGAAGTGCACCATGTACAAATCACTGATAAGACCGGTGGTTCTCTACGGGCACGAAACGTGTACAATGCTCGAGGGGGACCTGCAAGCACTCGAAGTCTTCGAAAGGAGGGTGCTGAGAACGATCTTCGGTGGTGTGCAGGAGAATGGAGTGTGGAGGAGAAGAATGAACCATGAACTAGCGCAACTCTACGGTGAGCCAAGTATCCGGAAAGTAGCCCAGGCTGGAAGGGTACGGTGGGCGGGACATGTGAGACAAAGAGGAGCGCAGCGTGCACGGTGGCTGGACCAAGTGGAGCGAAACCCGGATAGTATCGGGCGCCGACGTGGTTGGAGGCAAGCAGCCATGGATCGAGTTACATGGAGAAGAATTGTTGATCAGATAAAATCTTAAAAGATGTAATATCAGAAATATATATATATATATATATATATATATATATATATATATATATATATATATATATATATATATATATATATATATATATATATATATATATATACTCGCATTTTATTTTTCTTCAAAATTGTTAACTCGATATATGTTACTCCCTCCCACTTGTACGCGGCGGGCAGATTTCCCCCCAGACGGCTGGCTATGTCTGCCAGCCATTTTTGCCGGAATTCTGCCAGAGTTCTGGCAAAAGTCTGGCAACAATGCAACAACCGTTTCTGGCAGAGAATTTCGCCTAGCGGTTATTAACGGTTCTTTTCTGTCGGATTCTTGCCATACAAGATTGGCAGAACCGTTTTGAATCGGTTCTACATTTTAAGCGTCTTGGTTTTATTTTTTCAATAAAAGACACATATGAAAGGCAATAAGTTATTGCCCTTAATATATACTAATCATGGAAAATGTTATTGCCAATAACATTGCTTTCTCACTACCAAACATACCCATTTTCAATCTCATTTACCTCGTCTCAAGATTAGTTTTTTGTACGTACATGCAGGATTGACGAATATCAAATGAAGTCGAATAAAAAAAAAGAAAAAAGAAAGAGGAGGGAAATAAACAAGACACGTACGGCGAGATAATTACGCAATTTCGCCTGGTCAATTTTGACAGCAGCCGGAATGCAGCCAGCCTTCTGACGGTTGCCAGAATTCCTCACAAGCGGGCTTTACTGCATTCTCAATCAACTTGACGCCAATGCGACAACGTTTTCATGTGCAAACATATGTTAAATCTCTACTCAAGATAAACATTTTTTGAGTGTACTTTAAACTGCTCGAATTTTTTCGTTGAGGAAAGGTACCGACGCCCATGCTTTCATTGAAGGAATTTACACTTCGTATTGTAACCTCAAAAATCGCATGCTTTTGTTTACATTCTTCCGTAAGCAGGTCCATGAGTGGGATAGTGTGCATGGATTACTCGCGAGTGCGACAGATTTCCATGCTTAACTGTTAAAAATTAGAAAAATGTGTATAGAAACAGGTGAAATGAATCATCGAGGAAACTCAGCTATGAACGAGTCGAAAATTGCAGACCTGCCCCTGCGAGAAAATGACGATGGATTGCGAATCCGTCGCATTGCGGGAGGTTGCATGATCAACCACGCGCCACTGTTTTCGTCGGATGGCGAGTGAGTATTATTACGTGTTAATAGAAGGTATTCAGATGATTAATTGAATTACGATTTCAGCGTTATTTACGTGATATGGGACAGAATAGTTAGAGCTTTCAGTGTGACAACTGGTGAAGTTGTGCGCGATTATGACGGAATCGATTCCAATATTATTGGAGTTTTAATCGATCGTAATAATCCGAAACTATTGTACGGATGTACCCGCAATGGTATAATTTTAAGCTGGAACGTAGACTCCGGCGTACTGCACGGAAAGAAGGTAGTTAGCTTATAAACAATTTCAAGCGTCTTAATTCTTATTTATATATTTGCAGCAAATTTTGCACAAAACTGAAGTACAAGTGAATCACTTCAGCATTCTGTATAGCGACCACGGCGTAGCGACATTTCTTATAAGTGGTCGCACAAGTAAAATGCTGATTTGGATTTACTGTCCTACAAAACAGAAAATTCTACATTCGTCAGCATTGGATGGAAATCTGAGTACTACAAAATTTCAACTAGCATCAGGAGGAGAAAAACTAAACTACTTTGCCTTCATCACGGATTCGCTGTGGCACTGGGCAAAGATTGAACCGGAAATTCGGGTGTTTACTCGAAAACATTGTAACAATGTGGCACCGCAGGTTATCGCATGTCATCCAACGGAAGATATTGTGGCCGTTGGGGACGGTATTGGCAGGGTAGTGTTGTACAAAAGCTTCCTGAAAACGGCGGCACCCATACCGGAAATCTACCACTGGCATGCGAACCCGGTACAGTGTGTTGAATTTTCTTACTCGGGGACACATTTTTATTCCGGCGGGCTGGAAAGAGTGCTGGTCAAGTGGAAGGTTGGAGATCAAGCCAACAAAGAAATGGTTCCCCGACTGTCGGATTCCGTTGTACAAATTTCTGTAGCACCGGAAAATATTCGTTTGGCTTTGTGCACTGCCGATAACGGAATACAAATTCTCAATGCACTACAGAAACAAACGGCCGTGGTGCAGAGTTTTTCGAAAATTTCCGATGATTTCACCGGTCAGAATCCTTTTCCGGTTGGAATACGGGTTAACCCCAGGACCCAGGCGATGATTCTGAACGGTCGAATTGGTTGCATTCAGTTTTTTTCGACCTACAGCCGATCGTTACTTCACACGGTAAGATCGTAACTTTTCAATATACGTTTTACTAACAAATTTTACTGTTTTCAGTTGGATATTACGTTGAAAAATTATAACACCATAGAACAGAAGAACGTCATCTACAACACCGTCGTCACCAAGGTTGCCGTCAACGCCTACTGGTTAGCCACGAGCGAAACGTGGAACGATAATCGCTACTCGGCGGAAACACGACTGAAGTTGTGGAAATACGACGAGTCCCGTCAGAACTACACACTCAACACAAACGTCGAAAATGTCCACCAGAATGGCATCAACGGTTTAGAATTTTCCAGCTCTAGCAAAGAGCGTGATTTGCTGTGTGCCACGGCCGGAAATGACCACTGTGTTAAGGTTTGGTCTGTGGAGGATATGGAACTCACCGGGGGAGGCGAAAAACTAGTCTGGGTGTGCGTGGGGCGGGTGGAATATAAGAACTTTCCGGTGCGATCGATTTCTTTCTCGCAGGACGGCTCATTGCTGGCCGGTGGTTTCGGGAATGTTCTTTGTGCTTGGAGTGCGGAAACCTTGCGGCTCAAATGTGTTCTTTCGGCACCCGCTGGCTACGATGGGGGCGTGAATCAAGTTGTGCTGTCAGTTCCTAAGAAAAATAAGGCAATCGATAGAAAAGAATACCTCGAAAAAAGGAGCAAAATTATTCGAGAAATGCTAGAAGTACTGGACAAAAAAGATGCATCAGTGCTATTTAAAAACACGAAACCTCGTAAGAAAGATCGTGTTGTGAAGGATCATGGACATACCGTGGAGAAACTTTCCTTAGATGAGAAGAAGTTAGCGTTCAAAAGAATTCAGCAACACAACGAACTAACGTTTCTTCAGAAGGCTGAACTTTTCTACCGGCTTCGTATCCAGTGTAAATCAACGGCAGAAATGCGGCAGAAAATCGAAGCAAAATTGTCTGCGGCCAAAAATATTTCGACACAAGCTGAGCAACGTCTTCAAAAAATTGTCAATGAACTTAGTTCCGATGCTAGATTTTGCAGCAAAAGAAAATTGCACTGTTACCAGCGAAGGAAAGCCCACGCTCCCGGGTTGGCTCAGTTCACGTATTTGTTCGATTCTAGTAAAAAACAACGATTGCGGCAACAACCCCAGGAAACTAACAAGCAGCAACCAATCAAAACCGTCGCCTGTGTCAAACAAGTTCGATTCTGTTACGGCGAATACTCGCACCTGATTGTGGTGTGTACGGAAAATAGGCTGCTGGTTTGGAACCTACTAACCCTGAGAATTCAAGTGACCGTCAATCTAACCGTGGAAACAATTGCCATCGATTCGTTTACAAATTTGATTGCTACCTTTACCGGCGATAACGAATGTAAGTTTGGAACAAAAATTGCGTTCCACTGAAATAAATATCTTAATTATTTTCAGTGTGCATATTCCTGCCGAACATACCGATGCCATTGTATCACCGGAAAGGCCTACCGAAGGTTTACGGTGCTGCCTGGATACCGCGAAGGTACCCAAAGTCACAATCCCTCAGCGTGGACTGGCAGGCGGTATCCCAGCTTTATTTTCTCAATCAAAACCAGGTAATTTTGAGGTTATATTTTGGAATCGACTGTGTTATGAAATTTTAACACTTCAAACTGTAGGAATTACTTCATCTGGTATCCGATAGCGACGAGGAATCGCTCGGTCCCGCAGTGTATATGAGCGATGTTCTGGGCAATGGTTTACCCAACACACCGTTTGCCGTTATGTTGGCTAAACAAACGACTGGAATGGGAGTGCAACATTCGGCGTTGATGAATACGATGAATGCTGGTGCAATTGGAGTGGCTGGCAAGAAAAGTGTGAAAGAGGTAAGTGTCGATTGTAGTTTAATTTTTTCTTCCTGTAGCAGAAAAAAATCTGTTAAAAACAATATTGAATTGAACTGCTTTTTATCAGTATCCCACGACTAACTAAACAGACAGAAGATGTCAGAGACCTAACCGAATTGTAACCGTGCACTTGTTCTAATGTACGTCTTATCCATAACAAAGTTTGTCAATAACAACTGTTCCACTGAATCGAATAATGAAAGTGAGCTGACAGATCACAGCTCTTTTCTAAAGAACCGTAGCTCACGCAGAACGGATCTTCGGTTCTTGAGCGAATTCCAAATGAGAAGTTTCGCACACCTCTATAAACAAACATGACCTATCTTACAAATGCATGTGAAATGCACATCAAAACAATAAGGTATATTGTTAAATCTAGATTCTACATGAATTTCATATGAATGTCACATTGTTTTCCATATAGATTTCAATTGAAACGCGGTTGACGGAATCAAGTGTTTTCTAAATAAGGCGCCCAAAATTCCAACCGCATGAATTCAACTCATTATCGCAGTGGGCTTACGACACGTTTTGTTCGCTAGTAAAACATATAATCATGACTTATACATTGCTATATGTTTCAGATACAACGAGCTGGAGCTGTTAGCGGAATATATTCAATAGTTGCACTATTTATGTACCATTTAATTCCAGTATTTCACTGTCACGTTATTACACTTTCACAAAGTCACTATACTTTAATGAAGCATAACAAACGTTACAATACATATACGCGTATTTCGGAATGTTATTTACATCCTTCTTCAGTGTATCGGTTTTATAAGTTTGTTTGAAAGAATGCTGCTCACATTTACACGAAATGTCTTATTGTCAACGTTTAAAAACGGGAAGAAACAGGTAGTAACAAACGGGTAGGACGGTAGTTTGATTGTCAGCGGAGGGTAACAAACTGAAGAAGTGGGAGATTAAGAGATTAAGTATTTTCTAAATATATTTGTATCTTATGTATCGGTAATAACTTGAAATGCCAGGAGGGCTTATTTCCTTGGTCACGATTTAATAAAGAAATGGGGTTATTTTTGAAGATTTCTAAACTTCAAAAATAACTCCATTCCTGTATCTAAAAAGAACTAGTGAAACAATTGCGAGAAAAGCCTGTTTTTTTATGTAAAGGCTGACAAGGTAAATAAAGTAGTTATTATGATCAAACAAGATTATGACAACTTGATAACCCAAAAAATTAATGATGGTCCTTATAGGAAACAAAGAACCGATCCCCTTCCTGAAATTATCGAAAAAGTGGATAAAACTCTTCTTGAATGTAATCCAAACTTCGATATCAACCTCAATTACCTCAAAGCTCCTAACCCTTCTTTACCCGAAATCAAAGGACTACCAAAGGTTCACAAACCTGGTAACGAAATAAGGGAAATTATTTCTTCATTATCGCCAAATGGCTAGTAAAAGAATTCCATTCTATGCCAAAAAATTTTTTCAGTAGATCAGTCCCTAACACACAAGAATTTACGACTCTACTTCAAAACTCTGGTGAAATCGAAGAAGACGAAAGTGTCCCGGTGAAGGACTCAATCAATCTATTGGAAGATTGGTTACTTCAACTACATAGTAACAGTTTATGGAAAAGCAAAGTAAGGTCATATCTGAACCTAACTCGGCTTTGTATGGATGTAAATTACTTCAAATTCAGAGGCGGATTTTATAAACAGTTACAAGGGGCACCAATGGGAAATCCGCTCTCCCCGTTTTTATGCGAATTGTTTATGGCGAATCTTGAAGAACTTTTGAAAAACCAGGGATTATTACCTAATCGTTGGTGGAGATACGTTGATGATATATTCACCTATGAGGAGGAGAAAGACAACAGTTTACCTTTCTTAGATATCCTCATTGTCAGAGAGGCAAAAACCTTACATTTCGTTCTCATTGTGATAAAATATATATTGGACAAACAAAGAGAACTCTAGACATCCGTTTCTAGAGCACATCACTGAAATAGCGAAACCATCTAAAGAATTAGAGAAAGGACTACCACATCATTTCAAGTCAAAAGTAGCTGAACATGCCTTTTCTGAAGTTCATGAACTCACTACCAACGGAAGTTCGGTGAGGATAACACCTTTGAAGATAAACCGAAAACGGGTCGAAAAAAAGGTCCTGCTAACCCTCAGTTGGATGAACGTATACTGAAGGCGTTCGAGCAAAAGAAGGAGGTTTCAGTTCGGGATGTGGCCAAAAAAGTGGGCACTTCGAAGTCAAATGTTCTTCGTGCTAGAGAACGTTTGAATCTTCGAACCTATAAGAAGCAGAACCAACCAAAACGAAGTCCGAAACAAGAAGCATCGATCAAGCCGAGGGTTCGAAAGCTGTACAATACGATTCTTGCTGGAAATTTTGAACTGCATAATCATGGACGACGAAACCTACGTGAAACTCGATTACAAATCCTTGCCGGGACCACAATATTATACGGTGCGAGAAGGGCAAGTGTTGAACCAGTCCGAGACATCGATTGAAGTCGAAAAATTTGGTGAGAAAGCTATGGTCTGGCAAACAATTTGTAGCTGCGGTAAGATTTCGAAACCCTTCATCACCACTGCTTCAATGAACAGCGAAATATACAGCAAGGAATGTTTACAAAAACGACTTCTACCCATGATTCGAAGCCACAAGGATCCTGTTGTCTTCTTGCCAGATCTTGCTTCTTGCCACTACTCGAAATCAACGGTAAAATGGTATACTACCAAAAATGTCACTTTCGTCCCAAAAGACATGAACCCACCAAATTACCTACAACTTCGACCAATTGAGGAATTTGGGCATTAACGAAGGCACATCTTAGGAAACATGTCTCGGCAGCCGAAACCAGCTCGAAAAAAATTGGAAAAAGTGTCAAAACTTGTCGCCAAGAAGCCTGTACGGAATTTAATGAAGAACGTTCGCAAGAAGGTGCGCCAGCTAGTCTACAATGGCTAAGTAGCAAATGTTGAGAATAATATTTTGTTGTTGTAGTCTAATATTATCAGTATATCGAATAAAATTTGAATATCTAACACTTGTGAATTATTTACAACGAAATCAAAGTGCGTCCATACTTTCTGGGACAGTCTTTAATAATTTTGGGCCAGTCGGCTGGGTCCAACATTCGGCTCTCCCGCAGGCTAATCCGGAAAGCAGATACGGATTCGCCGGTATCAGAAGGCTATTATTCGTACCAAACGGTGACATACTGTTTTGAGTTTATATCTTTCATATTTGAATTTATTGAATTCGTGGCAATTATGCCATAGTTACTTACCTTACCTAACAGCTATAGGCCTGGGGTGTCCTTTGCTGTATCGTATCAAGCATACGTCTCCACATAACTCGGTCCATGGATGCTCGTCGCCAGCCTAATGAGCGTTTTGTAGATGGTGAATTTCGTGCGGTGGCGTACTTTTCTCGATCGGAGGGTTTTTCTGAGTCCAAAGTACGCACGATTCCCTGCCAAAATACGTCTATGAATTTCTCTGCTGGTGCCATTATCGGCGGTCACCAGTGAGCCCAAATACACTAACTCGTCAACCACTTCGATATCATCACCGTCTATCAATATTCGTGGTGGGAGGCGTCGTGTTCCTTCTCTAGAGCATTTTCCTCTCATGTATTTTGTTTTCGACGCATTTATGGCCAGTTCGATATGCCTAGCTTTAGCTTTCAGTCCGATGTAGGTTTCCGTCATCTTCTCAAGGTTACGTGTCACAATATTAATATCGTCAGCGAAGCCAAAAAGTTGTACGGACTTTCGGAAGATCGTGCCAATCGTGTCGATCCTCGCTCTTCGAATCACACCTTCCAGGGCAATATTGAACAAGATACAAGAAAGTCCATCACCTTGACGTAGCCCTCTCCGAGATTCTTAGAGACTCGAGAGCGTCCCAGATACTCGGACGTAGCACATCACTCTATCCATCGTTGCTTTGACCAATCGTTGCGTCAGTTTATCCGGGAAACCGTATTCGTGCATTATCTGCCATAGCTGTTCTCGATCGATTGTGTCGTATGCCGCTTTGAAGTCAATGAATAGGTGATGCGTGGGTACGTTGTATTCACGACATTTTTGGAGTACTTGTCTTATCGCGAATATGTGATCCGTAGTGGTGCGGGCTCCAGTAAATCCCGCTTGGTACGGCCCTACGAATTCCTTAGCTGTTGGTGATAGACGACGGCAAAGGATTTGGGGGAGTACCTTGTCGGCGGCGTTCAGCAATGTGATTCACCTTCTCATAGAACTTCCGTGTGTCATTTGCGCGGTACAGCTGTTCCATCGTTTCGCGATCTTGGTCTTCCTGGTGGCGTGTTCTGTCTGTTCCGCGTCTATCTGTATCGTTCCTCGTTCGCTCTAGTGCGGTGTTCCAGCATCCTCGCCCTTGCTGCATTCTTCTCTTCGACCAACTGCTGACATTCACCGTCAAACCAGTCATTTCCTCGATTCGATAACCTCGTACCTAGTGCGGTTGCAGCAGTGCTACTCACGGCGGATCTTATATTCCTCCAGCCGTCTTCAAGAGTCGCCACGCCAAGCTGCTCTTCCGTTGGTAGCACTAGCTGGAGTTGTTGCTCTTCGATAGTTTTGAGCGCATACAATCCGCGACAAGGTAGTGGTCAGAATCAATATTGGCACTGCGGTAAGTGCGGACATTGATGACGTCGGAGAAGTGGAGTTTTTGGATATCTTTGCGGGGGAAGAAGGTGCTTCGAACTACCATTCCTCGGGAGACTGCAAAGTTCACGCATCGTAGACCATTGTCGTTTGATACCGCGTGCAGGCTCTCCAGCCCGATCACGGTCCTGTACATTGCCTACATCGCGGGGCCTGTACATTGCCTACCTAAGCATTCATGTCGCCGATGACGAGTTTTACATCCCACCGTGGACAGCTGTCGTAGGTTCGTTCCAGCTGCGCGTAGAATGCTTCCTTCTCGTCATCGGGTCTCGTCTCATGTGGGCAGTGCACGTTGATTATGCTGTAATTGAAGAAACGGCCCTTGATCTTCAATATGCACTTTCTATCACTGATTGGCTGCCACCCAATCACGCGCTGGCGCATCTTGCCCAACACTACAAATCCCGTTGCTAGAACTCTGGTTGTGCCACAGCTCTGGTAGAAGGTAGCCGCTCGATGCCCACTTTTCCACACCTTCTGTCCCGTCCAACAAAGTTCCTGCAGTGCTACGACATCGAAGCCGCGGATTTGAAGCTCATCATGCAGCATTCGGTCGTATCCTGGGAAGCCAAGCGATTGGCAGTTCCATGTGCCAAGCTTCCAATCGTAGTCCTTTTTTCGTTGCGTAGGCCGATTATTCCGAGTCGTATTTCCTTCTTGATCGTACGTAACATATGTTTTCCGGGCGGATTGTTAGGCCTGCACCAACCTCCTGTCTCGCCGGAGGGCCATCGTGTCAGCACTGTTTAGAGTCCCACACTGACACAAGGACGGCAATCAGTCGCTCCTAACATGGAGAACAGACGCTGTTTCGAGCCGCCCCAACATGGGGAACAGAGGCTTGGGTAAGCTTGCTCTCTGTTATGAGAGGGCAAGCCCCCCCTTCCCTGTCATGAATGGCTGAACCGATTTTAACAAACTTATGTTCGTTTATAAAGCTACTGTCGTGCCATTGATCAAGTTCAAAGATCAAATGGCTATGACTTTTGGTTCCAGAGATATGATGGTATAAGTGACGTAACCGACAAAAAACGTTGATTTTTACCGCTCTTACATATATAAGGGTGCCAAAATTTTGGGATCACCTCTAATTTCGTAAAGCGCTAGTGCTCAAAAGTTTAAGCACCTCGAAAAATGTCCTCATGCAAAATTTGAGCTAAATCGTACATACGTAAGGGGTGCTGCCCAACGGTTAAGGTTTGACAATTTTCGATCTTGAAAAAGCACCATACATGAAATTTCCAAAATCGAAAATTTTTTTTGATGCCGAAACTCTTCAAACTGCATGAAACGTCGAGATTTAGTGTCATCTCAAAAATTTTTTTTTAAATCAACTTTCTGGGATTTTTTTGATATTTTTTCGAAGTCCCAAAAAGTCGATTTTTTCAAAAAAAAAATTTTCGAGATGACTTGTCTTTCTGCTGATTCCAACCCCGTCGTTCGTTTTCGCTCGTTTAGCACCCCCTCCACCAACCCTTGTTTTCAATTTACCTAACCACTTTTCTCCTCTCTCTCTCACCTTCTAAGTAAGAGTACTAATACTGTTATGCTTGGTGTCATCAACTAGTTATAGTGTTATAAATTTAGTTTTAACTGTTAGTTTTAATTGTAGTGTTAGGTATCTGTTGTATCATATGTATGTTGGATCATTGTAATCTGTTGATACAAATGATGAGGAGGTTTTATGCCTGCTGGAGAGAGAGATTGCTAAATTTCATCTCCACTGGGCTTTTCCCTGTTCCAAATAAATAAATAGATATTGTGCAATGCAATTTTGAGATGATTCGACTGAATTGGCAGTGATATTTTTTATTATTCATTATTGATTTCATTGAGTTGCATTGAGTTCTGCTTCTTTATTATAATCGTTCTGTATCGATATTAGCATTGAACGTTAAATAAAATGACAAAATTAAAAAAAAAAATGGTCACAGTGCTGAATTGTAATACCACTGCATTAAGATGACAGTTTTACGTTAGTCAATAATTGCCCTACATGTATAGAAAATTATCGTGTAAAGGAGAATGCCACTTGAAAAATATCTAATTACTATGCGTCTATCCTAAGTAGTGTTCTTATGAGATTGATTTTCCACATTGGATAAGGATATATTTCACGGTACTGTTCTGCATATAATTTGTTGAGAGATTCTGATTTCTTTCTTTTTTTCTACAAAACGGTCCTCGGTTTTCTCCGTTTATGATGGCCAATGCTCCGTTCCATTTCAAATCATATCGTTCGGCCGGCGTAGCATATGCATGCGATAGTTACGGCAGCGTCTCATTAGATGGATGTCATGCTTGAAGTACCGCAAACAGTGCCATTGTGGAATTTCCCGCATCGATTGGGCTGCCTGTTGGGGAGGATGGGAAAATAAGATAAATATAACGTTAACCTGTATTGACATTTAGATGGAAAATCTAGTGTAAAAGCCGGCAGGAAAAAAATCCGTATAGTAGAATTGCTCAGACCAAAAAATAACACGGAAAGGAATGCATTTGGAATGCCAAATAGGGGTTGGCTAAAGCTTAATTTTTTTCTTTCAAAGTTCTGGGAGAATTCTGAGTTAGCATGCGGAAAAATTATATTGCACGGCTATTTAAATTTAGATGATGGTGATTTTAAATAGTCTACATGATTGTCCAAAAAATGTCTTATACGGCAAGCGATGTGATCCTGTAGGGTTTAATATCAGGTATTCTTACAATCGATGGTACAGTGCTGATATTTATATGTGAATATCTCTTAGAAAGTGTTTGATACAATTCCTATTTTACGCGCAAAAAATAGTTATTAGAATATTGTATAAATACTAAGAAGGGATATCCATGCTGTAGAATGGTACAGTCATTGAACGAATGCTACAGTCATTGAATGATTCCGTTTGTTCTTTACGAGCAAATGCCATTCGTGTTTGTGTTGAAAGCAGCTTAAAACAATCGTTTGTTCCTTTAACTCTGGACCTGGTTCCCTTTTAGTATAAAACCTTATTTCGGTATCCTGTGTCCGTCAAAATAGGCAGGTTAGTCCGTCAAAGCAATCCATTATGGGTACGCTCGATTACTTGTTGACGGGTCTAAGCAAATATAAATAAAGTTTGTTTATTGTTTGGTCTAATGCAAAGTATTACCTTCGTGGGTGATACTTTCACATCGTATCCATATGACTGACATCTAACCGTTTAAGTTCATGCTACTAATGGTACAGTGCAAAATAACTGCCGCTGCCATATTTTTGGTGGGTAGCCAAATTAATGAAGAAAGTACTTAAACAAGAAAACTTATGTTTCGAAATAGTAAGTCATTCTCGTTGTGCATACACTACTGATTTGTAACTTACACAAATTGAGTTGTTAGTTCAATACCCTAGTGTTATCGGAGACATCGGCACTTATATACCAATTGTCGTATGTTCGAGCCCGAACCTGTAAAGATTCTTAGTGTCTGTAGGATCGTAGTACTAGCCATGTAATGATTCTGTACGCTCTGAATTGACTGCGAAGTCTGTTGAAACAGAAAGGTCAAATTCCACAAAGAAATGTAATGCAAAGACTTTGCTTTGCATTTGAATATTTTTTTTAAGTTGTATGAATTGAACTTCAAAAAGAAACATACCTTGATTTTTTAATAATAGTTTGCGTTAGATGACTGATTTGCTACAGGGTCCGGCACTCGAAATGTAACCAACTTTAGACTGCTCGCGCAGCTGACGCACGGGCATCAGCTCTCTAGAAATTTGCTAAATGACAGTTCGGAGTTGTATTGTTTACAAGC
This sequence comes from Malaya genurostris, assembly GCF_030247185.1. Lineage (NCBI taxonomy): Eukaryota > Metazoa > Arthropoda > Insecta > Diptera > Culicidae > Malaya > Malaya genurostris. The sequence goes on from NC_080571.1 coordinate 330,925,376, forward strand.
GCAAGAAAGCATTTTGCCAAAAGTGAACGCGAAAAAAAAATCAGTGATGGATTTAAAACGTAATAGTGTGATTGCTTTATATTTAGATGGAAAATCACAACCAGCGATTGTTCGTGAGCTCAAACACCTTAAAGTGAATAAAGTTTTTGTTTATCGCACCATAACTCGTTACAATAATACTGGTAGCATCGCAAAACGTCATGGAGGTGGTCATCAAAAGACTGCAACGTCACGTGAGATGGTTCAAAAAGTGAAGAAGCGACTTGAACGAAATCCTCGACGAAGTGCCAATCAAATGGCAAAAGAACTGAAAATATCCGACCGTAGCATCCGCCGCATACTGAAAAATGATCTGAAGGTCAAGCCTTACAAGATCCAAAAGGCGCATGATCTCACACCGAAGCAGCAACAAGTTCGACTTGAGAGAGCGAAGGAGTTGCTTCGTTTGGCCGAAAGCGGTCAATTTCCGAACATTGTATTTTCTGACGAGAAAATTTTTGCAATTGAGCAATTCGTAAACTCTCAAAACGATAGGGTTTACTTGACCGACCGTTCATACGAGAATTTGAGTCATCGATTGGCCAACAGGAGGCAGCACCCGCAATAGATAATGGTTTGGGCCGCTGTAACCGCAGATGGGCGCTCTCCAATCATTTTCATCGAGCCTGGCGTCAAGGTAAATGCGACATATTATCGGGAAAGTATTCTGGAGGTTGCTTTGAAGCCGCGGGCAGACAAACATTTCGGTGGCAGACCATGGACGTTTCAGCAGGACTCGGCACCGTCTCACAAAGCTCGAGTGAACCAAGAATGGCTGGAAAACAACGTTCCGAACTTCATCACGTCCACACAATGGCTCTCGAATTCACCAGATGCGAATCCAATGGATTATTCTCTTTGTGCCATTTTGGAGAGCAAAGTCCGAACTAAAAGATACACCAGTCTCGAGGCGCTGAAAAAAGTTATTGTCCGCGAGTGGGCCAAAATACCTGCAAGTCACATTCGGTAGCTTGCGATTCGTTTTTTGACCGTCTCAAGGCCATAGTCAAGGCAAAAGGTGGTCATATCGAGTAAAAGTGAATTGATTCTGAATTTTGTATTATTTTTACACATTTTGTACTTTGAATTAAGTAAAAGTAATTTTCCAAACTGAATTTATGGCCTTTTAATTGGTTACACTTCGAGTACCGGACCCTGCTCATGAAATTTCCGAAATTTGACATTTTTGTTCAAGCAAAATGTCTTAGAATTGCATGGAACGTCGAGATTTAGTGTCATCTTGAAAAGTTTTTGTCGTGAATACGATTGATACATGCCATCGGTAATATGATCATCAATTTATGATCACGTTTTCAGTTGTATGACATAATCACCAAGAATTCAAAATTTAAGTTTTCTGAAATGTACCCGGGTAGGTAAAAAAGGTTAGCACTTGATATATTTACAGTTGCAGGTATGCAGTTGACTGAGCAGGAAGTAAAGCAAATACATTTTTCTGGCTGGCTCAGAAGATCGATTGCGTCATCCTGCTGCTGGTCGTTTGCATTGGAGCAAAATACAACGAAAAGTGGACAACTATGGGTAACATTTTGCAATATCAACTCTTCTAATAGCTCCAAATGTTATCTAAATAGCTAAAAACATTTGCAAATCGTAGATAAAAACTATCAGTTTAGTGCAAATCTATTATAATTAGATTAGCTTTGTGTACTTTTCGCAGTGCAAAATTCGCACCAAACGAGTGCGAGTAAAGACAGCATTGGACTGTTTAGCGTTCGAGAAAATGCTCCGAACAGTGTTTATTATCGTAGAAAATTCCACAGTTTGGCCCTTTTGAATGCCAGTAATTAATCCCGTAGTGTTAATGCAAATCCGAAATGAAATTACCGACATTAAAGTTGTTGTTGCTACATGTTGCGATTTTTTTTTGCTCTCATTTGCTCCGCGTTATTTAATTGTGTGGTAGAAAATATTGGTCGCATATAGGTAAATCTTTATTATAAATGCACCGTTACAATTCTGGAAGTGAATCAGTAAACGTTGCGAAATTCACACATTCAACTAATACGAACGATTATCATTTTTATTATTATTCACGTCCATCAGTTATGTCTGTGGCATTATTCAGCCGTTCTTTTGATGTGGAACGGGATTTGTACAACGCTTTGTACGTTCTCAGTGCATTCAGCCAAGATTGAGGTTCGAGTGCTCCAGTCACATGAGAATAACCATCGCAACCTGTGCTTATTAACTCTCCGAAAAGTCCTCGATCACAATATAACATTTATACAATTTTGAAAGAATAATAAACTCTACTTATTTTGGAAGCTCTGTTCTATGAGACTTGTTTAATTATTTTCCTTGGCGTACGGCACAATTGTTAATAATTAGGTTTGCAAAAGCGGGGAAAAGTATCTGTAAAAATTAAATTAAAATTAAAGGTTCGTCATACATATTCAGTATTAAAAAATCTTGAAGGTTAAATAGTGGGTTGCAAGCGCAAGTGTTTAAATAATACAGCAAACGACTTTGAATGTTAGATAAAATACATAATATTCAATATGTGGAATGAATCCCGTAGCCGAGGGAAACAAGTAGAAAGTTTCCATGCAAAAATCAACACATTATCTCTGAAAGTACCGGCTAAGATTTTTTCCGGTTATCCCGTTCAAAGTTTTTTGCCCGGTTTTTACACTAAGAATGACTTTAAACGATTTCTGCTCTGGACAGTTCAAGTCCGGTTTTGACATACATAGAATATTATTTCGGTTTTCGTATTCAAAATTACTTAAAGGGGGTTTCAACGATAAGTTGCACTTATCAGCCGTTCATATAACGCTCAATCACTTTTTGAAATTTGCTATGTTTCAAACAGTATCACACATAGAGAGTTTTTGATAAAAAGCTTTGGAAATTAATGTTTCATTCATGTCAATTCATGTTAACTTGAATTAGGCCGAATAAAACTCTAAAATTATTGTGATCTATAACTCCAAAACGGAACTGGTATCGATCAATTTTCACGACTTTTTGGATTCAAAAGAAAGTTATTATGAATAGAATTTCATTAAGATCCAAATTTCGTTTCTGCAATTCCAGAAATATGAGGCTTTTAGCCTTCTGGTTTCTCCGAATCAGAAAAACTCCACTAAAAAAATTAAAACTGGCATGTAAATGAACACAAAAAGGTTATAAATCTTCAAAACTGCTCTCACACATTCATATCAAATTACCTTCTATGTCGAATATATAAACAGAATCAGGAATACATTTAAAAAATATGGCTAGATTGATTTTTCTACTCATTTTGCTATGAATTTACGAATAGTTTAGGCATCATTTTGTTAAAATTTTGCATTTAATTAGAAAGCGACACCCATATGTAGAAGATCGTGCAGTTGAATTCTTGTATTTTACAGGCAATGAAACTGTTAACTTCGAAGACACTCTTAAATCAGGGCTGAATAAATCAAGATCAAAATATCATCAAATCGTAATCACTAGCGAAGATGATCGCTTGTGATCTTTTCCAATAAAGATCACTAATGATCTGATCTTGTTAAGATCAGTTTATCAGTTATCTTTGAATCACTTCGATCAAAATCAATATTGACCTTCCATCACACAAAATCGGTAGTGATTTTGAGCTACTATTAACACTGATTCCTGTAAGATCAAATCACTGGACGATTCGATCAGCTTCGAGCATTGTGGAAAAAAATCAAAAATGAGCAAGATCAGACATGAGTGCCGATTGATTTACGTATAAAATCTTGAGGGGTGTGAAAATTAGTGACAACAGTAATCCTACAGGAATTTTTAACTAAGGATAACGCGTGTCAATGAGACTTTTAAAATCGTGGAAAACTAGTACTTTTGTAGCTTTGGGAAGTTTAGTGATGGGTGATAAGGAATATTAAAGGAGCATGTACATCAGTGATTTTTGTCAACTTATATGCATGAGGGTGCTCAAATTGGGGAAAATTGTCAGTTTGTAACTTTCAGGAATGCTCCTTTAATAGTCCTTATCACTAGAGTTGGGAAAAATACCGGTTTCATTACAGTACGATTACGAAGTTTCAACATATGTTCTCGTTTGATAAAAACCGTGTTTGATTTTGCTACCTGTTGTTTAATTCGTAATAAAAAGAATACTAGACGAAGGGAAATGAATGCTAGATGTAGGTTTTATGAAAATAATCAGTTGGGATCGTAATCACATTGATAATGTAAAATTAAAAAACAATTTAGAACATTAAATAGTGATTATAGCCCCAAAAGACTTTGTTTTACCTCCAGCTGGTTGATGCTGATGATAATGTTCATGCACTTTTTAGATTAAACCCAATAAAACGCTATTTGACATGAATTTGATTTATAGAAATAACAGGAGCGCAGCATTTGGCGCAGCGTTTGAATTGGCGTAGCTAAATCCTGCACTCCTGTTACTTCTGTGTAGGATATTCAAGCTAAATAGGGTAATATTAATCAGTCGCATGGCACGCTTTGTGATTGGATTTTTCTTATCATTAAAATTATTATTATTATTCAAATACATCACGAAGCATAGAATTTTGATGCGACCGATTAAATAAGCTATACGAGTATAAAATTATTGATATCGATTAATCCATATCTGATAAAATTGAGCGGTAATCAGTTTTGACGTTCACGTCACTTATACCATCATATCACCGAAACCGCAAGTGACAGCCATTTGAACTTGAATGAACAAAGAGTAGCATTAAAACGATTCTAACTTTGTTGAAATGTTGTTGTGATACTAATAACGATGAAGACATTTTTAAATTCTAAGTAAAACTAAAGTTTATTATATAAAAAATCATTCGTTTCAAAATTTATTGTAATTTCTACAACAATCATGTGATATGAAAACATAATACTGACTATTTTTATTTACTGTAAATCAAAAAACTTTCTTATTTCCATCCCTGATTTGAAGCTTCAATTGGTATTCTCTGATCTTGTGTCATGCAAGCTCGGATGAAATTCCATGTTATGTCGTTTCGCCTGAGAAATTGACATCTACCCCTGGGTAAATTTTGAGTGCTCGATGATGATGAACTCGATTCAAAATGAGAAAAAGTTTATCGCTTCAACCGAAATCGCAGAATGGTAGAGAAACTTAACGCTATAAAAATAACTTCTTGCATACAAAACTTGAACACAAGCTTGGCGAAGAGAAGCTTTAATATCAAAATCGAATCGCAGATATGTACAAAGATATAATTGCATACATTTGGGATATTGGTGTAATTTCGTCGGCTATAAAACAAACAATGTTCGGTGTTGGTTCCTAATCAAGATTAATCTAGGACTCTCATGCGGATTCAAAAGTGTGACGATTTATTGAACTGTTCGATTGTAGATCATTAGAAATTTTGGTTGCCTTGTTCAACATCAATGGCTCGAACAACCCCATGGGGCTGATCCTTGTAGTTTTAAAAATCGACTTTCTGGTACTGGGTAGAAGAGTATATTTATAATCGCTTGTTACGTTTTCTACTGTGCTATTCGCTTTACGTCAAACCTACTAAAAAAATTATTACGGTTTGATTTTCCGTAACTATCTTCTCCTGGTATGAAAGGGTCGATTATCAAACAGCCTTCATAGGGTCTGTCGCTGACGATAGCCACGTAACGACTGGCATAGTAGAGAAGGTAACAAACGATTATAAATATGCTCTCCTACCCAGTGCATGAGCGGAAAATAGGTATACAGTGAGAAGACTAGTGTTTATTGTCTGATGAACAGAGAAGATGTTTGGATATATGGCACCGGTCGTGAGGTGGCTAGGATTTTGACCATTGTTCGATATACGCTTACCAACCCAGTTTTGCGGTTGAACTGCGTCTACCACAGCTCAGGATGGAGGAAATAGTAAACGCATAAAAACGCAGGTTCGAGTCCTGTCCTGTGTTTTTCCAAAAAATCTTTTTTTTTCTGTGAGTTTATCATTCATTTGACTTATCCAATATATTTTTGCACTCAGTAATTTCAAAACTGAATTTAGTTATGATGACTACGTCAAACCAACTAAAAATGAATAAATCGACTCTATATAGTTTTGACTGAGTTGGCTAGCTGATATTGCAGTCGCGGGAGACTTCAGTAGTAGTGACTACATCTGATTTCGAAAGATTGACTTGTGACTGAATCAGGTATGTCGGGGAATTAGTTCCACTTGAATATATAATAAAAAATCGTTCGCGTTGGATACTGTAATATTTGACAACCGATCAAAAAGGCTCGTCTCGATTGGTCAACGGAAATGCCGACGTTTATAACATTGTGACTAAATAACAACTAAACCAATTTCAGAATACAGAATTAGGATTCAGTTCAAGAGCCGTAGTTTTAATTTCTGTACCTGTAATTTGATTCATCAAAATTCAGGTGGACCAAAATCCAGGTTCTAAATTCTAGGATTATGTTCCAGAATCCAATCTCCAAGTAATTAAGATTCTAGTTAAGAATAAGAGCATGACGACATATTCACGATTAAGTTCTACCCATTCTTCCACAGAACGAATTTTGAAAGGGCGCTCCAGAGTAAAGTAAAACGCTATTCACGTCAGAAAATAACGTTACAACAATGAACAGATCTTCACAATCTCCTGGTGACAACTCGAACGAAAGTGTGAGGAAGATTGCGTAGTTCCAACTCAGAAACAAAACAGTGCAAAAAATTTGATAGAAGGTGCTCAGAAGGTGTGAGCACAGATAATAGATGTCAAATTTTCTGTTCGTTGGAAACACTACTGCCACCTACCCGACTATTTGCCGCGATCTTTCAAAACGTTTAACTACTTTCCGGAACTATAACAAAATCCGTCTGCTAATCGGAATAAAACAAAAATAAACTTTTATCCAACAGCAAAACAACATTTTAGCGTTGTCGATCGCGGTGACATCTGCAAGTGTTGACCACGCTGAATAAACAAATTTTACACACAATTCATATTTGAGCCTGTCTATCTGTTTCCCGTGGTTACTAAGGTTACTGCCAAAAAAGTCATAAGCAGAAAAATTTAAAGGAAATATGTTTTTTTTTGTTGTTGCGATTGTTTTTTTTCTCTGAAACACACTGTGAATTCCCGTTTTTCTACTGGCACGAAAAAAAAATCGATGCTATGTTTCATCCAATAATTGTTTTTGGTTATTTATGCATTAATTCAAGTTGATTGCAGCTGAAAGCAGTTCGTTTAAGAACACATAAGACGCATACTGATAGCTAACGGTGTTGTTTTTTGAGTACACAAATTACGAATACGATTAGTCAAAACTTTTTAATCATCGAAGAAATTAGCACAGAACTAGTAGCTGTTATAGAAGCAATTTTTAGAATTTAAGATATTCTTTGATATGTTTCCATAAATTCATCAACATTTATCGGAGGTCTTGGTAAACACTCCCGAACACCAGCTAATTTAGTTAGAATGCGAGGGATGAAAAAAAAACATTGTCTTTTTGTCTGTGGCAAACTATTGTAGCATTGTGGTTGTGGACTATGTTAGTTTTGCATACCCCGCTTCATTAATAAACGAATGCCCAGGCAATGTTGATTAAACTATTTGTTTGGTAGTTTCCATGACGATATTAAACGGTAAACACAGTAATTGTTGAATGGAATCGATTTAAAAAACAACTGAACATGCCATGCCTTTAAGGGCAGCCGCACTGAGTTCGTGAAACAATTCGAATTTTTTTTGAGATATAGTTTTGAGATTTTGTCACATAGGTCAACAAAAAATCAATGAATCTCAGACTCCCAGGACAACGGCAAACATAATCTTCTCGACACAACGCGTTCAAAAAAAAAAAACAGATAATCTTGATCAATTATACTTTACCACTTCCGGATTGGCGATAATCAAATTGTCCACCAGATCGGGGTTGATTGGCCAACATCGCACTGTTCCGAAGCAGCACACAGCCAAACCGATTGATAGCAGCAGACCAACGATCTGCATGACTATTTTAACTGGCGTTCAGGAAAATCCCGACCGCCCTCGCTGACTGGTTTCTGGACTAAGCTCGCGCTGGGACCAAAGCTAACGTGGTTCGTATAGTGTTACCACTTTCACTGTTTGTGTTTTCCCGTTCCGACGTTATCCTTTCTTTGTTTATTGTTTTCCAATTCAGCTTGTAGTGCTATTCAGACCTTGTAAACGGAGTCAAGTGCGAGGAAATCCGTGTCACGACTCGTGATATTGTACCCTTCTGTCGAATAGTAGAACGCGAATCCACGGTTGGAGGACTTCTGCCTTGAACAACGAGCGCCACTGTGAAAAGGATTTCTCGTTGCCGCCCGGTTTTTATATTCGAGTAGGAGCGGCACTTCATAGACAACGAACGCAACCCTTGTTGATTGTACTTTCACCTTCGCGAGAGTAGCGCGAGATAATTTTTGCGGGATGAGTTTCTTAGCGGTTCACCTATTATTTTTTTTGTTATTTCGACTTATCACTTGATTAATTATAAATTCACTAACACTAGCGTAGATCGTACTCTTTCACAGAAAACAAGCCGCTTTCACTGTCTCGATGCCTTCTTGACCGGACGATCAATTCCGATTGATTGATTAGGACAATCGTAAAAAATCCTTTTTATAGAGGTGCATACCCTCGTGGCAGGATTAGATTTTAACCCGCCATCCTCTTACGATTCGCTGGCACACAATGTGGATCCTGTAGTCGCACCCCGCTTGCTTGGATTGTTGTCCGTGGTGACTGCTTACATAAAGACGACAATATGCTTGATTTTGGTTCACCTGCTTTTACCGCACAGCAGTTATAGCAAGCACAGGAAATTGCAATACCGATCATGTGCAGGCGTGTGTTGTGCCGACGGCGACGTGATTGAGGAGAAATAAAGTATAATTGATGTGTCAATTTTATCCTGATAGAACTATTCAGCGGTAATGTTGAAGATAATCTCCGTTCCATGTGGCCACGACGATTGGTTTTTGGGCAAAAAGGACGAATACGAAATTATTGCAAAACTGAACATCTATATATGTCGAATCGTTTTCAGATTTGGCAGCACCTTCTTAGATTTTAATGAAGCTTGCTGTGCATGAAGACTTTGTCACAAAAAAACACTGCATATTTTGTTTGTTTTCTTAACAACTGATCTCATTCGTAACCGAATGTTCGAAGTGAGCACACGCGTTTTTTAACAATCGACATCGGTAAGACGAAGGTGCCTATCACAGCAGAGGCTGTAGTATAGGCATTAAATAAAAGTGATAAAAAGTAGCATCCCCGCAAGTGAGTTCTGTCTGTGCACCGGTTTTGTATCGGTATCGACAGTAGACGCTATTGTGCTATCCTCGGGCAGCAGTTATTTCTATTGTTTGCTACCCGCATCGCAGCAGCCAAATCCTGAGTCAAGGTCACGCTGAAGCACAACGAAGGAGTGAAGGAGCAACTCACCTAACAGCTTACCGTGACATACTGTTAAGTATTTTCTCAAACTTTTTCTTTCAACTTTTACTATTCATATATTTTCTTTTCATTTTATTTCTTTCTTTTTCATTTCAAGTGCGGGAGACTTCTTTACTCCCGCACTTTAAATATGAATATTGATGACAGTGGGGGTGTCTCGGAGGAGGGCGAAGCTGAACGAATGAACGAAGAACATTTAGAGGCTGAGTTTGCTTCCGAGATGCCATCTACCCCTCCTATACCATCTCCCCTCCGATACCATCTCCCCCTCCGATACCATCTCCCTCTCCAATGCCATCTCCCTCTCCGATGCCTCCATCTCCCTCTAAGATATTGCCTGCTCGCCAAAAAGTTTACCAGGACGATGGCTCGGGGGGTCCGTGGGTGGTATACTTCCGGCCCAAATTAAAGTCTCTCAGAGTTTTAAATATTGCTCGGGACCTGGAAAAACATTACTCGGCAATAAAAACAATAGATAAGGTTTCGCCAAACAAGTTACGCGTTGTTGTGTCCGACCTGAAGCAAGCAAACGGGATTGCTACCAGCGAGTTGTTCACGAAGGAGTACCGCGTGTACGTCCCGTCTCATGTGGTGGAGATCGACGGTGTGGTCCGTGACGAAAGTCTGACAATCGAAGATCTGATGAAGGACGGGGTAGGCCGTTTCAAAAACCCCGACCTTCAACCAGTGAAAATTTTGGAGTGCAAGCAATTGCACTCCAAATCGATAGATGGTAAATTTTACCAATCGGACTCATTTCGCGTGACTTTTGCCGGATCTGCACTTCCAAATTATTTGGTAGTGAGTGGAGTTCGTCTACCTGTTCGGCTGTATGTACCGCGGGTAATGCATTGTACAAGCTGCAAACAGCTAGGTCATACGGCAACCTATTGTTGCAACAAACTGCGATGCGGCAAATGCGGAGAGGCCCATGAGGACGATCTCTGCAGAAGAGCAGTGGAAAAGTGTTGCTACTGCGGGGAGAATCCTCATGATCTTTCGGTGTGCCCTACGTACATACAGCGTGCGGAGAAATTGAAGCGATCCGTGAAAGAACGTTCCAAACGTTCTTATGCGGAAATCTTAAAAAGAACCACTCCATCGACCCCTGAGAACCCGTTTGCAATCTTGCCAGTTGAAGAGGATACCTCTGACGACCCAGGCGAAGGACCTTCCTACACACAGGTTGAAGGAAGCAGGAAAAGACAAAATCTGGCTTCTCCAAAGCTTCCTCGTAAAGGCCTCAGACTGTCCTCTTCGTCACAAAAGAACCAAACGGAAACAAAAAGTGCTGACTCAAAACCGAAGCAAACACCTCCTGGGTTCAAAAAACTTAGGGATGATAAGGAGTACCCAGCACTTCCTGGGGCATCAAAAACCCCGAATGACCCCAAAGCACAACCAGAAAATCCAACAAACGCTGGATTATTGAAATTTTCTGATATCGTGGACTGGATATTAACAGCCTTCAATATTACTGATCCTCTGAAAAGCTTCCTAACTGCTCTACTGCCAACAGTAAGGACATTTTTAAAACAGTTGACTGAACAATGGCCCCTCCTTGCAGCGATCGTATCTTTTGATGGATAATTTACCACTGAGAATCGAAGATATGATCATTGTGCTTCAGTGGAATTGCAGAAGTATCATCCCAAAACTTGATTCTTTCAAACACTTAATACATACTCATAATTGCGATGTATTCTCCTTGAGTGAAACTTGGCTTACTTCTAACATCAACCTCGACTTCCATAATTTTAACATAATCCGCCTGGACCGAGAAGACTCTTATGGAGGGGTACTTTTAGGGATTAAAAAGTGCTATTCATTTTATCGTATTAACCTCCCCTCGACACCGGGAATTGAAGTTGTTGCTTGCCAAATTAATATTAAAGGCAAAGATCTATGTATAGCTTCTATCTACATTCCTCCCAGAGTCTCGATAGGGCATCATCGGCTTGCAGACATCATAGAACTTCTTCTTTCACCGCGGCTGGTTTTAGGGGACTTTAACTCGCATGGTACAGGATGGGGCTGCTTATATGATGATAATCGTTCTTCGTTAATTCAAGATCTGTGTGACAACTTCAATTTGACAATTCTAAACACGGGAGAAATGACACGGAACCCTAGACCACCAGCACAACCAAGTGCGCTGGATTTATCCCTTTGCTCGACTTCGCTACAGTTAGATTGCAAGTGGAAGGTAATCTGTGATCCTCACGGTAGCGATCACTTGCCGATCATAGTTTCTATCACCAACCGTGGAAGACCATCGGAAACAATCAATGTTTCGTACGATTTCACACGAAACATTGATTGGAAACGTTACGCGAGCTCGATGTCTGAGAAACTAGAAACATCACAGGAGCTTCCTCCGGAGGAAGAGTATACATTTTTGGCTGGCTTGATTCTTGACACCGCAATTCAAGCTCAGACGAAACGAGTACATAGCGCGCAAACTAGTATGCGTTCTCCCAACCCATGGTGGGACAAAGAGTGCTCAGAGCTGAAAACGAAAAAAGCTTCAGCCTTCATCTCGTTTAGAAGGAACGGAACTCCAGATAATTATCGGAAATACGCGGCGTTAGAATTTCAAATGAAAAGTCTGATTAAAGCTAAGAAACGCGGTTACTGGCGAAGGTTTGTTGACGGATTAACGAGAGAAACAGCAATGAGCACTCTTTGGAATACGGCCCGTCGCATGCGCAATCGAAATCACGCGAACGAAAGCGAGGAATATTCTAACCGCTGGATATTTGATTTCGCTAAGAAAGTATGTCCTGATTCTGTTCCGGAACGGAAGATATCCCGCGTCGCGACATTGAATACAAACGAAACACCGTTTTCGATGGTAGAGTTCTCACTTGCGCTCTTGTCGTGTAACAATAGAGCCCCGGGGTTAGACAGAATTAAATTCAACTTGTTGAAAAATCTGCCCGACTCTGCCAAAAGGCGCTTGTTGAATTTATTCAACAAGTTCCTCGAGGGTAATATTGTCCCACACGAATGGAGAGAAGTGAGAGTTATTACTATTCAAAAACCTGGAAAACCAGCCTCCGATCACAATTCGTATCGGCCGATTGCTATGCTTTCCTGTATTCGGAAATTGTTGGAGAAAATGATTCTCTTCCGTCTAGACAATTGGGTCGAAACAAATGGATTGCTTTCAGGTACACAATTTGGGTTCCGCAGGGGCAAAGGAACGAACGATTGTCTAGCGTTGCTCTCAACAGAAATTCAAATGGCATTTGCTCGTAAAGAACAAATGGCATCAGTTTTCCTCGACATCAAGGGGGCATTCGATTCAGTTTCCATTAACGTTCTATCTGAGAAGTTGCATCAGCATGGTCTTTCACCAGTTTTGAACAACTTTTTATATAATCTATTGTCCGAGAAACACATGCATTTTGAGCATGGTGATTTGACGACAAAGCGATTCAGTTACATGGGTCTTCCTCAGGGCTCATGCTTAAGCCCCCTTTTATACAACTTTTACGTAAATAACATTGATGAATGTATCAACACATTATGCACGCTAAGACAACTTGCCGACGACAGTGTTGTGTCTATTATAGGACCCAAAGCTGCCGATCTCCAAGGACCATTGCAAGATACCCTCGACAACTTGTCGACATGGGCTTTTCAAATGGGTATCGAGTTCTCTACGGAGAAAACTGAGCTGGTTGTATTTTCAAGGAAGCGAGAACCTGCGCAATTACAGCTTCAACTAGGGGGTGAAACCATAGCTCAGGTTTTCACATTTAAATATCTCGGGGTCTGGTTCGATTCCAAAGGTACCTGGGGATGTCACATTAGGTATTTGAAACGAAAATGCCTACAGAGAATCAATTTCCTTCGTACAATAACCGGAACTTGGTGGGGCTCTCACCCAGGAGACCTGATCAGGTTGTACAAAACGACGATATTGTCAGTAATGGAATATGGATGTTTCTGTTTCCGCTCCGCTACGAATATTCATTTCATTAAACTGGAAAGAATTCAGTATCGTTGTTTACGTATTGCCTTGGGTTGCATGCAATCAACCCATACGATGAGTCTTGAAGTGCTGGCGGGCGTCTTACCGTTGAAAAACAGGTTCTGGGATCTCTCATATCGACTGCTAATCCGATGCGACATTTTGAATCCGATGGTGATAGAAAACTTTGAAAAGCTCGTCGAGCTTAATTCACAAACCCGTTTTATGTCCTTGTATTTTGACTACATGGCTCAGAATATAAATCCTTCTTCGTTTGTTCCCAATCGTGTTCATTTTGTGGATACTTCTAATTCTACTGTGTTTTTCGACACATCCATGAAAGAAGAAATTTGTGGAATCCCGGATCCTGTACGCCCTCAAGAGATCCCAAAAATTTTTAATAATAAATTTAAAGAAGTCGACTGTAATAAAATGTTTTACACTGACGGATCATATCTAGACGGGTCCACTGCAATTCAGTATACCCTTGAGATCATTGACACTCTGCCCACAGATCACTACTTCATTGTATCGGACAGTCTCAGTTCCATTGAGGCTCTCCGTTCAGTGAAGCCTGGAAAGCACTCACCGTATTTCCTGGGGAAAATACGGGAACAATTGAGTGCTTTATCTGCAAAATCATACCAGATTACCTTGGTTTGGGTCCCCTCACATTGTTCCATACGGGGCAATGAGAGGGCGGACTCGTTAGCCAAGGTGGGCGCACTAGAAGGTGATATCTGTGAAAGACCAATCTGCTTCAATGAATTTTTCAGTTGCTGTCGTCAGAAAACTCTAGCTAGCTGGCAGAATACATGGAATAGTGGAACTCTGGGACGATGGTTACACTCAATAATCCCACAGGTATCGACGAAAGCTTGGTTCCGGGGGTTAGACGTGAGCCGAGACTTTATTCGTGTAATGTCAAGGCTCATGTCTAATCATTATATGTTCAGCGCGCATCTCCGTCGTGTGGGGCTCGCTGAGAGTGGTGTCTGCGTTTGCGGTGAGGGTTATCATGACATCGAACATGTTGTTTGGACATGTGTCGAGTATTGTGATGCCAGGTCCCAACTCATAGGTTCCCTTCGGGCCCGAGGTATACCACCCTTCGTACCAGTCCGCGACGTCTTGGCAACTCGAAATCTTCCTTATATGACTCTCATCTATAACTTCTTGAAAACTATCAATGCTCAAATTTAGTGCTCTCCCTATCTCTTTCTCGTCTACAGCTCTACCGCACTCTTCTTTACGTTGCTGGAAGTATGGCCTGTGTAAACGATGCTTCGGAGCATGCACCTGCCTTGAACTGACTGAGTTGCTGGAAGCTACCCAAAAACGTCACATCAACGTCAGAACACACCAACGAAGCATCCCAATCCAGAATAATCTCTTCATTGCTACAAGCTGAAAAACATGAAGATTCATCGAACGCAAAATGTGTCTAAAAGATGTATGCCACAAACCAATGATGTATTCAAATTTCAATTCAATACTGTGTAGGTCCCACCCTCCCTATGTCCCCTTACTAACTGGGGAGTATGCCGCCCCGTAATACGGCATCCCTTTCTCTCTCCCTAACAACAAGACAATCGGCCACGTTAAGCTAAAGCAAATGAGCCTAATAAAAATTTTATTTGAAAAAAAAAAACAACTGATCTAGACTGTCTTTTGAAAAGGGCCGAACTTTTAGCAATTTCTTTTATTTTCAACTGGCTGTAGTCTTAAAAAGACAAATCCTACAGAAAAGTGTTGTACGAGGGTTTTTTATAAAATAATCAAGTTTTTGAATAAAAATATCGAAAAAATCCTAATCGACTCCTACACTAAAAAAAAAAACGATTATGAATATTTAAAATTGATTTGCAAAAAAACCATGTCTGATTTGGATGAAATTTAGTTACAAGATAGGTGATTGTGTACCCAACCTACAATTAAAAATTCCAGTTGGGCACTTTTGAGGAAACAAAGTTATTAAAAAAAACTACAAGGATCAACCCCATGGGGTTGTTCGAGCCATTGATGGGGAACAAGGCAACCAACATTTCCAATGATCTACAATCAAACAGTTCAATCAATCGTAACACTTTGAATCTGCAATTGCACGAAAGTCTGCTTACATTGATCTTGATTAGGAACCAACACCGAACATTTCTTTGTCTTGATTTGCATTTGTTTTATAGCCGACGAAATTACACCAATATCTCCAATATGTATGCAATTATATCTTTGTACATACTTGCGAGACGGATTCCGATATTTAAGCTTCTGTTCACCAAGCTTGTGTTCAAGTTTTGTATGCAAGCAGTTATTTTGATAGCGTTAAGTTTCTCTACAATTCTGCGATTTTGGTTGAAGCGATAATCAGGAATCAGGCATCAGAACAAATTGGTTCAAATGGCACGTTCCCCTTGATATTTGGAGATTTGTGCCTTGCCATCAATTTGTTTTTAGCATCATTTTCCCGATATATAAGAGGGAAGGATTGAAAGGAAATGGTAAGGGTTGGAGTAGGAGGATGAGAAAAATTGACGACACAAAAACACATAAAAGCAGAAGTAAATTCTGCACCCCTAAGGGATGCTGAACAATCTGCTGAGGATCACATTTAGTGGAAGCAGAAGTAAATTCTGAACCTCTACGAGGTCCCGAACAGTCTGCTGTTAATAAAACCTCCAACCCCCGAGAGGATTTAGAGATCTTACAAAAGCGACACCATTCTGCACTCTCGGAAGAATGCAGAACGATTCGCAGTATCTACGAGCAGAAGTAAATTCGGTACCCCCTAAAGGATGCCAAACAATCTGCTAAACCCTATTTAAGGTGAATACAGAAAGGATTCATTCACTCCAGAAAGAACGATGAACCCTTCTGACTATAGCTCCTTACCACATTGGGTGAGAAACGAGAGAATATCCTTCAATTTTAGCTCCGCATATACAGACTCAACCATGTATGGAGAACCAAAAACCCGGATACGTAGCTGCGTCAATGCGGGACAGTTACATATCAGATGATATGAAGTACCGTAGTCGCATTCACACAAATCACACGAATAATACTCAGCACGTTGAATAGTAGCCATGTGATAATTGAGTTTGCAATGTCCAGTCAGAGCTCTGACCAGAATACTGCAATGATGCTTGGAAAAATGCAGTAGATACTTTGACATTTTCAGATTTAAATCTGGTAGAAATGCGTTTGTCTGAGCGCAAGTTTGCAAGCTGCGCCAGTAGCTGGCATGTTTGGATACAGCCCAAGAACGAATCTTGTGCTTTATCCAACTAGTTGAAAGTGGTAAAGCTGGTTCAGGACCAACGAAATCATTCGTTGCACCAGCTCTAGCCAACTCATCAGCCCATTCATTTCCAGTAATACCAGAATGGCTGGGTACCCATAAGAAGTAAACAGCATTTGAAATGCTGAGGTCTTCAATTTGAGTTCGATATGCGATCACTAGATTCGACCGTGAATCATTTGAACTGAGTGCTTTTAAGGCTGCCTGACTGTCGGAACAAAAATAAATTCGTTTACCACAGATCCTCTGCTGAAGTGCCGATTGTATTCCACACAGAATCGCGTAGATTTCTACTTCGAACACATTACAGTATTTACCAAGTGAATGAGACTGCTCTAGCCTCATTTCACGACAGTAGACACCAGCACGACCATTCAACAGAGAACCGTCCATATAACAAACTATGTGTTCATCAAGTTGTCGTTCCAAATAACCAGTCAACCATTCCTCACGAAGAAGATAGCTCACATTGAATGTTTTAAAAGGAAAACTGAAAGGACGGTATGCACAAGATAATGCTTCTTGTTTTAGGAACACATGAAGTGGTTTAATGCACATTAGCGCCTCTAGAGCAGCAGTAGGAGTTGTCGTGAATGATCCTGTCATTGCCATTAGGACCATCCTTTGGAAATGATTTAGTTGTGATTGAACTGTCGCAACTTCTCCTTTCTGAAACCATACAAGACACCCGTATGCTAAAATTTGTCTAACATTAGTTGTGTAGATCCAATGAATGTATCTGGGTTTGAGTCCCCATGATTTTCCAAAAGCTCGTCTGCATTGACCGAAAGCCATGCAAGCTCTTTTAATCCTGAAGTCAATGTGAGCAGACCAATTCAGTTTTGACTGAAGAATAACCCCGACGTATTTAACTTGATCGACCACAGTGACCTCTGAACCAAAGAACTGCAACGGACGAGCTCCTGTGATTATCCTACGATGAGTGAAAACCACCATTGATGTTTTTCCCGGATTTACAGATAATCCAACCTGACAACACCATTGTTCAACAGATCGCAGAGCTTGCTGCATTAAATCAAAACCATAAGTCGGAAATCCAAGGTTATTAAGTTTCCTTAACAAACCATCAGCGACTAGGTTCCATAAAAGTGGGGATAGTACACCACCTTGAGGGCACCCACAGACACTCAGCTTTCTAATCTCTGCTTGCCGAAGCGATGAACAAAGAAGTCGATTGCTAAGCATTGCGTGTATCCAATTTGTGATACTTGAAGGTACGCCATGACCACGGGCTGTTTCCAGAATTGAATTGAAAGACACGTTATCAAAGGCACCTTCAATATCTAGGAAAACTCCCAAGCAAGATTGCTTTTGTGAGAAAGCTTTTTCAATGTTGTACACAACATCATGTAACAGGGTTGTAGTGGACTTTCCACGCTGGTAAGCATGTTGCATTCCATGTAGCGGATGCACGCCCAAACTAACATTCCCGATATAGTGATCTACTATGCGTTCCACTGTTTTAAGGAGAAATGAGCTAAGACTGATAGGCCTGAAACTCTTCGCTTCCTCATAAGTGTCGCGACCGCCTTTGGGAATAAATTTGACGATTATTTCCTACCAGGCTCTTGGAATATATCCTGTCGCAAGACTAAAAGTAAGTATTTTCTTCAAAACATGTTTGAAATGTTCATACCCTTTCTGCAGTAACACTGGGAAAATTCCATCCTTTCCAGGAGACTTGTACGGAGCAAAACTCTCAACTGCCCATTTGACCGATTCAATCGTCACAACGCTTCGAGCAAGGGCC
The DNA here is from genome assembly GCF_030247185.1 of Malaya genurostris. Classification (NCBI taxonomy): domain Eukaryota; kingdom Metazoa; phylum Arthropoda; class Insecta; order Diptera; family Culicidae; genus Malaya; species Malaya genurostris. The sequence continues at coordinate 330,943,895 of NC_080571.1, forward strand.
CAAGAATCGTAACTACCTGAAAAAGTCTCGGGAAGAGCTGTCGGTGATGGATCCATACATCCTGGAAAGTGAGTGTTAAAAAGATAGTGAAGTACATCACCTTCATCAGACAAGTGTTCACCATCTAAAGTTCTCAAGAAACTGACATTAAAGTCCTTAGACTTCGAAAGTAACTTATTTAATCTGCTAGCCTCGTTGAGACTAGAGACATTTGTGCAAAGGCTTTTCCAACCACTTCGCTCAGACGATCGAAGAGCATTTTTGTAAGCCCACGAATGCCTCCGACCCATCTCTGCGTCGGTGGTTCCAAGCTCTTCTGCATAGTTTCCTTAGTCTAGCAAGTTCAGCATTCCACCAAAGAGTTCCTCTAGTAGCTTGCACAATCCGAAGTGGACAAGCCTCTTCATATGCTGCAACTATGAGTGAATTTGTCTCGTCGACAACATTTTCCAAATCAATTGTTGGTTGGTACCCGTAAAATCTAGTCGCCCAGCCCTCTTCATAGAGGTCCCAGTTTGTAGATTTGGGATTACGATATGTGATAATATCAAATTTAACGTTTGAATGATCAAAGAAGATGTACTTATGATCAGACAACGAAGGTTCGAGCTCATCGGAGACGAGCCAATTCACCAACTCATGCGCAATTCTATCAGAGCAGAGAGTTACGTCCAAAACCTCCTCTCTTCCAGATCTCGCATAAGTTGGACGGTTTCCTGCATTGACTATGTGCAGGTTTGTACTGCTCACAAATTCCATCATATCAGAGCCTCTCGAATTTATATCTGTGCTGCCCCAAATGATATGGTGAGCATTTATGTCACTGCCGATTATAAGCGGTAAATCACTTTTGCAGCAGTATGATACAACCCTTTTGAAGTCATCGCTTGGCGAAGGTTGGTTATGCGGTAAATATGCCGAACAATAGACATATTTTCTGTCTATCCCATCAATAGTCATACCAACTGTGACAGCACAAACATCCCGAGTTGTGAGCTCCGATATGAGAGAAACATCGAGAGCACTATTTGCAAGTATGCATGCTCGAGGCATTTCACGTGGATTTGTCATACCGGTCTTGTTGAAGGCAACAAAGACTGGGTTTAACAATTTTCCAACGTAGAAGTTTCCCTTTTGGAAATATGGTTCTTGAACCAAAGCTATAGAAGCTTTACCTTCTTGCAGAAGTCTGGATAGATTTATAGTTGCTGTACGTTTATGCTGGAGATTGATTTGTGCTACTCTAACCATTATCAATTAGAGTAACGAACATTCCACCTCCAGCACTTATCGTACAACAACTACAAGAAACCAAATATATTGGCTTATAATCGCCTATAGCGAACCATGTAAGGATTTTTTTAAATGTTTTAATCATTTAAATCCCACGAGTTGCGAAGAAAGAAGTCGTCCACTGTGCCAGAGCTTCGCTTAACACAGTAAGGGAAAATCCCAAGATATTCCGTTCACGACTGCATTGTTTAACCTCCTGCAGTCATTCAGTCATCGGCACGGAAATACACCTTGACTTAGGAGTTCCTATTTTTGTGGCCTTTTACGACATGGAACAGGAAACCAGTGGATTAATTCTTGGTAAAAAATAATTCCGCCGGATGCCACACGGCTTACCTGTTTGGTGGACTTATACCAATGGTACAGGTGGACCGTAGCGTTATTCTTAGTCAGTTGGGAAACCGCTACCGACACTACACGGCTATCTAGGCTGCTCAGAGAGGGAATTTGACATTGATGGTCAACTTCCATAGATGGCCGAGCAGCCATGAACAGTTCGTTGAGCTGAGTCGAATGGTATATGGCATTCGGCCCTCCGTGCCTTGGTTCAAAAGTCGGTTTTCACAGTGACGAAATTATGGCGATTTGTGATTTTTGTGAATATTATTCATTTATTTTTCGAAGCAGCAGCTCAAGGATATTATTGGAATAATACTCAAGCAACAATACATCCATTTGAAGGTTACTATAAGAAAGACAATAAACCTGCAAATGCAAGTTTTATTATCAATATTTTTGCCTTTCTCATATAGAAAGGCTATGCAATCACTGTGAGAACCGATTATTCAACAGAGGCCCGGAGGGCCAAATGTCATATACCTTTCGACTCAGCTCGACGAACTTATCAAACCTTCGTGTGTGTGTGTGTGTCTGTGTGTATGCATGTAACAAGAATATGCACTCACTTTTCTCGGAGATGGCAGAACCGAGTTTCACAAACTTAGATTCAAATGAATGGTCTCATGGTACCATAGCCTGCTATTGAATTTCATCCCGATCCGACTTCCGGATCCGGAGTTACAGGGTGATATGTTAAAAGTAGAGAAAAAATGTGCACTAAATTTTCTCGGAAACGGCCTAACCGGATTTTTACAAACTAAGATTCAAATGAAAGGTCTTATAGTTTCCTACAAATTTCTAGAACATTTTATCCAGATCCGACTTCCGGTTTCCGAAGTAAAGAGTGATAAGTGGAAAATTACCGTTTTCTTGAGTATTTTTTCACGAACGATGATCAAAACCAGATACAAATCCCATAAAATAAATGTGTGATAAATTCTCACAGTTTGCAGAACTTGTTAGTTTTTAATTTTAATTTTTAATTAACTTAATTCGTTACTACTGGTCTCCTCTTTTCCTGTGCCGGAAGCACCGAATTAGTGAGGAAAAACTCTCAAAAAATAGAACTCACATCGATTTCTTAGCGATGCGTGAACCGATTTTCATCCGGATCCGACTTCCGGTTCCGCAGTTATAGGGCGATGAGTGTCAAAGTTTTCAAACCGCCAAATAGAATGACAATATGTACAACACCGGTACGTGCAACGTAGAAAAAGAAAACACAACACAAACGATGTGTGAATTGTTCTATTTCGTACACGCTATAAAGATAACGAAACGGTTACGGATGTCTGCTACAGTTTCATACGGTATTCTAAATTTGCTTTGGATACTACTTCCGGTTCCGGAACTACAGGCTAAACAGGATTTGTAGATTTTATTAAATTAAGTTCGAACAACCGTTTATTATTTCTATACAATGAACAGTTGTTTTTGCGAATTCCATAGAATTATGAGTAATATGAGAATGGCATCATTACACAGCATTAAAACAGGTTTTAATATAACATTTGTTTTAAAGATATCATCATGGATGCTATCTTTATTGTTTCTATACAAGGAAAATAGTTTTGGTTCTTCTTCTGAATTAGAATCACCTATTTACCTCTACTTTGCCATCAGGAATGGGCACCAAAATGCGGAATTTCTGAGTGATATTGTTTTGGCGTTATTATATAGTGTTTTTAGTTTTTTGGACATTTTGTTGTACTGTTCAGTGGATATGTAGCCGATTGTTATGGTATTTTCATAGTCGCAAGCAAGGCTATAATAGGGGTTTCACTCGACGAAATTCGTGAAAAACGAATCCTTTTTTCGTCTGAGCAATTGAAAAAACCTCATCTGTTCACAAAAAAAATCACGTAAATTATTTTTAGATATAATGACATTTCAATTTTATAAAAAAAAAATCCGCCAAAGTATTAAGTACGAGAAAAGCAAGGGGTGCGTATTGTTGTATCAGGGATGCGTTTTACCGCATTAATGAAACATTTCCGATTTGCGTAATCATTCGATTGAAAGGTTTTGGTTCCTTTTATTTGTCATTGAGAACAGCTATCCCGAATTTTCCAAAGAAACTCGTGTTTGTGCAAATGGTTATGGCTTCGTAATGTGCTCGTTACGCAAGCCAATATGCACAGTTACCGATCAGCGGGAATCCATCCACTCCTTTCCCTCTTGGGACAGTAATCATAGTGTCAGTCACTGACAGAATAATCTAGATTTTTGTCATTGTTTTTCTGTTTTTTTTTCAGATTGCGTCCTCCGCCTCCCATACGATGGCTCCGATCAGCCTACTATGCCGCGACTTTCTTAAATCGCTGCTGGTTGTCGAGGAAAGAAGACGCGAACGTGCTTCGGCTGTCACTGCTGATGAGGAGGCCACGGCTGCCATCGTCGCAAGTCGACTCGTTAGTGATGATGACGATGCTAGTGAGTCCGAAAATGAACCGAACCAGGCGGCCGGAGTGACGGCCAAAATCGCCCAACGGCGCCTGGCGTTGGAAACAATCGAACGGGCCAAGCTGAAACCGACCAGTAAAGCCGTACTGATCGATCAGGATTCAAAACTAAAACAGCTGCTTGAGGAGAGTGTTGACATTGAGTTTTGATTAGGTGTAAGTATGTTCAATGGATACTTTCGTTCTTTAAGACTATGATCATTTGCAATTGTAAAGAGAGTAGAAATTTTTTTTAATAGGATTGAAAGAAGTTCTATTTTATGAAAGTCCAAAAACATCCGTTATATTTCCAATGATGTCGGAAATATTTATGTTTTCGATAAATATTTTCAAGATAACTGAACTTTCCACGGTTGAAAATAAAGGTATCCAAAATTACGTTTGGTACCAAAGAAATATGATTGATTTTACACCCTCGCATTTTGTGAAGGTTGTAGATTATTTCAAGTATATCATTATTGACGATCGTTCAGGAAAAACTAATGAAAATCTGATTTTTCCCGTTCCAAGTTTTTTTTTATGCCCTATCTGCATTTATGCGGCACCTACTTCGCGAATCGGATATTGAGAACTTAAACTTTACCGAGTCATAACTTTGTTGTTAATCAACCGATTTTCGAAATTTGTTCACCATTGGAAAGGTACTACTTCCAGAAATAAAATGCACTAAAAAAAACGAAAAATAGGGTTTTCTACCCAAAGTCATAACGAAAACTGTTGATAGATGAGGTGAGACTTTTTACATAAATATCATAAATATATCGAAATTCAAAGCTATGACCTATATATTTTTACCATTCCTGCACTATCAAAATAAATCCTTAAAAAATCGATGAATTTATAAATATACATGAATTTTTCATTTTTTTCACATGTTTGTATATAACTCAAAAATTAAAGCGATGACATGTACATTTTTCTGCTCCAAAATATTGGAATCGTTACCAGAAACAATGTATTGATGAACAAAATGATATATCCGTTCAAAGAATCTCAAGAAATTTGGTACAAATACAGAGAATTTCTACTATTGAGAAAAATTTGCCAAATAAAATCAAATCAAAACTTTTAAAATTTACGACAAATATTTTTTATTATTTTAGTTGGAAATTTGTTTTGAACAAAATTTAGAAAATAACTGAAACTTGGATTTCACTGACAATCTTTTGGTAAATTTTGGTAAATATACCTAAACTCAAAAAATAATTATGTTTTTGTATTTTACAGAAGATCTAAACAATTTTTATGCACAACTCAAACGCAATTGATAACTATGATTTTGTTTTGGGTTTTCTCAAAAAAATTGGTGAAGATCGGAAATTTTCAAATTTCCGAGTTATAACAGGTCGGCTGAAAAGTTCGTATCGTTTCTATGAGAGGGCACCACAAGAATTAAATCCATACCATTTTCAGTTAGTACCAACCTTCAAAAGATACGTGTATAAATTTGACAGCTGTCTGATTATTAGTTTGTGAGATATTGCATTTTGAGTGTAGCTACTTTTGTTATTGTGAAAAAAGTGGAAGAAAAAGAATTTCGTGTGTTGATGAAACACTACTTTTTGATGAAAAAAAGTGCCGCCGATACCAAAAAATGGCTTGGTGAGTGTTATCCAGACTCTGCACCGGGCGAAGCAACAATTCGTAAGTGGTTTGCAAAATTTCGTACTGGTCATATGAGCACCGAAGACGATGAACGCAGTGGACGTCCAAAAGAGGCTGTTACTGATGAAAACGTGAAAAAATTCACAAAATGATTTTCAATGACCGTAAAGTGAAGTTGATCGAGATAGCTGACACCCTAAAGATATCAAAGGAACGTGTTGGACATATTATTCACGAATATTTGGATATGAGAATGCTTTGTGCAAAATGGGTGCCGCGTGAGCTCACAATCGATCAAAAACAACAACGAATTGATGATTCTGAGCAGTGTTTGGAGCTGTTATATCGAAATAAAACCGATTTTTTTCGTCGATATATAACAATGGACGAAACATGGCTCCATCACTTCACTCCGAAATTCCCACTTCACACACGAAATTCCTTTTTTTCCATTTTTTTCACAATAACAAAAGTAGCTACACTTAAAATGCAATATCTCACAAACTAATAATCAGACAGCTGTCAAATTTATACACGTATCTTTTGAAGGTTGGTACTAACTGAAAATGGTATGGATTCAATTCTAGTGGCGCCCTCTCATAGAAACGATACGAACTTTTCAGCCGAACTGTTATTGTATTGCACAGTGGTCCGGATCCACAATTAGGGGGACAAAAACATTTGTGACTTGACCTTATACTTTAAAGCTATGATGTCTTCAAAACAAATGATCAGTCATATTTCGATGTTACATGGTATAAGGGTAGCTCTTATTATTAAGGTGATCCAAAACTTATTTTTCGAATGTGTTGAGATAGAGGACTGCATCCTTCAGCAAAATTGCAGATAAACTTATATCGAGCAGCTTTGTGTCTTCAGCAATTGTAGTATTTGCAACGGTTTCTGTGTTACAGCTATTTTTAAAGAGCAACTTAGGGTGTTCCTCAAAAAATCAGATTTTTCGCTCTAGCATTTTTATTTTTTACTTTTCTTATTACGTATCTTTGAACATCTTTAAGAGTTTGTTAAAACCAATTTTTGATTGGTTGGCGCATTCAGATAGCGTTTTCTGAATCGATGTTATGAACACAATTAGTTCAAAAACAGGTTATTTTTAAACTGCTATATTTAACATTAAGGCAAATGGAAAAAATCCGTTTCTTGCATTTGACAGTTTGGGGACAGTGATCGTAATTTCAAACAGATTCACGACGGTTTAGTTTGAAAAGAAGTAGTTTTATTTTCTGTGATTCTAAAACGCGTATATTCTCGTGATTGCGAACTTGCACTAACTGGTTCTTTATTTTTCTCTCGGAGTCTATCGTTTTCTCTCTCTCTCTCTCTCGGAAGGATGGCAACAGGGTGGCTCGTAAGCAGCGCCACATAAGTCCCCCCAGTTACACCAAGAAGCGGACGCGGTGGCCACTTGGGATAACTTTGGTACGGTGATCGTCTTGTGAATGATTCGCAAAACTTTCTCCACAGATGTGTGCTGGTTTTATTCGATCTATTGAGATGATAACTCTTTTGCCAGAAATTGAGACGTCCACACATTTATCGTTCTTCTGAAGAATTTTGTAGGGGCCTTCGTAAGGTTGTTGCAGTGGTTTCCTGACGGTGTCCATTCGGACGAACACATGAGTGCATGTTTTCAGATTGGGATGCATAAATGCGCGTTCATTTATGCGTCGGGTTGCTGCTGGTGCTTTGAGTTCTGAGAATGTACGATGCAGATTATTTGCTAGCTCCGTTCGATCAACATTAAAATCTGGCGGATTGCAGAACTCTCCAGGAATTCTTTGTGCTTGTCCGTACACTAGTTCGCAAGATGAACACAGCAATTCATTTCGATATGCAGACCGCAGCCCAAGCAGTACCAACGGTAAGCGATAGTACCAGTTTTTTTTTTGCATATGTACACATTGAAGCAGCCTTCAACGTGCGATGAAATCGCTCCACCATACCATTCGCTTGCGGGTGATAGGCTGTTGTGTGAATGTGATGTACACCTAATAATCGAGCCAGCTCCTTGAAAAGTTCTGATTCAAATTGCCGTCCCTGATCGGTTGTAATGGTTTCTGGGGTACCAAATCGTGCAATCCACACCGAATATAGTGCCATGGCTACAGTGGGTGTCGTCATGTCCCGGAATGCGGAATTGCTTCGGGCCACCGCGTGAAACGATCGATTATGGTCAACAGATATCTACAATCCTTTGACGGCAGAAGAGGACCTACCAAATCCATATGTATATGACGAAATCCTGCTTTCGGTGCCTCATACTTCGCGAGTGGTGCATTCGTGTGTCGTGTGACCTTGGATAGCTGACATTGTTGGCAAGTTTTAACGAACTGGTTGATATCCTTGTTCATTGATGGCCAAACGAATCGATCTGTTACGAGTTTTCTTGTTGCTTTCGCACCAGGATGAGCGAGTCCATGAAGCTGTTACATTATTTCCGAACGATGACACTCAGGAGTGTATGGTCGTACACGAAGGTTGGCTGAAACATCACAATAAATAGGGTTATTTACGTAAGGACAATTTCTCAGTTCTCGTAGATCGTAAACTTACGTCCTTCGACAAGGTATCTGAAATATCTTACTGCCAGCTTCATTGCCGTGAGTTCACGGCCGAATGTCGAATATTTCTGCTGGCTCGTTGAGAACTTTGCAGAGAAGAATCCCAGGGGTTGCCAAGAGCTGCCATCAAATTGTTGTAAAACGGCACCAGCCGCAAAATTTGAGGCAACGATCATGAGGCCTAGTGGTTTGGAAGCGTCCGGGAAGTGAAGTAAAGCCGCTTCTGCAAGTGACTGTCGAAGCATGTTTTCGCATCGGGCTCCCATGCAACTGCCCTTGTATCGTTTTTTTTTTTATTATCAGGAATCAGCTTTCGTAAATTCTCCTGAACTGTTACCGCATGTGGAATAAATCGTTTGTAGACGTTGATCAATGCGAGGAAACGACGAAGGTCCTTAACAGTTGCGGGAGGCTTGTAACTGAGAATGGCTTCAACTCGAGATGACGTCGGACGAATGCCATCCTTGTTGACACAATATCCGAGAAATTCAACTTCAGGTTTGGAAAAGTTACATTTATCAATGTTTATCATCAGTCCATTCTCCTTCAAACGGTCCAAAACTAAACGTATGTGATCGCCGTGTTCCGAGTCGTTTGCTGAGGCAATGCAGATGTCGTCAATGAAAAAGTAAGTCATAAATTCACTTATTTGAAATTTCCTGTCAGGGAAAAAATTTTAAACGCTCGTTCACTTAGACAACAAGTCAAATCAACGACCTTAAATTTACACAACATACCTGAAAATCAAAAAACCGTTACCAATGCCACGCCTTTCAACGAAAACAATTTATTGACAGGTGGATCGACCTCGTCATCATCTTCTTCTACTGACAGTTACGCTTTGGTAACAGGTAGAAATCTACCACTTAATTCTTCTAATGTAAATAATCAAAACACAGGAACGCCTTGCAGTTCATCTTCTAACGAAAACAATTTATTAATTGGTAGATCGGACAAATCATCTCCTTCAATGCCATTCGCTTCTTTAAATGAAGTCGATTTAGGCGATATAACTGAAAATAAAATGATCTACCCACAAGATCAACTTTTTCAAATGATCATCCGAATGAATTCGACTTTAAAATTTAACAGTGATGTTAAATAATTATTTGACTATTTTAAATTGGAATACTCGATCTTTGAAATCGGATGAAGATGAATTTCATAATTTTCTCAAAGTTCACAAAATTCATATTGCCATTGTGACAGAAACTTTTCTTAAACCAAATGTCAAATTGAAAAGTAATCCACATTATGTGGTTCATCGATTTGACAGGTTTACTGGAATGGGTGGTGGAGTTGCCATTTTTGTCCAATGGCAAATTAAACATCGAATTTAACCTTCTTTCAATACTAAAGTTATTGAAAGTTTGGGAATCGAAGTTGAAACCATTCATGGAACTTATTTCATCGCTGGAGCATATTTGCCATTCCAATGCACCGGCGAACATTTAAATTTTTTTAAAGGCGATTTGCAAAAACTCACAAAATATCGATCGAAATTTTTCGTAATAGGGGACTTAAAAGCTAAGCATGTCCAGTGGAATTGTAGGCAAAATAACAGTAATGGTAAAATACTTCAGAATCAGCTCTCAGCTGGTTACTTCACAGTTCTTCATCCCAGTAATCCGATTTGCTTCTCTTCCGTGAAAAACCCGTCTGCAATTGATCTGGTTCTAACGGATCGAAGTCACATTTGTAGTGAACCGATTACACACCGATGACTTTGACTCAGATCATCTTCCTGTAACATTCAGACTTTCCAACGAAGCTATATTTAATCCAATTAGTTCTATATTCAATTATCATAGAGCGAATTGGTTGGATTACAGATCTCACATTGAAAATCATGTGGATCATGAAACTATTTTAGAAAATTCTGCCGACATCGACACAGCAATTGATAATTTGAATCATTACATTATCGAAGCTAGAAATTTTTCAGTTCCCAAAGCTCAAACTAAATTAAATTTTCCTATCATTGATGATAATCTTCAACTGCTCATTCGATTGAAGAATGTTCGTCGACGACAATATCAACGCTCTCGTGATCCTGCTATGAAAAACATAGTTAAGGATTTACAAAAAGAAATTAAACATAGGTTTACTCTTTTGCGAAATGAATATTTAGCTAAAGAAGTTGAACAAATTAAATCATATTCTAAACCCTTCTGAAAACATTTCAAGGTTCTTAAGAAACCTCAGAAACCAATTCCTGCCCTCAAGGAAGGAAATCAAATACTTCTTACAAATGGCGAAAAAGCTCAAAAACTTGCTCAGCAGTTCGAGAGTGTCCACAATTTTAATTTGAACGTTGTGAGTCCTATTGAAAATGAAGTCTCCCTGAAATTTGTCAGCATATATCAACTCAAGTGTTATTTCCAAATGACATTATTGAGACGAATTTTGACGAAATTAAGGCCATCGTCCAAGTACCATGCGCGCGAGTGGTTTTAGGAAATTTTCGATGGAAATTTTGAAAAATTTGACAAAACCAAAAACATACAGACCTTTGAAATATTATTAATAGGTAGATCTATCTACAGGGTGAAAATGGCTGGAAAATTCGGAGGATTTTTTGAGTCTTATCAAAAATAGCACTGAAAAAAATGAGCTTTTTTGTAATTTTTCACAATTATTAGAAAAAATAATTCGATGAAATAAATTTTTTCCTTAAAAAAAACCTTATGCTGGCAACAAGGATCACATTCGGAAACATTTTTGGAAAACCTTTTCACACTTTTCATGGAAAATCAACGAATTTCATATAACCGATTTCGTGGAAATTTTTGAAATTCGTCGATTTTCTATGAAAAGCGTGAAAAGGTTTTCCAAAAATGTGTCCAAATGTAATCTTTGTATCCACCATAAGGTTCATTTGAAAAAAAAAATTTATGTCATCGCATTATTTTTCCAGATAATTGTGCAAGATCACAAAAACACTCATTTTTCAGAGCTATTTTTGATAAGACTCGGAAAATCCTCCGAATTTTCCAGCCATTTTCACCCTGTAGATAGATAAAAGTATTTCAAAGGTCTGTATGTTTTTGGTTTTGGCAAATTTCTCAAAATTTCCATCGAAAATTTCCTAAAACCACCCGCGCGCATGGTACTTGGACGATGGCCTTAAATCATTTATTAGGAAACTCAAAAACATGAAGGCTCCTGGTAATGATGGAATTTTTAATATTCTTATTAAAAATCTTCCCGATGTTGCCTTGAGACTCCTAGTTAAAACTTTCAACAAGTGTTTTTCATTAGCTTACTTCCCAAAAAGATGGAAAAACGCTAAAGTAATTCCTATCCTCAAACCTGATAATAAACCCAGAAGAAACATCTAGTTATCGACCAATTAGCTTACTTTCTTCTATCAGTAAACTTTTTGAAAAAATGATCTTGTTGAGAATGATGTCTCATATAAATGAGAATTCAATTTTTGTACCAGAGCAGTTTGGATTTCGTCATGAACATTCAACTACTCATCAACTTCTCAGAGTAACAAACACGATAAAATCGAATCAATCTTCTGGGTTATCCACTGGAGTTGCTCTTCTAGACATAGAAAAAGCATTCGACGGTGTTTGGCACAAAGGTTTAATAGCAAAAATGTCTGATTTCCAGTTTCCTATTTATTTGATCATCAAAAACTATCAATTGGAGAAGATTTGAGGTCGATTTAGAAAACTTTTTATGGTTTTTCGCCCTTTTCAGTGATGGTATACAATTTTTAACACATTTTACCCTATATTTCCGGAACCGGAGGTCGGATCCGGATGAAATTCAGGAATTACGTATGGGACCACAAGACCTTTCATTTGAATCTAAGTTTGTGAAAATCGGTTCAGCCATCTTCGAGAAAAGTTAATGCAAAAAAAAACGTTACATTCACACGTACGCACATACACACACATACACAAACAGACATTTTGCGTACTCGACGAACTGAGTCGAATGGTATATGACACTCGGCCCTCCGGACTTCGTTCAAAAGTCGGTTTTCACAGTGATTGCATAACCTTTCTATATGAGAAAGGCAAAACAAGTTGTTAATTTATAAACAAATTTTCAGACCAGCCATGCTTTATGCAGTACCAATTTGGTCAAGTTGTTGTTCCAACAAGAAGAAAACGCTTCAAAGGATTCAGAATAAAATTTTGAAAATGATTTTGAAGCGTCCTCCCTGGTTTAGTACAAATGAGTTACACAGACTCACAAATATAGAACCATTAGATGTAATGTCACATAATATTATAAGCAAATTCCGACAAAAATCGATGCAATCTTCAATTGAATCGATTCGCTTTCTGTATTAGTTAGTAAGTTAGTATATAAGTTCCTTTTCCCCATTACACAATACAAGTAGGTTTAGAATTTTCCCTACACAAAATTCACAGAGTTGCGGAAGCAAATGATGTCTTCATGGTAATAACCAAATGATGTATATAATAGGGTTGTGGGTGAACACCCAATTTAAATCTTAATAATGTAATTTTAACTTATATTCCAATAAATAGTTATTTTAAAAAGAGGATAAATAAACGATATAAAAAAAGTAATAAGGTAATCTTTATTCTAAAATAGTTATAATGCTTGTTCAGTACACTTAAAAATATTCTGTTTTCACAAAAGTCTAAAAACTTCCACCAGATTTTCAATAATATCAATCATACGAGTGCGGTAGCCCAGATCTTCGTCGAATGTTTTCAAAATTTTCTTAACTTTAGCTTCTCCACCAAATTCTGCATAACTTTCTGCTGTACGAAAAACGTCATCCAAAACTCTCTTCGGTAACAAAGTAATGTGATTAATCACGAAGTTGTCAATCGCTGCTGCTTTCCGGTAGTGTTGACAGGATTCTCGAAATTCATCTTGTGACAACATTTGCTCAACTGTTAGCTGATGACGACACAGCGCCGTCCGAAGTGATTGGTAATAGTATCCTTGGAGAAACGTGTAATGTTTTCTCCGGAAGTCACTAGTCGTGGTCAGCGTGATCAACATATTGAAATCGTAAGCTGGTGGTACGTATCGCGATAGTTGGTAGTCCAGCAGTAAGCTATCCACCGGAGCACCGGATTCCGAGTATCGAAACATTACATTATTATTCCATAGATCACCATGACTGAAAACATTCCGGTAAACGGGGGATGTTTTCACCATTTCATAAATTTCTCGCACACAATTTGGCATTTGCATCACCAGTGCGTCACATCGGTTCCAGTTATTCTCCGAATGATTCACAATTTCACACATCATGTCTATATTACTTTCCAGTTCGGCCACTCGAGGATAATCCTCTTGAAGCTTCCAAGCATTTTCATCCAACAACCCAGGATACTGGTCGACTATGGGTTTGCCTTGTTTGGATTCCAGTGCGAAACTCGCCGCATGAAGGTTTGCTAGCGTCTTAAGAGCTTTTTCCAAATGTACCAAATCTAATAACCCACCGTTCTGTTCCACAACACGGAAACCATCGATACTGACATTCTTGAATACGATTAGATGATCCTTTACGAAAACAGCCTCCGGGCAGAATCTTCCGTATTCCGAAAGATTCGGGATCAACTGACGAAAAAGTTCAGCTTCTTTTGAGAACGCTCTCATTTCCTCCAGATATTTCTTCAGCTTGGGAATGGATGTTGGCAATGCCTTCACGAACAGTTCCACTTTGTGCTCGGTGCGTTCGAAATTTTCCGTACTCAGTAATATGGTAAGTGACAGCAGGAAATGATCTCCAAGATATCCTGTTCTTTGCTCCTGTAAACTTTTCACCGTCGATGAGAGGATGTCAAATTGCATGGTTCGGTTGTTTAAATAATTTTCCACAATTAATCTTTCATCGGCAGCCGTAAGCTCGAGTTGGTTCGCCATCGTTCTCACGTGCCCGGAGCGGACTCACTAAAAATACTTAGTGCGGTCGGGATGCACTCTGGGATCGTCAAGCGTCAAGCGAATTAATTTATGGTGATTGTAAATTATGGTGTAAGGTATGAATACCGCCCCCAGCATATGAAGGGAATAAATAATGAGAGTAATATAACTTGTGGACATTTGATTTGTATCAGGCCATATTTCATGGACATGCTCCGCAACGATTACCATATGGGATACTCTGTTTGCTTTAATTTTTATAGTTGGATTTGAAGTAAAAGTATATTAAATGTTAGGATATACATTAGGGTGTGACAAAATATTGATATCAGCTCCACCAAACTTTTCGTGTTTCTTTTGGGTCCCATAAGCATCAAGCAAACTTTTAGCTCGATCGGAGAAACTGTATTTTCGCGCCCGCGTTTCAAAGTTTGTATGGGTTAGTATGGAGAAATTCACTTTTAACAAAAAAAAAATCGGCTGGAGATCAACCTATGAACTCTAAAAATCAGTGCATGTGTTATTTTCGTAGGAAATTTATCGAACAGGAAAACAGCAAAACAATCCGACATTTGTAGAGAAAGTTATTAAAGAAAAACCGGCACAAGGTCCAAACAATGGCTCGTTCTTTAAAATAAAGTCTGTCCCAGAAAGTATGGTCGCAACCAAAAACTGCTACCATTTCGCAATGGTTCAGATTCTGTCATTTTTTATGGCTGCGTCCTGTTGTTTACACTCTTCTCTAACCACTTGTGCAGTTGTTTATTCGTTTTCATTAGTTTGTTTCGAAATGCGTGGACTTTCAGCAGAACAACGTCGAAAAATTGTGCACAAATGGTGCACAGAACGCGGACTGTCACTAAGAAAGATAGCAAAAATGGAAGGAGTGAGTGAAAAATCCGTGCGAAATGCAATCAGGAAGTTCGGTGAGGATAACACCTTTGAGGATAAACCTAAAACGGGTCGAAAAAAAAGGCGGGTGGGTAATGTCAGAGACATGAGACATGATGTCGTGAATACGAAAACAACTGACATGTTCCTTAACACTA
Source organism: Malaya genurostris (assembly GCF_030247185.1). Lineage (NCBI taxonomy): Eukaryota > Metazoa > Arthropoda > Insecta > Diptera > Culicidae > Malaya > Malaya genurostris. The sequence goes on from NC_080571.1 coordinate 330,959,096, forward strand.
CCGAATATCAATTAGTTGATCGATTGTATGAATTATGCAAGCAATTTTCACATTTTTCACCAAAACAAAGAAGGCTTCACTTGATCTCGATTACTGTGAATATCACTCCGAAAAGTGCACAAGTCTAATCAAACAGTTCTAGATTTGCATTCAACTGAGGTTTTTTACCTTCGACTTGCGAAGAAGAAATCCTAATAGTTCTTTAGAAAACTTTTAGAGACATTAAAACGACTGATTTTGTGTGATGCTCCCCAGTGTTGTCCTCTTTTCGTTGTTTTTTCACCAATGCAAACGACTAGCAGCTGTGACGTAATCGCTCTTGTTGGAAGCGAAACTAGCTTTGCAAACGACACACTATACATCTGCTCGCATTGGCGATAGAATCCAAACTGATAAAATTTTTGTTAAGAGGTTTCTTTTTACGTGATTTCGTTTGTAGCTTTTTCACTAATGGGCGGTCCTAACGGCTATAAAAATAACAGCATATAGAATTTGAATGTCGACTATTTCATTTCGGATTTGCATTTCATTAAAAGAAACTATCAGGATGCTATACGGGATTCATTCTTGCCTTTCACAGATCACTGAGCTATGAGCTTTCAAAATACGAGAAAAGCAAACGCTCCTTATGAATTATTCTATTTGATACTCGTTTATACCAAACATTTCAGAAAAGTCTAATTTTGAATTATTTGAGATTATGTCACACAACTGAAAATTTTATCATAAAATTGTGATCATATTTCCGATGGCATGTAGCAAAAATTATGTTGATTCGTTAGATACAACAAGAGATATTCACGAACAAAAACTTATAACTCTCTCAGAGGGTAAATTTTGAAAAGGCGCCTCATAGTAAAGTAAGTCGTATTCACGACAAAAAGATCCTGCTAACCCTCAGTTGGATAAACGTATACTGAAGGCGTTCGAGCAAAAGAAGGAGGTTTCAGTTCGGGATGTGGCCAAACAAGTGGGCACTTCGAAGTCAAGTTGTTCGTGCGAAAGAATGTTTGAATCTTCGAACCTATAAGAAGCAAAAACAACCAAAACGTAGTCCGAAACAAGAAGCATAGATCAGGCCGAGGGTTCGAAAGCTGTACGATACGATTCTTGCTGGAAATTTGAACTGCATAATCATGGACGACGAAACCTATGTTACGTGAAACTAGATTACAAATCCTTGCCGGGACCACAATATTATACGGTGCGAAAAGGGCAAGTGTTAAACCAGTCCGAGACATCGATTGAAGTCGAAATTTTTTAAGGAAGCTATGGTCTGGTAAGCAATTTGTAGCTGCGGTAAGATTTCGAAACCCTTCATTACCACTGCTTCAATGAAAATATACATCAAGTAATGTTTACAAAAACGACTTCTACCCATGATTCGATTCCTGTTGTCTTCTGGCCAGATCTTGCTTCTTGCCACTACTCGAAATCAACGGTAGAATGGTATACTACCAAAAATGTCACTTTCGTCCCAAAAGACATGAACCCACCAAATTGCCCACAATTTCGACCAATTGAGGAATTTTGGGCATTAACGAAGGCACATCTTAGGAAACATGTCTCGGCAGCCGAAACCATTCAACAGTTCGAAAAAGATTGGAAAAAAGTGTCAAAACCTGTCGCCTAGAAGTCTGCTAGTCTACAATGGCTAAGTAGCAAATGTTGAGAATAATATTGTGTTGTTGTAGTCTAATATTATCAGTATATCGAATAAAATTTGAATATCTAACACTTTTTATTTACAGCGAAATCAAAGTGCGTCCATACTTTCTGGGACAGTCTTTAGTGGACCCCAGCCTCTTAAGTGACTTCCGAAATACACCTAGAAAAAAACTAAAGAAATTTTTGTTTGATGCCAAATGTCTCATAAATGCATGTTCCGTCGAGATATGATGTAATCAAAAAACTTTTTTTTTTGAAAATACGACTTTGGGATCTGATGTAATCTCAGGAAAAAAGTACGGGTGGGTAATGTCAGAGACATAACTGGATGTCGTGACTACGAATGAAACTGACACCTTCCGAATATCAGTTAGTTGATCGATTGTGTGAATTGTACAAGCAATCTCCTTCTTCACTGCTAGAATTTGAAACGATGCACCTACACTTAAGTATGGATAAGTTACATCAAACATATGCCACACAATTAAATATTATGATGTATTTTTTATAGTTGTTTATAATTAAATAATGGTGAAAAGAAACTTTTATGAAGGCGTTCGCGTTGGGGAGTGACGAGTTGAATTCGAATTCCGATGGATGCCGCTGACTGACTAACTAACCTACATATATTTCCAACCTGACCTGTTGTCTATAGGCGTAAATGTCACTATCAACTAACAACTTTGCACGACGAAGATTGGAAAGCTTATGTCACTGGTGCTGCCAACCATCATATATTGAGTGTCTGAGAGCCGATCTGTCATAACTTAAATTCTCTTGATATTACACTCACTAGGACGCTCATTGATTGCCGATGCGATTGATATTATCTTCATTTCTCCTGTCACTGCTTGATTACGATGTGACTAAATATTATTAAAGCAGCATAAACATTGAATCAAATTCATTTACACCAATAAACTCCGAAGTCGGATGATTTTTTGCAAAGATCATTGAACTTTATCAATTTACGTTTATGTTAGTACTCTCATGGATTTTTTTTACTTCAACAGGGAATATGAGAATGAGAGAGAAAACAAAAAAGTCGCCTTTCTTTGACTGAGTATACTTCTACTTGGTCATAGTTCTATCGAATATCTCATTTGACAGATATACCGATTACTGTTGACGATGATTTTCGTCAGTCTGTCAAGATCATTTGATATGACTGACAATTTGCAACTCTGGGCGTAGGTATAGCGTTTTTTATCGATTATAACCTTCCAATGAAGAAAACATTAATTCGTTGGGTTGATCAATGATACAATAGGCCTATGATATGAAAAGTATGAAATATATCTACGGCTTTATACATTGATATTTTTAGCAAATACGAGATTAATACATGTGCCTCCAAGCGAAGTAGTTTGTGAAAGAGATTTCATGTCCAACTTGAGATACTTGCTCATCAAATCCATTAATTTAATATTATCTTATTTTGAATCATCTATATTTAAATCCCCCACAACTAGCATCGGCGTATTTTTACGAGAATATAAAATTGCCAGCAACAGCGAATTAATTTTTTTATACAAAAAATAACGGAGAAAAGATTCGAAATTTTTCTAATTAGAATCTATCAGACTGTAGATCTACACTAAACTGATTATATTCAATTCCGATTTGTATATCTTAACAGATAAGTAATTCTGATAGTTCTTTAGAAAACATTTGGAGCCATTAGAAGGGCTGACTTTGCTAATGTATTTTGCTCCAATGCAAACGACCAGCAGCTCTTGTTTGAAGTGAAACTGGCTTTGTGAACGAACCGCGACACATCCGCTCGCAGTGCGGATAATGCCAAACTGAATCAATTTTACTTAAGAAATTTCTTCTTACGTGATTGCGTTTGTAGCTTTTTCACAAATGGGCGGTTCCAACGGCCACACAAATAGTCACTTATAGAATTTTGATGTCGATTATTTCATTTCGGATTTGCATATTTCATTGAAAGAAACTATCAGGATGCTGTACGGGATTCATTCCTGCCTTTCAGAAGGACCAAATTGTGGAACTCACTACGATATTAAGCGTTATTCGGAACATTTTTCTTGAACGATTTGTTGTACAGCAGCAGATATTTTGTTCTCTTCCTCAGAACGCGTTCTAATTGGCTGGTGTTGACATGGGTCAAATGAGACAGGTTTTTCAATTGTGTACTATTGAAATACACTAAGGTCTCTTTTTACACGGTTTTTTATACACGGCTTTTTTTACACGGATTTCGGAATTAACACGGTTATTATTTACACAGTTTTCGCAATTAACACGGTTTCTGATGATAGTTTAAAAAGCACTGTCATTTGTTTTTTGAGAAAAAAATCACCCAATACCCATGTCTTCCCTCTCAGTTTAGTTGAGAATTACTGTTAAGATCGTTAGTGTTTACTACATATCGCACCTTCGGAATTGAATAGAACTTATTCTCAAGCTTTTTTTGTAGTGAAAGTGTTTATGGGGGCCGTATTATCGTTCTTTTGAAAACTGAATGCAATATACAGAAGGCATGAGCCATTTAGAATAATTTGCTTATCGTACAACGCGTTTCCTAAGTGTTCTAGTTTTAATTTATCATCCAATGTGTTTTATCAAGTATGACTAGACCCTTCTCGTTATCTCAGGCTGTTTTTTAGATTTCCGTTTTTATTGGGAAATAACAGTTACATTTTCACAGTTATAGTTGCACCTTGCATAAATTTGGGGGTTAAAAAATAATCTTTTTTCCCGTTCAAATAATCAAAAGTTATATTTCATCCAAAACAAAACAAACGATTAATCAAATCTGCGGGTTTTGAATTATTACGTCAAATTTTCCACGCGGTTTTTTTTTGCACGGATTTTTTTTAACAAGATACGTAACCCCGTGTAAAAAGAGACCTTATTGTACTTTTATGCTTTTGCTATACACGTTTAAGTTGAAAAATTTCGATTCTATTGGTAGTTAGATTATATAAATCCTTTCACAGATTACTGAGCTATGAGCTTTAAAAATACGAGAAAGGCAAATGCGATTCATGAATTATCCTCTTTGATACTCGTTTATACCAAACATTTCAGAAAAGTTTAATTTTGAACTATTTGAGATTATGTCACACAACTGAAAATTTTATCATAAAATTGTGATCATATTTCCGATGGCATGTCGCAAGAATTATGTTGATTCGTTAGATACAACAGGAGATATTCACGATCAAAAACTTATCACTCTCAGAGGGTAAATTTTGAAAAGGCGCCCCATAGTGAAGTAAGCCGTATTCACGACAAAATTCAGTATACAAGAAGGCGTCAACACGGTGAACAATTATAAACACGTATAAAAGACGAAGAATCATATCGACACTCCCGACAACAGCAACGAGAACTGCGTTGACAGAGTGGATGAACGAAAACGCGATTAGTGAACCAATTGCTTCTCAATTGGATAGTCATGAGAATACTTCTCTTCCGTAAAAAAGGATTCCACAAAAATTGTCTTATTGATTTTATTTACTTACAATGTGACATTGATCATCTGTATCTTCATCCTACTTCGGTGCACATGACCGACGGCTAGTTTACACATCTTTGTTATCTAATAACATCTCTGGCGAACGTGTCAACCATTTCAAATACTGAATGAATGGCGCTCACTAAGAAAGTAAACACCGGCTGTGAACCACACACAAGTAAGTGAATATTCGTTCAAACAAATCTAATTCGCTGAACAAACTACAGTGTCGTATCTTTTCTCAGAGTGCAACACAGTTCTACCAATTCAGTTTAGTAGGTTAAGTAGAGCAAAATAAAACAGTCACTCAAGTTCGGTCCGTGAAGAATAGAACAGTCGCAGGCGGTTACCGCGCAGACTCCTCACAAGTCGTCACGTTAGAATCTAGAAACGCATCTCGAACAGATGGCCAACTTGAGTGATCTCATATCTATCGAAGAGTGCGTTGAAGTGATAAGAAACTCCGTTGCGGCTAAAAATGATACCGTGAAGGTTTTAAAATACCGGGTGGATAAAATAGGCGGGCAACTCGGTTATCTGGGAGAATACGCTTATTTAATCGCCACGGTTGAAGAAGTTAGCTAGTTTGTCCGTTTCTGATCTCACAAATTTTTAAATGGAAAGATTAATTACAGGAAAATGAAAAACCCAAAGAATTGCAGTATTTCATGAAGTTCCTACCTTTTACGGATCCTAAACAGCGTGCGATTATTGAAGAAATTGGGATGTTCAAGAAAGAAGTCATCACCTATCGGGAGCTGTTCTCGGAGTTCAATCAGGATCCGAGAAAAGTAACAAAATGGCGGCCGTCCTGTTGGCTTATGCGAGATGATCTTTTGGTCATGGAAGATCTTACCTCCATGGATTTCCTGTCGATGCCATATCGGAGTGATTTCAACAAATTACACATGCTTAAAATTTTTGACTCTATGGCGCAAATGCACGCATGCTCGCTCGATTTGGAGTTTAACCAGATGAAGGGAGAGAAACTAGATGTCAAATTTGGGCCAATGTTGTATGAGACAACATTCACGAAGGAAAGTTCGTGGTTCACGGCTGGGTTGATGGTAGGTTGTGTAGATTTGTGCCATAATAAGTACATTAAACTTTTATCCATTTCAAGGGTATTGTGGAAGTTGCACTGGAAGGATCTAAATATGCACTCAATACATCCAATAAAGAAAGAATTTCGTCAGAAATGGTTTTGGAAATGGACAAAATCTATGAGCTGATGGAACCAAATGACCGGTTTCAATCGGTTGTAGTTCACAAGGACCTATGGTTCAACAACATGATGTTTCGATTCGAGAAGGATCCGAATAGTGGCACGATAGACTATGACAAACCAACCAGTTGCGTTTTGATAGACTTCCAAATTGCGAGATATTCTCCACCGGCAATGGATTTCCTATGCGCATTGTACCTGCTGACACGACGGGACCACCGAGATCAGTACTACGAAACTTATGTGGAGTATTACTACCAAGCATTGGGTACAAAACTAGAGAAACTAAACCTCAACATAAGCGCAATTCTCCCTTGGAATCAATTTGTCGAGAGTTTAGAGCACTATCGATTGGTGGGACTGCTTTGGTCAGGAGTTCTACTGGGTTTTGTTAATCTTCCGGAGGGATTTCTTAGTGACTTACACGTCAACGATCCTAAAGCTTATCACGAGTTTTGTCTTGGATGTCGCGGTCAAATCATAATGGATTTTTTCCGAAAAGATTCCTACTACCGGGAACGATTGTTGGACACTGTGGAGGAAACTTTAGAGTATATGTTTAATTTCCAATGAAGTATTCTATGGATATTCTTAGATGGCACATATCATAGTACTGTAATCACTCTGACAGCTAAACACCAAAAACTCCAAAGTGATAAATAAACGGCACGACTCACAGTGGTTTGAATCAATAAAAACGTGGACATAAACCAGTAGCTGCCAAACCGTTCTTTTAATGCATATAGTTGCTTTGAAGAAATTATTTACAAATATATACCGCGTAATTTGATCCTATCATTAATTTTTCATGGCCTACTTTGACAAAAAATGTAACCATAACTTTTTTTTCTGAAGAGATAGAAATATTTTTTCTTCTACAAAGTTTTAGAACTATTAAAAATAATTTACTTTGTCAAATATACCAAAAGTCTAGGTCGCAGCGTTTCGGATATACAAAGCGTTTTTATGACAACCCCCTTAAAATCAGTTTTTTATTCATAAATTGTTTCGAGTTATTTTATTATGCATACTTTGTTCGGAATAATTGTAGAATTTATAAAATCGCATATTTTTGTTGAAGATAGTGCATAGGTTTGTTCTTTCCTGGCAAAGTTATGCAACATTTTACCTTTTTTTTTTTTACCTAGGATAAAACCTTGCACCGAAGCGAAATATGCAACTTTATGCAGCTGATTTTTACAAAATTTGTAGGAAAAGATGTGCCCAATATCATAAAAAAAAATCTAAGTGGAACTCGGTGGAACTTTTTTTTTAGGTCTTTTCAAAGTTAGTTTTAATTACTGAATTATGGCAACCCCCTTAAAACTAGTTTTCTAGTCATAACTTGTTTCGAGTTATTTTTTTATGCATACTTCGTTTGGAATAATTGTAGAAAATATAGAATTTCATAATTTTTTAGAAGCTGATGCATAAGTTTATTCTTTTCTGGAAAATTTATGCATAATTTTACCTTTTTTTACCTAGGAAACCTTGTGCCGAAGCGAAATATGCAACTTAATGCAGCAAACTTTAATAATATTTATAGGAGAACATGTACCTTATCCAATTTATTTTCCAATGAGCATATCTTGAGTACTCTTCGTGTGACTCATTTTCACTATGGCCATGTTGAAACCATGAATGGTTAAGAAACAGAGGGCGCCACGCGTCTGCTATTTCTGTAACTCACTTTTGCAGTGAGCGTCGCCCGATCAACATCTCGTCTTAAAAATCGTGTTGCTTCGCGATAACTCAATTTATTTACACGTTTAAACATGAAATCTCTTCGTAAAGATTTGTACTTTAACAATACTTTATCATATTTTGTCTAGAAAACATTTTTCCATTTTTTAAATATGTGTTGAAGTTTTGATAATTTTTCGGATTTTCAATAATTAAAACTAAATTTGAAAAGGCCTAAAATTGCATCTAGTTCCACATAGATTTATTCTAATATTGTCAATTATGAAAAGTAACAAAATAAAAATCGCAACAATTTTGAACTTGTTTATGCGTGTTTACGCGCGTCCAGACTGGTAGTCGGAAATAGGATAGAAATATCTTTGCATACATGCATAGCATGTATAGTAATAATCCATGGGGTATTTCACACAAAGCCTTTTTTCAACAGCCTGTAAAATATAACAAAGATACAAAAATTCGTCCAAGGCATGAATGTACGGTTTTTTCTTAGGTTTCAAATAAGCGATTCCATAAAACATCCTTTATAGTTCATTGAATGAAAAAAGTTAAAAATTAATAAACAATTAAAAAAAATCCAAACTTGGGCACGAGGGAAAACAGCCGTGAAAAAACGATGACAGATGTTTTTTGTAGACTCCTAGTAGCGTCTGACCCACTGATTTCGAATATTTATTACAAACCTATCAAAACTGGAAAAAAATTGTCACTGGAAGCACTGGATATGCTAGAACTTACAACAGAACAAGAAATTAGCGATACGGAAAACTCGGACGATAGCGTGACTGATACTGATTGATCGAATGCAATGCGACTAAGTGACATATTGTAATGATTTATTAGGTAACATTAACTACCTAGTTGATTGATTAGGTTGTGATAAGTATTGGTAAAAGTTACTCAATTAAATGCTAACTTTGTAGTAGATACTTAGGTAATAGAGATAAATTCTACGTAGGTAAATCCAAAAAAACTGTTTTTATAATAAAGCGAATATCTCAAAAAATATTTTTTTTACATTATTCATATCTTCAGCAAAAATACTTGAAATGTTTTTTTCTTTGAAATGAGATAGAAAAAAAAATTTCGTCAAAAACAAAATTATATTTTTTCGAAATCGGTACTACCCCCTTAACAAAAATTAAGGTGCTACTTTCAAAAGAAGCTTTATATAATTTTGTAAAACTTCTTCGAAGACACGTTACCTCTTAAAAATCAGTGAAAGTATGTACAGACTTGTGACCGTCTTTTTCCAGTTTTGGACCACTGTGCGCCCTCTGTTTCTTAACCATTCATGGTTTCAGCATGGCCATAGTGAAAATGAGTCACACGAAGAGTACTCAAGATATGCTCATTGGAAAATAAATTGGATAAGGTACATGTTCTCCTATAAATATTATTAAAGTTTGCTGCATTAAGTTGCATATTTCGCTTCGGCACAAGGTTTCCTAGGTAAAAAAGGTAAAATTATGCATAAATTTTCCAGAAAAGAAAAACTTATGCATTAGCTTCTACAAAATTATGAAATTCTATATTTTCTACAATTATTCCAAACGAAGTATGCATAAAAAAATAACTCGAAACAAGTTATGACTAGAAAACTAGTTTTAAGGGGGTTGCCATAATTCAGTAATTAAAACTAACTTTGAAAAGACCTAAAAAAAAAGTTCCACCGAGTTCCACTTAGATTTTTTTTTATGATATTGGGCACATCTTTTCCTACAAATTTTGTAAAAATCAGCTGCATAAAGTTGCATATTTCGCTTCGGTGCAAGGTTTTATCCTAGGTAAAAAAAAAAGGTAAAATGTTGCATAACTTTCCCAGGAAAGAACAAACCTATGCACTATCTTCAACAAAAATATGCGATTTTATAAATTCTACAATTATTCCGAACAAAGTATGCATAATAAAATAACTCGAAACAATTTATGAATAAAAAACTGATTTTAAGGGGGTTGTCATAAAAACGCTTTGTATATCCGAAACGCTGCGACCTAGACTTTTGGTATATTTGACAAAGTAAATTATTTTTAATAGTTCTAAAACTTTGTAGAAGAAAAAAAATTTCTATCTCTATAGAAAAAAAAGTTATGGTTACATTTTTTGTCAAAGTAGGCCATGAACAATTAATGATAGGATCAAATTACGCGGTATATATTTGTAAATAATTTCTTCAAAGCAACTATATGCATTAAAAGAACGGTTTGGCAGCTACTGATTTATGTCCACGTTTTTATTGATTCGAACCACTGTGCGACTGTGCCATTTGTTCCTTGTATCTATATACCATAAAATCAAGTCAACTGCAGAAGAATACATGAAGTTTTACTGCGGAAAAACAGACAGCGGATCTAAATAAATAAATCGGCAGCGATCTTTGTAAATAGGAAAGTTGAATGAGTCCCTCCATAGTAGATTGCGGAGGCACAACTAATAAATTTGCAATAGCTGCGTATTTTAATGTTGATCGGACTAACGCACATCAAAGAGTCTTCAGGCTGCATGTATTGCAGGTTATTGGATTTAGCGTTTTCGCGCGGTTTCTTCTCAGATTTTGATACGATGGCGCGGATTTCGCGCGAATTTCAAGAAACATTGCTGTCGAATTGATGAATTTTCACCTTGATGAAACAAAAATTTACGAGGAGGAGGCTCTAGCGAATAGTTTCTTCAGAGGACAAAACTTCGATTTTCTGCACTCCGATCTCGAGTTTGGCAAGAAAAGAAACGAAGAAGAAAACGTTGAAACATTTATCTAGTGCTGGGCCCAAGGATGGCTTTTATGTCATACCAGAGAATACCGCGTAACCTCGGAAATCCGCGTAAAAAAACTCAAATGGAAGAATTTGTTTTGATGCCAAATGTCTTAGAAATGCATGAAACGTCAAGATCTGGTGTAATCCCAAAAAAAATGTTTTTGTAAAAATCGACTTGGGAAAATGTTGAGATTTCCGAAATCGAAAGATTTTTCGTGCCCAATGTTTTAGAAATGCATGAAACGTCAAGATCTGGTGTAATCCCAAAAAAAATGTTTTTGTAAAAATCGACTTGGGAAAATGTTGAGATTTCCGAAATCGAAAGATTTTTCGTGCCCAATGTTTTAGAAATGCATGAAAAGTCGAGATCTGTAATCTAAAAATCAATTTTTTTATATCGAAAATTTTCTAAGTGTCGAGAGTTGACTTAAAAAAAATTTCTAGATAACACCAGATCCCGACGTTGCATGCATTTCTAAGACAAAACAAGCAAACCGCGTAGCTTCGGAAATCCACGTGAAAAATCCGCGTGGAAAAGACCTCAGTATACACCGATTTCTCTGCTGCGTTCGACAAAATCAATCATCGATCTCCAAGTTAAGTAGACTAGGATTTAACGGATAATTTTTCAATTGGATTCGATCATATCTAACTAGTCGTGAAATGATACTGAATATAGGAGACTGTACAACTTCACCATTTGCTTTGAGCTGTGGAATTCACCTTGGACCGTTTATATTTTTATTGTATTTCAACGATTCAAATTTTTCGTTCAAGTGTATGAACTATCGTTCGTCGATGACTTCAAAATATTTCATATAATCAAATCTGCAGCTGACTCAGAGTTTTCATAGAAACAATTTTATAATTCAGCTAATTGGTGTAACATCAACAAAATGGTTTTAGATGCCTCTAAATGCTAGTAGCAAAAAGTCTATATTCAGGTTCGACTATAATATTCCACAAACTTCTTGAACGCGCATCATCTGTTAAGGACCTGGGTTTTCTTCTGGATTCCAAGTTTTAATTTTAAGAAGCACATAGAGTTCACTATCTCCAAAGCCTCTAAGCTATCAGGATTTATTGTCCGCGTCACTAAAAAATTCTCTGATGTACATTGCTTGTAAGCTCTGTATTGCGCTTTAGTTCACTCAACTAGCGAATATGTTGCGGTTATCTGGTCAGCTTATTACCAAAACGACACCCAACGCATTGAAGCGATTCAACGCAAATTTGTCCGATTCGCCCTCCGACGTCTTCCATGGAGATAACCTTTATAGCTTGTTCGCACTATACCGGGACGGGACCATCCGGGACGTTTTTTTCCTCATCGGCGATGACTGAGCTGCCGGCGTGTATTGGAATCCCGAATCCGGGATAAAATCCATTTGGTTGCCGCCGATATTCCTCGCCGAGTTTTTCGCACCGTCGATTCCAATACATACACACGCCGGTAGCTCAGTCATCGCCGATGAGGAAAAAACGTCCCGGATAGTCCCGGATGGGCCCGTCCCGGTCGTATAGTATAGTGCGAACAGGCTATTGAACTTGCCGAGTTGCCATGACAGCTGCAAACTGATTGGTCTCGATTTATTATCTGTCTGTCACGATGTTTGTAAGGCTAGTTTTGTGGCAGACCTACTTCAGTCGCGAATCGATTGCTCCGAGCTATTTTTTCTTCGGAATCCCTATGCTAGAACTAATTATGGATATTGAGGAGTGTATCGATAAGTAGTTAGCAACATTCAAACAGTTATTATTCTGAAATGGCTTAATTTTTTGCAGCGTGTTTTGCGGTGACATGTTTGTTTACATGTCAATAACAGCAATCGATTGGTTTCGGTACGGTTTTTCGTTTCAATGATGAGTCGAATTGATCCGGAAACGCGAAAGAAAATTCTGCACACTTGGTGCTCAGAAAGTGGTGTCACGTACAACGAAATTGCAAAACGGGTGAAAGTGCACCACATCAGTGTCAAAAATATTATCGAGAAGTTTGGTAAGACCCTTTCCATGAAGGATTTGTTCCGATCCGGTAGGAAAACGGGTCCCAGTCAGCCCGGCCGGGTCTTAAATGCGGTTGAGTACATCAGGAAAAACCCATCGGCGTCGACGCGGGATTTGGCCAAGCAGTTCAACACCAGCACCAGTTCAGGCCAAAACAAGAGCACGAAAACTGTATAACCGGATTCTACAGAATAAAGACGGATGCATCCTGATCGACGACGAAACCTACGCCAAGGAAGACTCTCGAGCGCTGCCCGGACCGCAACATTATACGAAATCGGTGTACCAGGACCTGGACGACGCTGACACCACGGTGGCGATGGAAAGTTTTGGGCAGAAGGTGTTGGTCTGGCAAGCAATTTGTACCTGTGGTTTGCGGTCGTCGATTTTCTTCACGAAAGGCACACTGTACAGAAAGCATAAGGCTCCTCCTCTTTTCTGGCCGGATTTGGCTTCAGCCCACTACGCCAACTCCGTTCTACAGTGGTTGTCAAAAAAGAATGTACAATTCGTGAAAAAGGACATCAACCCACTGAACTGCCCGGATCTTCGGCCAATTGAAAGGTATTGGGCAATTGTCAAGCGGCACTTTCGGAAGCAAGGTACAGTGTCCCAAAACATGCAGGAGTTAAAAAAAACTGGAAAGCTGCCACCAGGAAAGTCACAAAAGTAACTGTGCAGAATTTAATGAAGAATGTCAAGTCCAAAGTGCGAGCGTTTCACCGAAACTAGGATTTTCTTCAATATAATCAGTGAAATGCATGAAAATGTAATTTTTCTACAATATATCGAAAACTGATGTCAAAATATGTTTTTTTTCGCTCTTTTGTTTAATAATCAATGTTGCTAACTACTTTTCAATACACTCCTTACTAGCATGTGCCGCATATTTAACAAATGTTTCAATTTTTTCGGCTTTCATTTATCACTTAATGTTATCAAGAAATCGTTTCTCATGTTATTGTCTCATTAGATTTCGTTACTATCGAAGCAATAGATTTAAGGAAATGTTTTATTTGGATGATTGTAATCTATTGATGCAAAAGATGAGGAGGTTTTATGCCAGCTGGAGAGCAAATTTGACAGAAACTAACTCCAGTGGGCTTTTCCCTGCTCTAATTAAAAGAATAAAAAATGAGGAGGAAAAGAAAGACATTCAGAGTAAAATCCGACAACAAGAGAAGGCACTGTCTCAGGAAACAAAAGCTAAACAGGAGGCGATAAATAATTGAAACTGAAATTATAAAGATTAAATCAGATCATCCTGATGTGGTTTACCTTAAAGCTTGCCGAGTAAAAAACAACAAAAAAATGTCTTCACTGAAATCTGTTTAATTTTTTGTCGTGAATACGACTTACTTTATTATGGGGTGCCTTTTCAAAATTAGCCATATGGAAGAATGGGCAGAACTTAATCATGAATATCTCGACTTGTAGTAATGGTAGCAACATAATTCTTTCACCATTTCATCAGAAATATGATCAGGAATTTAGGATAATATATTGAACAGTGTGAGATAACCATAAACAAAACAAAAATTAAGTTTTCTCAAACTTTGAAAACAACGCGGAAAACTCTTTACTTTCGCTTGGGTTTTTCGCGCAAGGACGACGATTTTGAGGTAGTCAGGCACATATCTTCAACTGAGTGCGTATAAAAGGGGAACCGTGGTCGAAAATCGATCATTTCTTTTCGTGCGTTCAATGGAAGCAGACGTCGTGAGAGTGAAATCATCAACCAGCAGCGACGGAGAGTGCACCTTCTGCGTGGTTAAAACCTCGAACGCTCAGGTCGCAACTCTCATTTGCTTTTCGGTAGTCGTAACGAAAAGTTCAAGTTTCAGATTTTAGTTCCGCAATATAGGTTTAGAATTCAGAGCCTGCGTGCTAGAACTGGATTCTGGAACTGATTTTAGTTTCGAAATTGTAGTTCTAGAATTGGAACTGGATTCTGAGTCTGTTATTGGTCTTGAACTCAGGGTCCAGTTCTGTATTCCAGATTTCTTCTATTCGGTTCTTTTTAGAACCATAATAATTCTCCTAAAGAATTATGCGAAATTTTACTTTACTGTACTCTATACAACCCATTTTGGTAGTCATGGCGAAAAATCGTCTTCAAGTTTCAGAGATTAGTTCAGAGTCTGCGTGCTGAACTGGATTCTGAAAAATAATTCCGGAACTGATTTCAGTCATTTTTGCAAATCGTGGTAAATCTTGGCATTCTTTTGTTAAATATTACTTCAGCAATACTTAAAAGAGAAATTTACACTAGTTGGAATTACTAAAAAGCTAGCGAATTCGTAATACTTAATGTAACGGCTTAAAAAGTAATTGATTATTCTAGTTTAAAAAGTGAAGAAGTGATGAACTCAAGTTTATAGTACGTTTTTACTAAATCAGGTTTATCAGCCAGCGTTTGTTGTCAACATAATTTCTAAACGAATCAGTTTTAGATACCTCCCTACTGTTTGAATAGTTTAAAAAGCAACCTGCGGAATGAAGCAAACCAAGATAAACACCAAACTTGGGGTAAATAAGACATCGACAAACTGATAGTTCTAAACCTAACCTAAAATATAAACAATCTTGTAGCATAACTCTTACCGGTTTATGAGATAAACATAAAGAAGGACGCACATTAGAGACACTAAACGTAAGTCCAAATTCAGTCTGGAATGTATATTCATTAGAGTTATTATCAATATTGTCAATATATGGATTTAATTTGTCTCTCGATAGGGATTTTTTAACGACGGTGTTGTCGTCACTGGAAATTGTTACCCTGAAATTAAACCAGTTCAAGAAATCGGAAACTTGTCTTTGTATCTCGTTGCAAGTTCGCAACAATGGGCAATATTGGTCAAAACCTGCAAAACAGAAGCGCTACATTTTCTCAGAGACGACTGAGTGAGGTATGACCAACTTAGACTCCAACGATAAAGACGCCTGAATGTCGCCTTTTTGTGTTGTATACCGACTAAAAATTTGTCCCGACAGTTACTTCAGCCTACAGAATAGCTCGGACATGTTACTTGTATGATTCCACACCGTAACTTGTTCTTAGAATAAGTCTAATCGCTTGATACCATTCTGTCGTACTCACGCTTATAAGCTTAATTGTTTTTGGACTGAAAGGTTCAAATAAACTTATCGGAATGTTTCGGATTTCCTTGAAGTGACCCTTTTCTAGGTACTGATTTCGTTATCAATTTAGTCACATCAGGGTTCTTTTAATTTAATCTGTGTGTCCATGGCACTCAGTTATGCGACCTCGACTCGAGTAGTAGCAATATTTGTAAACATTCCGGGATTTCGAATCGGTAGCAACCGTATTGTGAAGTATCCTACCAGATTGATTGAGATTATATCAATGGATCTGGAGAAGTTTGATCTAACAAAGAATGACCTGGAAATCATCGTTGCACGTTATTTCATCGATTCGGAGTTAAAATGGGACATCAATTCGGTCGTGGTGAAGCCGTTTAGCGCGAGTCGTGTCGGATATCTCGGTGATCATTTTGTGCTTGATCTCAATGTGTCTCAAGATAATAATAATGTTCGAAAATTAAGTTTCTTCCTGAAAGTGTTACCTAAAAGGTTACCGCCTCTTACTCGATACTTGGAATCAACCGGAACATTTCGAAAGGAAGTTTACCTACACAGAGATCTACTTCCGAAGTTGTTTTCATTCACCAGATTTGCACCGGAGGCTTATTTTACTAAAAACAACCAACTATTAGTGTTTGAGAATCTTGAATCGAAGCACTTTCGAACAATCAGTAATTCTGGCATGGGTATCTTCGATAAGGCACACTTGGAAAAGGCACTTGAAGTATTGGCCAAACTACACTCCGCTTCACTGATGTTGGAAACGAAAACCGGTCGTACGTTTCCGGAATTGTATCCCGGAGTGTTAGATGAAAATTGTTGGGTTCGCAAGGAAAACAACCCCCGCGTCGAGGAGTTAGAAAATGTAATTACTATTCTTTGCGAGCTGGTGAAAGTGGTCGAACGTGGAAACGAAAACTTAGCGAATATATTGGAAACGTTGCCTCAATTTGTGCTGCAAATTTACGAATTAGTGAAGCCATCGAACATTTTTCGAAACGTTATTTGCCATGGGGATCTTTGGGGTAGTAATCTTATGTTCAAGTATTCGGACGATGGCACACCGTTCGAATGTCTGATCATAGATTTCCAATTCGCCCGTTATGCACCTCCTGCCTATGATGTAAATATGCTGTTGACTTTAACGACCACCGGAGAGTTTCGAAAGCAACATTACTGTGAACTGATAGATTATTACTACAATTGCGTGCGGCGATGCTTTATAGACAATTGTTTATCACCAGAGGAGATCATTCCCGAACGGCAGTTTCTGGAATCTTGCAAGCATTATCGGATATCCGGACTGATCGACAATTTCTTGGTGAATCATGTGACATTGCTACCCAGAAGTTATATTGATCAAACTTTCTCATCTCCGGAGAATTATGCAAAGTTCAGTGGACCGGACAAGGTACGAATGTGCTTGGATGCGTTAAAAAATGATCCGAGTTACAGGACCAGAATGATAGAAATCATTAGGGATCTGGTAGCAGCTTTGTTGTCGAGTGGAATCAAATTTTCTTGCTAGAAGTAAATAGAATTCAGAGAACTAAACATTTCGATTCAATGTTTATGTAATATCTTTACAATTGGTATGAATATTCGAATATATTTCTCTTATTTCGTGATATTTATTAGTTAATTTACATTTTATAAACAACCGAATCAAAAAACTAATTACACCTGGCTTTTATTTGTTGCCAAATAAATAATCAAATGAATAATCGAGTTTTCTCTTTTTTCCCCTATGCAAATAAATGTAAACTGAGGCACAAATCTCCAATTATCAAGGGGAACGTGCCATTTTAGCCAATTTGTTCTCATTCCTGATTTATAACAATAAAGAACTTCAACCAATTCGTCATTCTTAGGGCAGAAATAAATCCGGAAAAGAGCATGACGATATTTCATTCCACTGAAAAATGTAAATCCGAAGTACCAACCAAGTGCAAACAAATTCAACATTCAGCTGCTTTGTATTTGAAAAAAAAGGCGGGTGGGTAATGTTTCAGACATAACTGGAGGACGTGAATACGAATAAAATTGACATGCTTCTTTCACACTTAATGCTGTATACTTCGGTTTGTTGTTCTCTCTCTCTCTCTCACACACACATTAATCTCGCTTTCTTCTATTTACATGTCTTCACCGTCTTTCACTACTCATCTGTCTCATTCTCATTTTTGATCTACATGTCTTCCATTCTCGCTGCTTGCAATATTTCAGTGATCAATCGAAGTCGATGTGAATGGGAAGAGCTTGTGTAAGTTTATTTGACAAGATAAATAATTGAAATTTAAATGTGTAGTCATTACAAATTGTGTTCGTATGCAGAGCCGTAGTGAGGGTGTGGGAAGTGAGCCGACCGCCTCGGGCGCCAACATTCAAGGGGTGCATAAATATGATGGAATAGGTAAAATTTTTCTGTGCAATTAGTTGATTACAAAAATAATTTTGTTTTCCGGGAAAACTAATTAAATTAGATCAAGTTTCAAATTAGTATTATTCATTTATTTACATGGAAGTGTAACTATACAGCCATTTGGAATACAGAACCACCGTTCAGCGACGACCGTAACAATGATTTTTCATAAGCCTGAAACGCTCTCTTCTCGATTCTGGATGTAAACTTGGTCCAACCAAAGAGTAAATTCTAAGAGAGCAAACCTGCGAGTCTCTCGCACGTTGCTCTGCGTTGACGATCGGTCTTGGCGGATTGCGCACTGATATCTTCATGCTGATTGACAAATAAGAGCCATTTAGGAAATTGTATTTTAAATTGATACCATTCCAATTCAATCTAAATATTTCAACAGCATTAAACAGAAGGATAGAGGATGAGTAGGAAAGGAAATGTTGATGCTTTACCTACTTTCCAGAAAGACGACGACTCATCATTCTCTTCCATAGGTGTCGCGAAGCTGGATTTTTGGGTTGATATGAGGACTAGGATTCGCTTAAAACAAGTGATTCGACCATGGGGTAAGATGGAACCAAGAATGAGAAGTTGGGTTTCATCACAATGTGCAAAACGTTTTATTCTCACCGACTACATAATTTCTGTCAAACCAGGAGTCAATCAACAATTCAACACACAGAAGGTCGTTTGCCTACTGCGATCGTGTTTCGAGAGCAATCCTGCGAACCTCTTGAAGAGTAAAAATAAGACTGTCTAAAAACAAAAAAAAAATACTTAGCTTTGGAGTGCGCATTTTAAATGTTTAGCTCGGATAAAAAGGACAATTTTCGTGATTGATTTGCTCATTCTCTTTCCACCATGGGGATTGCCATTCCCGAAAATTTACTATTGGGAGGTCTAAATTTAAGAAAATGTGAGTGTGAGTAGACTTCTGTAAAGACTGTCGCAGAAAGTATGGACGCACTTTGACTTCGCTGTAAATAATTCACAAGACTAAGATATTCAAATTTTATTCGATATACTGATAATATTAGACTACAACAACAGAATATTACTCTCAACATTTGCTACTTAGCCATTGTAGACTAGCTGGCGTACCTTCTTGCGAACGTTCCTCATTAAATTCCGTACAGACTTCTTGGCGACCAGTTTTGACTCTTTTTTCCAATATTTTTCGAACTGTTGAATGCTTTCGGCTGCCGAGACATGTTTCCTAAGATGTGCCTTCATTAATTTGCAATTCATTAATTCCTCAATTGGTCGAAGTTGCGGGAATTTGGTGGATTCATGTCTTTTGGGACGAAAGTGACATTTTTGGTAGTATACCATTCTACCGTTGATTTCGAGTAGTGGCAAGAAGCAAGATCTGGCCAGAAGAAGACAACAGGATCCTTGTGGCTTCGAATCATGGGTAGAAGTTTTTGTAAACATTCCTTGATGTATATTTCGCTGTTCATTGAAGCAGTGGTGATGAAGGGTTTCGAAATCTTACCGTAGCAAAAAATTGCTTGCCAGACCATAGCTTTATTACCAAATTTTTCGACTTCAATCGATGTCTCGGACTGGTTTAACACCATTCTCGCATTGTATAATATTGTAGTCCCGGCAAGGATTTGTAATCGAGTTTCACGTAGGTTTCGTCGTCCATGATTATGCAGTTCAAATTTCCAGCAAGAATCGTATTGTACAGCTTTTGAACCCTCGGCCTGATCGATGCTTCTTGTTTCGGACTACGTTTTGGTTGTTTCTGCTTCTTATAGGTTCGAAGACTCAAACGTTCTTTAGCACGAAGAACATTTGACTTCGAAGTGCCCACTTTTTTTGCCACATCCCGAACTGAAACCTCCTTCTTTTACTCGAACGCATTCAATATACGTTTATCCAACTGAGGGTTAGCCGGAACTTTTTTTCGACCCGTTTTCGGTTTATCCTCAAAGGTGTTATCCTCACCGAACTTCCTGATTGCATTTTGCACGGCTTTTTCACTTACTTCTTCCATTTTTGCTATCTTTCTCAGTGACAGTCCGCGTTCTGTGAACCATTTGTACACAATTTTTCGACGTTGTTCTTCTGAAAGTCCACGCATTTCGAAACAAACTAATGAAAACGAATAAACAACTGCACAAGTGGTTAGAGAAGAGTGTAAACAACAGGACGCAGCCATAAAAATTGACAGATTCTGAACCATTGCGAAATGGCAGCGGTTTTTTTTGCGTCCATACTTTCTGGGACAGTCTTCAATAGGTTTTAGGTCATTTTGAAGCATTCGTAAAGCCTTCTGTACGGACTAGCAACTAGGCAAGATTTTTGCCCTACCATTGGTTTTCAATTGCATCACAACTTACCACACATTTGGATGCATTACCGTAGCATTTGCAGCCATCAAATAAATTTAAAAGTACAAAAAAGAAGAAATAAGAGTAGCTTTTATGATTCATTCTCAGAACACTTGCTTGAGCTTAGACGCAGCGAATCAGATTTATACCAAAGTGACGATGAATCACAAAAAATATTTTTAATAAATCATGCGAAGTGCACTTATTCTAAGACGATAAAAAGCGCGTATTTTTTCTTCAATTCAGAGGAAGCTTCAAAGTCATAAATAACATCTAAGATGGTCTTACTATGAAGTAACGTCCGAATAACTTAAATGCTTATCGTAAAGTAGGTTTCAAAACTTTCATGAATTTTGAATCTGAGCCTGGGATCACAACTCATGTCCAAAACAAACGAAAACCTATTTATTCCTATCAGGAGTTCAGGTCTATAACCCAGGTCCAAAATGCAGGTCTAGAATTCAGATCCCGATTTTCGCTCAAGAATCCAGGTCCATGTTCTGAAACTAGGTTCAGAATTTAGATAAAGAGTGAAGGTTCTGGATTTAGTTTCAGGTTCAAAAACTCTGTCAGGAACTGATCCGGGGTCAGAATTCTACCCCAGAACCAAAGTCCGAATCCAGATTGAAAATCAAATTCCACAATTCAGATGCATAATTCAGGTTCAGGTAAAAAATCTCTCTCAAGAATTTTGGTCCAGAATCTAAGTCCAATATCCAGAATTGAGGTCCACCAGAATTCACATCCAGACTAAGAATACCGGTCCAGAATCGAAGTCCCGATTCTAAGCTCAGAATTCAGATTCTGCACTCAGATCACAAATTCATGCTCAGAGGTTAGGTCAAGTTACTCAATTCAGGTTCAGGTTCTGAGTTTCAATTATAGTACGGAATCCTGGTCTGGTATTTAGATCTTGGCTTAGAATCCATGTACAGAATCCAGGTCCACATTCAGAATCCATATAAATGATTCTGTATCAGGTTCAGAATACAGAATCAGGATCCAAGGTCAGAATGTTTACGATTCTGGTGCATTCTCTGTATCTGTCAAGTTTTTTGAGTAAAAATCATGTCTGGAATCCTGAATCCAACTCCAGAATCCTGCTTCAGATTTAGACCCAAAAGCTTCATCGAGAGCTCAAGACAATAAATCAGGTTCAGATCTAGAATCCAAACCCATGCTCAGTATCCAAGTGTAAATTTCTACCTCAGGTTCAGAATCTCTATCAGAATTCTGGTCAGAAGTTCAGCAAATAGAATTCTGGCGCAGAATCCAGTTACAGAATCTTGGTTAAGGTCTCTGTCAGGAGTTCAGATTAACAATTTAACTCCAGGTCTAGAATCCAGATCCATGTTCCAAATATAACTGAATTCTGCTTCAAGTTCAGAATCCATATTCGGATAAAGAATCTCGTTTAAGAATCCAGGTTCAGATTCAGT
The DNA here is from genome assembly GCF_030247185.1 of Malaya genurostris. Taxonomy (NCBI): domain Eukaryota; kingdom Metazoa; phylum Arthropoda; class Insecta; order Diptera; family Culicidae; genus Malaya; species Malaya genurostris. Next base: position 330,981,243 of record NC_080571.1, read on the forward strand.
ATTCTGATCCAGAAACCTTGTTCGATAGTTCAGTATTCTAATCCAGTGTTCAGGACTAGAATCCAAATCTAGATATCGCCTAGTTATTACTGGGTGAGAGGACTTCCGAGTTTTCTAACAATCATAGAACCAAATACTAACAACTGTAATAAACACAGTCATGAACATCTTTGTCACCAAAACATAATTTTTGTCGTAATTTCCCCTGTGAAAAGTCGTCGCTTCAGAGTCGCAAATAAACTGTTTGATTTAAAATGTTTTCGTTTTTGTCTCTCACACAAGAAGTAAAACCAGAACTAGAAATGACTTAATTTTTGCGCGAACTCTTAGAAAATCATGGTGTAATCTACATACGTCACAAGAAAACACGCCTAATGCAGAACTTTTCTCCATTACCCAACGAAAGGACAGTTTGAAATTATGACTGATAAAGTGAAAATAATGAAATCCAAAAACTGCCGTCATAAGCTTTCAGAAACAGTTATAAATCCGTCCGCAACCTTCTGCAATCCGGGGAAACCGCTCTGCCAACTGAAGTATTGTGGATGTTATGATACACAACTCAGAAGACTTCCGGCCAGCAAAAAAAAATTTGGTGTTGGATCTGCTGTGCACGGTCGATTAAGTTCACATTTTAGTTGTTCCCCTGTGATCCAATTTCACACTCAAAAAGTTCATTCCTCTACCAGTCGATCTCACTTTATTTCTCCTGTTGAGCTCCGCATTGCTAACGTTTAATGGTTAGTAGAGGTCTGCAGCCTGTTCCAGTACTTTATATGTGCATTTATTTGTAGTGAGATAAACACCGAAATTCGTCTTAGTATGAGTCCTTTAGCTCCATTCTATCGTACTCACGCTTATCGGCATAATTCTTCTACCAGCTGATTAGGCCAAGCAGCTGACAGGTGCAACTCACTAACACAGTCCATCGGTGGGAAGGTCCAGACGAACTTATCGATTAGTTTTGGTTTCCCTTGCTACCATGGAGCGCCGCTTTCTAGGTAGTGGTTTCATTATCAATTGAGTCACATCAGAGTTTATTTTGTATTATTTGTGGCACTCAGTTATGCGACCTCGAGTCGAGTAGTAGCAATATTTGCAAACATTCCGGGCTTTCGAATCGGTAGCAATCGTATTGTGAAGTATCTTACAAGATTGATTGAGATACTGGCAATGGATCTGGAGAAGTTTGATTTAACAAAGAATGATATGGAAACCATCGTTGCACGTTATTTCATCGATTCGGAGTTAAAATGGGACATCAATTCGGTCGTGGTGAAGCCGTTTAGCGCGAGTCGTGTCGGATATCTCGGTGATCATTTTGTGCTTGATCTCAATGTCTCTCAAGATAATAATAATGTTCGAAGATTAAGTTTCTTCCTGAAAGTGTTACCGAAAACGATACCATCTCTAACTCGGTACTTGGAATCAATCGGAATATTTCGTAAGGAAGTTTGTCTCAACCGAGATCTGTTTCCGAAGTTTTCTTCATTCACCAAATTTGCACCCGAAGCTTATCTGACAAAAAACAACCAATTATTAGTGTTTGAAAATCTTGAACCGAAGCGCTTTCGAACAATCAGTAATTCTGGCATGGGTACCTTCGATAAGGCACACTTGGAAAAGGCACTTGAAGTATTGGCTAAATTGCACTCCGCTTCACTGATGTTGGAAACGAAAACCGGGCGTACGCTTCCGGAACTGTATCCCGGAGTGTTGGATGAAAATTGTTGGATTCGTAAGGAAAACAATCCCCGTGTCGAGGAGTTAGAAAATGCAATTGAAACTCTTTGCGAGCTGGTGAAAGTGGTCGAGCGTGAAAACGAAAACTTAGCGAATATATTGGAAACGTTGCCTCAATTTGTGCTGCAAATTTACGAACTAGTGAAGCCATCGAACATTTTTCGAAACGTTATTTGCCATGGGGATCTTTGGGGTAGTAATCTTATGTTCAAGTATTCGGACGATGGCACACCGTCCGAATGTCTGATCATAGATTTCCAATTCGCCCGTTATGCACCTCCTGCCTATGATGTAAATATGCTGTTGACTTTAACGACCACCGGAGAGTTTCGAAAGCAACATTACTGTGAACTGATAGATTATTACTACAATTGCGTGCGGCGATGCTTTATAGACAATTGTTTATCACCAGAGGAGATCATTCCCGAACGGCAGTTTCTGGAATCTTGCAAGCGTTATCGGATATCCGGATTGATCGATAATTTCTTGATGAATCATGTGACATTGCTACCCAGAAGTTATGTTGATCAAATTTTCTCATCTCCGGAGAACTACACAAATTTTAGTGGACAGGACAAAATACGAATGTGCTTGGATGTGTTGAACAATGATACGAGTTACAGGACCAGAATAACAGGGATTATTAGGGATCTGATTGAGGCTTTGTAATCGAGGGGGATAAGTTTTTCTTGTTACAAGTTGATATAATTCCGAAAACTAAACATTCCGATTCGTTGTTTGTATAGTATTTTTACAATTGTTAATGATGATTATATTCATCTTGTTTTGTGAAATTGTAGTAAGTTTTATACCATTTAATCATACTGAAATAAAATTTTTGGTAAACTTATTGAGTTTAATTATTTCCCACTGGCTGACAGGAATTTTGTTTTCACAAAATTAGGTTTCATGTATTAATTCAAAGTCGTTAACCGTTAACATTGAATCATCTATTGAGTTAGATCTGTTATCTCTGTTCAATGCATTGGATCTACAGATGAGAAGAAGAATTCAGAATTATAATTCTATGGTTAGTTAGTTCATCAATTAGCTCGATCGTTTCCACGAAATTTGGGTAAAACAATAATTCAAAAATTTATATCGTTGTACTAAAAAGAGAACTTTCGTTTTTTATTTTCTTGATTTATAATAACTACATCAATCTTTTGAATATTTGCAGTAGAAACGATGACCGTTTCTTCCAATGAAATCTAATGCTAGTCAACTGGATACTATTGTACACCCTTATCTTTAACCGCAAATAGAAAACAAAAAGTTCTGGTTGTTGATTTGCGTATATTCAAGTAGTTGAAAAATGTGTTGTTTTGAATGCTGTCAAATGCCGGAGCAGCTGAAAGCAAAACAATAATCGCAATAGGAAATCAACATTTTTTTAGTTGAAATCTGTTCGCGTCGCTTCAAAATGTCAATGAAAACAACACCGATGGTTAAAGCGTTTGGAAAAATTATGTCATTCCATGACAAGTGTTTATCGAAAAGCGGTGAAAGTTAACCTTGTTTCAGTTGAAAAAGGCTTGGTGACAAATTAGAAAACGTTTACAGACTTGGTGTTACAAAAATCGTACAAAAATCAAAATCACTCATAGATCAGATCAGTTATGATTTCGTAACGATGATTTATTCCTTGGTTAAGATCACTTGTGATGAAATCAATAGTGATTTTGTATGTACGAGATTAGTGACCTTAATTCTATGAGAAGGTGAACCGCTCACGTAGAGGCTACACGCTACAGGCCGAAATGTGCAGAGATACCAGTGGTAACCTTCTCACGAACGAACGTGAGGTGATCGACAGGTGGAAGCAGTACTATGACGAGCATCTGAACGGCGAAGCACAAGATACAGAGAACGGTACAGGAATCAATCTGGGTGCACGCTCAGCCAACGACAGATTCCCAGCCCCTGATCTGTCGGATATAAGTGAGGAGATCGGCAAGCTGAGGAACAACAAAGCCGCGGGCAATGACCAGTTGCCAGGCGAGCTGCTCAAACATGGAGGAGACGCACTGGCTAGAGCGCTGCACTGAATGATTTCTAGGATTTGGGAGGAGGAGATTCTACTGCAGGAATGGATGGATGGAGTGGTATGTCCCGTCTACAAAAAGGGCGATAAGCTAGACTGTTGCAATTACCGCGCGATCACATTGCTGAACGCCGCCTACAAGGTACTCTCCCAAATCCTTTGCCGTCGTCTATCACCAATAGCTAAGGAATTCGTAGGGCCGTGCCAAGCGGGATTTACTGGAGCCCGCGCCACTACGGATCACATATTCGCGATAAGACAAGTACTCCAGAAGTGTCGTGAATACAACGTACCCACGCATCACCTATTCATTGACTTCAAAGCGGCATACGACACAATCGATCGAGAACAGCTATGGCAGATCATGCACGAATACGTTTTCCCGGATAAACTGACGTGATTGGCCAAAGCAACGATGGATAGAGTGATGTGCTACGTCCGAGTATCTGGGACGCTTTCGAGTCCCTTCGAATCTCGGAGAGGGCTACGTCAAGGTGATGGACTTTCTTGTATCTTGTTCAATATTGCCCTGGAAGATGTGATTCGAAGAGCGAGGATCGACACGAGTGGCACGATTTTCCGAAAGTCCGTACAACTTTTTGGCTTCGCTGACGATATTGATATTGTGACACGCAACCTTGAGAAGATGACGGAAACCTACATCGGACTGAAAGCTGAAGCTAGTCGTATCGGACTGACCATAAATGCGTCGAAAACAAAATACATGAGAGGAAGAGGCTCTAGAGACGAAATACTACGCCTCCCATCACGAATATTGATAGACGGTGACGATATCGAGGTGATTGACGAGTTCGTGTATTTGGGCTCACTGGTGACCGCCGATAATGACACCAGCAGAGAAATTCATAGACGTATTTTGGCAGGGAACCGTGCGTACTTTGGACTCAGAAAAACCCTCCGATCGAGAAAAGTTCGCAACCGCACGAAATTGACCATCTACAAAACGCTCATTAGACCGGTTGTTCTCTATGGCTACGAGACCTGGACTATGTTGGCAGAGGACCAACGCGCCCTCAGTGTTTTCGAAAGAAAGGTACTGAGGACCATCTATGGCGGAGTGCAGATGAAAGACGGAACGTGGAGACGGCGTATGAATCACGAATTGCAACAGCTGCTAGGAGAACCACCTATCGTACGGACAGCTAAAATCGGACGTCTACGATGGGCTGGGCATGTCATAAGGATGTCGGACGACAGCCCAGTGAAAATGGTTCTTGAATCTAATCCGACTGGTACAAGAAGAAGAGGAGCGCAGAAGAATATAACAGTTAATTGTAAAACAAGTTTTCCATGTGTTAAATAGATATTCCTGCAGTATAAATGTTTTAATTTCATCTGAGAATAATGTATTCTAGGACAGTTCATGTCAATGTTATTAAAACCGCTTAACGCTTCCAAATTTGCTGCTAAAGTGAAGTGGTACTATTTGTATTTTTGTCGTGAATACGACTTACTTTACTATGGGGTGCCTTTTCAAAATTTACCCTCTGAGAGAGTGATAAGTTTTTGATCGTGAATATCTCTTGTTGTATCTAACGAATCAACATAATTTTTGCTACATGCCATCGGAAATATGATCACAATTTTATGATAAAATTTTCAGTTGTGTGACATAATCTCAAATAGTTCAAAATTAAACTTTTCTGAAATGTTTGGTATAAACGAGTATCAAAGAGGATAATTCATATGGCGCGTTTGCCTTTCTCGTATTTTGAAAGCTCATAGCTCAGTGATCTGTGGAAGGATTTATATAATCTAACTACCAATAGAATCGAAATTTTTCAACTTAAACGTGTATAGCAAGAGCATTGAAGTATTTCAATAGTACACTATTGAAAAACCTATCTCATTTGACCCATGTCAACACCAGCCAATCAGAACGCGTTCTGAGGAAGAGAAGAAAATAGCTGCTGCTGTACAACAAATCGCTCAAGAAAAATGTTTCCAAAAGTGGTGAATATCGTAGTGAGTTCCTCAATTTGGTCCTTCTGAATGCTAGAAACGAATCCCTACAGCATATTGATAGTCTCTTTCAATAAATTATGCAAATCCGAAATGAAATAATCGACATAAAAATTCTGTATGCGGCTATTTTTATAGCCGTTAGGACCGCCCATTAGTGAAAAAGCTACAAACGAAATCACATAAAAGGAAATCTCTTAACAAAAATTGAATCAGTTTGGATTCTATCGCCACTGCGAGCAGATGTGTTTTGTGTCGTCTGCACAGCTAGTTTCGCTTTCGACAAGAGCGATTACGTCACAGCTGCCAGTCATTTCGATGGATGAAAAAGCAACGTTGGAGAGCATTATAAAAAATCAGCCGTTCTAATGGCTCTAAAATTTTTCTAAAGAACTATTAGGATTTGTTTTTCGCAAATCGCAGGTAATTATCCTCAGTTTAGTGCAAATCAAGAACAATTTGGTTAGATTTGTGCACTTTTCGCTGTGTGAAATTCACAGTAATCGAGATCAAGTGAAGCCTTTTTTTGCGAAAAATGTTCCGAGTTTAATATCGTAGAGAATTACGCAATTTGACCCTTCTGAATGTTAGAAATGAATCCCTACAGCATATTGATAATTTTTTTTCAATAAATTATGCAAATCCGAAATGAAATAATCGACATTGAAATTCTATATGCGGCTATTTTTATAGCCGTTAGGACCGCCCATTAGTGAAAAAGCTACAAACGAAATCACACAAAAGGAAATCTCTTAACAAAAATTGAATCAGTTTGGATTCTATCGCCACTGCGAGCAGATGTGTTTTGTGTCGTCTGCAAAGCTAGTTTCGCTTTCGACAAGAGCGATTACGTCACAGCTGCCAGTCATTTCGATGGATGAAAAAGCAACGTTGGAGAGCATTATAAAAAATCAGCCGTTCTAATGGCTCTAAAATTTTTCTAAAGAACTATTAGGATTTGTTTTTCGCAAATCGCAGGTAATTATCCTCAGTTTAGTGCAAATCAAGAACAATTTGGTTAGATTTGTGCACTTTTCGCTGTGTGAAATTCACAGTAATCGAGATCAAGTGAAGCCTTTTTTTGAGAAAAATGTTCCGAGTTTAATATCGTAGAGAATTCCGCAATTTGACCCTTCTGAATGCTGGAAATTAATCCCTACAGCATATTGATAGTTTTTTTCAAAAAATTTTGCAAATCCGAAATGAAATAATCGACATAAAAATTCTGTATGCGGCTATTTTTATAGCCGTTAGGACCGCCCATTAGTGGAAAAGCTACAAACGAAATCAAATAAAAGGAAATCTCTTAACAAAAATTGAATCAGTTTGGATTCTATCGCCACTGCGAGCAGATGTGTTTTGTGTCGTCTGCACAGCTAGTTTCGCTTTCGACAAGAGCGATTACGTCACAGCTGCCAGTCATTTCGATGGATGAAAAAGCAACGTTGGAGAGCATTATAAAAAATCAGCCGTTCTAATGGCTCTAAAATTTTTCTAAAGAACTATTAGGATTTGTTTTTCGCAAATCGCAGGTAATTATCCTCAGTTTAGTGCAAATCAAGAACAATTTGGTTAGATTTGTGCACTTTTCGCTGTGTGAAATTCACAGTAATCGAGATCAAGTGAAGCCTTTTTTTGCGAAAAATGTTCCGAGTTTAATATCGTAGAGAATTACGCAATTTTACCCTTCTGAATGCTGGAAATGAATCCCTACAGCATATTGATAGTTTTTTTTCAATAAATTATGCAAATCCGAAATGAAATAATCGACATAAAAATTCTGTATGCGGCTATTTTTATAGCCGTTAGGACCGCCCATTAGTGAAAAAGCTACAAACGAAATCACATAAAGGAAACTCTTAACAAAAATTGAATCAGTTTGGATTCTATCGCCACTGCGAGCAGATGTGTTTTGTGTCGTCTGCACAGTGAATCCCTACAGCATATTGATAGTTTTTTTTCAATAAATTATGCAAATCCGAAATGAAATAATCGACATAAAAATTCTGTATGCGGCTATTTTTATAGCCGTTAGGACCGCCCATTAGTGAAAAAGCTACAAACGAAATCACATAAAGGAAACTCTTAACAAAAATTGAATCAGTTTGGATTCTATCGCCACTGCGAGCAGATGTGTTTTGTGTCGTCTGCAAAGCTAGTTTCGCTTTCGACAAGAGCGATTACGTCACAGCTGCCAGTCATTTCGATGGATGAAAAAGCAACGTTGGAGAGCATTATAAAAAATCAGCCGTTCTAATGGCTCTAACATTTTTCTAAAGAACTATTAGGATTTGTTTTTCGCAAACCGCAGGTAATTATCCTCAGTTTAGTGCAAATCAAGAACAATTTGGTTAGATTTGTGCACTTTTCGCTGTGTGAAATTCACAGTAATCGAGATCAAGTGAAGCTTTTTTTTGCGAAAAATGTTCCGAGTTTAATATCGTAGAGAATTACGCAATTTGTCCCTTCTGAATGCTGGAAATGAATCCCTACAGCATATTGATAGTTTTTTTTCAATAAATTATGCAAATCCGAAATGAAATAATCGACATAAAAATTCTGTATGCGGCTATTTTTATAGCCGTTAGGACCGCCCATTAGTGAAAAAGCTACAAACGAAATCACATAAAGGAAACTCTTAACAAAAATTGAATCAGTTTGGATTCTATCGCCACTGCGAGCAGATGTGTTTTGTGTCGTCTGCACAGTGAATCCCTACAGCATATTGATAGTTTTTTTTCAATAAATTATGCAAATCCGAAATGAAATAATCGACATAAAAATTCTGTATGCGGCTATTTTTATAGCCGTTAGGACCGCCCATTAGTGAAAAAGCTACAAACGAAATCACATAAAGGAAACTCTTAACAAAAATTGAATCAGTTTGGATTCTATCGCCACTGCGAGCAGATGTGTTTTGTGTCGTCTGCAAAGCTAGTTTCGCTTTCGACAAGAGCGATTACGTCACAGCTGCCAGTCATTTCGATGGATGAAAAAGCAACGTTGGAGAGCATTATAAAAAATCAGCCGTTCTAATGGCTCTAACATTTTTCTAAAGAACTATTAGGATTTGTTTTTCGCAAACCGCAGGTAATTATCCTCAGTTTAGTGCAAATCAAGAACAATTTGGTTAGATTTGTGCACTTTTCGCTGTGTGAAATTCACAGTAATCGAGATCAAGTGAAGCTTTTTTTTGCGAAAAATGTTCCGAGTTTAATATCGTAGAGAATTACGCAATTTGTCCCTTCTGAATGCTGGAAATGAATCCCTACAGCATATTGATAGTTTTTTTTTTTCAATAAATTTGCAAATGCGAAATAAAATAATCGACATTAATATTCTGTATGCGACTATTTTTATAGCCGTTAGGACCGCCCATTAGTGAAAATGCTACAAACGAAATCACGTAAAAGAAAGCTCCTAACAAAAATCTAATCAGTTTGGATTCTATCGCCAATGCGAGCAGATGTATTTTGTGCCGTTTGCAAAGCTAGTTTCGCTTCCGATAAGAGTGATTACGTCACAGCTGCCAGTCATTTCGATGGATGAATAAGCATCGTTGGAAAGCATTAAACAAAATCAGCCGTTCTAATGGCTCTAAAAGTTTTCTAAAGAACTATTAGGATTTGTTGTTCACAAATCGAAGGTAATTATCCTCTGTTTAGTGCCAATCAAGAACAGTTTGGTTAGATTTGTGCACTTTTCGCTGTGTGAAATTCACAGTAATCGAGATCAAGTGAAGTCTTCTTTGTTTTTGCGAAAAATGTGGAAAAGGGGAATGCTTGCATAATTCATACAATTGATCAACTATTTGATATTCGGAAGTGTTAAGGAACATGTCATTTGTTTTCGTATTCACGACATCCAGTTATGTCTCTGACATTACCCACCCGCCTTTTTTGAAAGTGTATCTGTAGCATTAGGTTTACCAGCGAGCCATTCTGCAAGTGAAGGAAAAATTTCCTAATTTTCTGTGACCATTTTTCTGGTGAGTTCCCTTTTGAGAATTGCAATCTTTTGGTTCGTTTCTATATCCTTTGTGAGTTTAGTGATAAAGATATAAGCAGTTAATTAGGTAAAATTTTGTTGTTCAAGCAGTGAACGATTAGCTGCCCCTCGAAGAGGCTAACAGTAAAAACTATTTATTGCAATTGGCGTCTTAGGTTCAAGTAACTGAATAATTGGTTGAAACAACTAAGACATTTTTTTGCTTTCATGCATACAAGTAACTTTGCTGGGATTGTGTCTTTGCTCAATTTCACGAGTGACATCTCATTGAAACGTTTCATTGTTCGCTCAGGGTGTTTGGCATTGCTCAACTGAAACGTTTCATTCCTCGTATGTGGTGCGTGTCTTTGCTAAGCTGCCAGCAGGATAAATAAAAGGCGGGTGGGTAATGTCAGAGACATAACTGGATGTCGTGAATACGAAAACAACTGACATGTTCCTTAACACTTCCGAATATCAATTAGTTGATCAATTGTATGATTTATGCAAGCATTCCCCTTTTCCAAATTTTTCGCAAAAACAAAGAAGGCTTCACTTGATCTCGATTACTGTGAATTTCACACAGCGAAAAGTGCACAAATCTAACCAACCTAATAGTTCTTCAGAAAACTTTTAGAGCCATTAGAACGGCTGATTTGGTGTAATGCTCTCCACCGTTGCTTTTTCATCCATGCAAATGACTGGCAGCTGTGACGTAATCGCTTTTGTCCGAAGCGAAACTAGCTTTGCAAACGGCACAAAATACATCTGTTCGCATTGGCGATAGAATCCAAACTGATTAAATTTTTGTTAGGAGCTTTCTTTCACGTGATTTCGTTTGTAGCTTTTTCACTAATGGGCGGTCCTAACGGCTATAAAAATAGCAGCATACAGAATTTTAATGTCGATTATTTCATTTCGGATTTGCATAATTTATTGAAAGCAACTATCAATATGCTGTAGGGATGCGTTTCTAGCATTCAGAAGGACCAAATTGAGGAACTCACTACGATATTCACCACTTTTCGGAACATTTTTCTCGAACAATTTGTTGTACAGCAGCAGATATTTTGTTCTCTTCCTCAGAACGCGTTCTGATTGGCTGGTGTTGACATGGGTCAAATGAGACAGGTTTTTCAATAGTGTACTATTGAAATATCTCAATGCTTTTGCTATACACGTTTAGGTTGAAAAAAAAAAAATCGATTCTTTTGGTAGTTAGATTATATAAATCCTTCCACAGATCACTGAGCTATGAGCTTTCAAAATACGAGAAAGGTAAACGCGCCTTATGAATTATCTTCTTTGATACTCGTTTATACCAAACATTTCAGAAAAGTTTAATTTTGAACTATTTGAGATTATGTCACACAACTGAAAATTTTATCATAAAATCGTGATCATATTCCCGACGGCGTGTAGCAAAAATTATGTTGATTCGTTAGATACAACAAGAGATATTCACGATCAAAAACTTATCACTCTCAGAGGGTAAATTTTGAAAAGGCACCGCATAGTAAAGTAAGTCGTATTCACGACGAAAAATGACAGATTAGTTAAAACAACAGTCGATCAGCTGTACCAAATTTTAACCAATAAAAATCAGAAAAACAACTAATATTTTAGTTGTTTTGCGATCGCTGGCTTTTCCGTGTGGCGACGAGCAGCCATGGACCGAGTTATGTGGAGACATATGCTTGACACAGCAAAGGACACCCCAGGCCTATAGCTGTTAGGTAAGGTAAGTAAGTGATCTTAAGATCAGCAGTGATCGGTGGTTTTTCTAGTCCTGTTAATAACTAATGATATTACTTGTCAACATAAAATAATGTTTATATTGGAACAACGATACTTATTTCAAATAGATCATGACGTATATCAGTAAGTATATTTTGATTATTATCGCAAATCAATAACATTGTTCGAGTTGATTCAACTAATTGCAATGTCTAAAACGACTAAAACCGATTTGTTTTTCAACTAACAGAATTTTGTTCCAATAACAACGCCAGTTATTCTAACTAAAATATTTGTTGAAATTGAAAGGTATGTGTCCTCACTAATTGACAGCATTTTTTTTCAACCAATTAAATTAGTTGTTTCAACCATCGTTTCTACTAATCGAAAAACAAAAATGGCAGTTTAGTTAAAACAACAATCGATTAGTTGTACCAAATTTTAACCAATCAAATTCAGAAAATCTACTAATATTCTTGGCTCCTGGAAATTTTTTCTGGCTACCTAGAGTTTCATTGATTCAAGGCTTCAGTCTTTTTCAAGGCTATACAAATAGTGATATTAGAGCGACTAAGAAATTAATCAGCCTTTTTTAAGGCTAACTATTCAAAGAACTATTCTTCGCGAACTAATCAGTCTTTATCAAGACTTTTCCAAACTAGGAGTCTAATCGAAGACTAATTTAGTCTAGTTAAATTAATTTAAAATTTCATTCATTTCAAAAATGCCTGCGTCCAACCGGAAAGGCAACAAGCCTAAGGCTAAAAATAATTCAATACGAAATAAATCACAATCCGTTATTCAACATTTTCCTAATAACATTCACGATCTTATAGAATCTGAATGTAAAAATAAAAGACAACGGACGGATTTCCCTTCCGTTGATCCTATGCCGTCTAACAATATTTACGAGATTCTTCCTGAAACCGATTGTAGCGACATAGAAGAAAATTCTTCAAAAATTCCCAAAATGGACGCTTGTCGTTCTGGGAAGAAACAACAATCTATGCCACCAGTGACGAGCTTTCTAATTTTTTCCCGGAAGTAAAAGTCTCATTTCAATTCGGACGAAGAGGAGAATGTCGAGTCTTGGTTGATGGATTGGAAGATTACGAACATCTTATCCGATATTTGTCCGAGAAACATCATAGCTTTTATTCATATGATATAAAATCAGACAGATCCTTCAAGGCTGTCTTGAAAGGCTTATCAAATGATCAAAGTACTGATGAAATTAAAAATAAACTAAAAGAATTGCTTGGTTTTTTTCCTTCCTAAGTAATACTTATGAAAAAAAGAGCGAATGTTACTTCTAAACTACGCTCTGGAATTTCCAATGAACTTTACTCAATACACTTCAATCGAAGTGATGTAAACAATTTGAAAACTTTAGAAAAAGTACGTTTCATTTCCCACATTAAAATCCATTGGGAACATTATAAACGGCATAATCGTATTGCAAACTTAACGCAATGTCGTCGTTGCCAAAGCTTCGGCCATGGAACCAAAAACTGTCATATGGATATACGGTGTTTGAATTGTGCTTAATCGCATTTGAAAGACGTATGAATGTAACCACTGATAAATTTTCATGTTCAAATTGCGATGGAAATCATAAATCCAATTATTTGAAATGTCCTGTCATGGAAAAAAAATTAAACGCTCGTTCGCTTAGACAACAAGTCAAATCGACGACCTTAAATTTACAGAACATTACTAAAAAATCAAAAAACCGTTACAAATGCCACGTCTAAAACTAGAAGAATCTAAGGCACTTAATTCTTCGAATTTAAAACAAAAAACAGGTACGCCTTCCAATTCGTCTTCTAACGAAAACAGTTTATTGACAGATAGATCAACCTCGTTATCATCTTCTTCTAATGACAGTTACGCTTTGGTAACAGGTAGAGAAATACCTCTTAATTCTTCTAATGTAAATAATCAAAACACAGGAACGCCTTTCAGTTCATCTTCTAACGAAAACAATTTATTAATAGGTAGATCGGTCAAATCATCTTCTTCTAATGGTAGTCTACCTACTAATATTCCTTCAATGTAATTCGCTTCTTTAAACGAAGTCGATTTAGGCGATATAACTGAAAATAAAATGATCTACCTACAAAATCAACTTTTTCAATTGATCATCCGAATGAATTCGACTTCATCACTTTTTGAAGCATTTCAAATCGGATGGCAATTTGCAAATAATATTATAATGAATTTAAAATTTAACAGTGATGTTAAATAATTATTTGAATATTTTAAATTGGAATGCTCGATCTTTGAAATCGAGTGAAGATAAATTTTAAAATTTTCTCAAAGTTCACAAAATTCATATTGCCATTGTGACAGAAACTTTTCTTGAACCAAATGTCAAATTGAAAAGCAATCCACATTATGTGGTTCATCGATTTGACAGGTTTACTGGAATGGGTGGTGGAGTTAGGATTTTTGTCCAACGGCAAATTAAACATCTAATTTTACCTTCTTTCAATACTAAAGTTATTGAAAGCTTGGGAATCCAAGTTGAAATCATTCATGGAATTTATTTCATCACTGGAGCATATTTTCTTTAAAGGCGATTTGCAAAAACTCACAAGATATCGACCGAAATTTTTCGTAATAGGGGGCTTAAATGCTAAGAATGTCCAGTGGAATTGTAGCCAAAATAACAGTAATGGTAAAATACTTCATAATCAACTCTTCACAGTTCTTCATCCCAGTAATCCGACTGGTTTCTCTTCCGTGAAAAACCCGTCTACAATTGATCAGGTTCTAACGGATCAAAGTCACATTTGTAGTGAAAATCTCCAGTTCTATTTTTTCCCGATTCAGGCAGGCTATGGGAGCATAGAACTTTTCATTTGAGTCTGAGTTTGCGAAAATCGGCTAGCCACTCAGCCCTTTTCAGTTGAATCAAACCACAATTGTTATTGTAACTATATCAATATTTGTTCTATATTTTTTCTGCGTGCACCCGGATATAAAACGGGTTTTGTTTTTAAGTAAAAAATGTTCACTAATTAATTTCAATTGCGTGTTCTATATACGTTTTGTAAGATAGTCCAAATTCGCATTTTTTCTGAAAAAAAATGCAGAAAAAATAAGTATAAGACACTTAAATCACGTTTGTTTATATTTACTTGACATATAATGGCGAAGTGTTATGCTAAAGATAAAACCAATCGGCTATTAAAAATATGTATTTCCTTCAAATTAGTGTTAGTAGAACTTTTCCAAAAATTAGAGAATGTTTGCAGATTCGAACTCGAGCTCAGGGGAACGTAAGATTATAAGAGACAAATTTATTCAGATTCGACTTACTATACTTAAATATTAATACAATTTACCAAAAAAAGTCACAGCGTTAATCAACATAATTTTGGGTGTACGAAAAAACAATCATGATATGATTAACTCCACTCAACATAATAACATCCTGCTATCAGTAACATGATACGGTCAGTCAGTCAGTCAGTCAGTCACTTACGAACATCGCACCACGTTGTACGGGGCCCTTTCCGAACTGACTTCGGTACAAAGCAGAATGACGATGGCCAATCACAATCAGCAACAAATCAACGAGTATCGAGAGGTAATTAGTGCAGAAGAATGTGTGCAGATCGTTCGGAACTCGCAGCAGATCGAAAAAGCAACGATTGTGAACTATAAAGTGAACAAAATTCCCGGCCACATAGGATTCCTTGGAGAATATTTTCAGCTGGAAGTCACGATAGAGGTGAGATGAGATCAATTGGTTTTTCAATTTTTATTATGTTTATTCCCCTGATTCAGAATAATGGATCAAGAACGTATGAGCGTTACTTTCTCAAATCGCTCCCGCTCGCGGATGAAAACCAACGAAAGATGATGGAAGAATTGGGATTTTTTCGGAAGGAAGCCCAAGTGTACTCTAGAATATTATCCGCCTTGGGCCACAATCAGGAACCTTCGAAATGGCGTCCAGATTGTTATCTCGTTCGAGATGATTTGATCGTACTGGAGGACTTGACATGGCGAAGCGGTTACAGCATGGTCCATCATACGAAACCTCTAGAAAGCAAGCATTTAAATTTGGTACTGGAAGCGATAGCACAGATGCATGCTGTTTCGCTCAACTATGAGTTCAACGTCATCGCTGGACAAAGACTGGATGAGTTATATGGCGATATACTTTATGAGACGACAATTCTGAAAGATATCAGCTGGTTTAAGGCGGGCCTTAGCGTAACAGTTGCATCATTACCATCGTTATCTTTGGCGTTAAATTTATTCTGATTTCAGGCTATAAAGGCAATGGCTTTAAACGGAACTAAATACTGCAAAGATCCTGTCAGGAAGCAACTTATGGAGCAGGAATTAGATAACAAACTAAGCCGGATATTCGATGTGATTAAGCCAACAACAGAATTCCAGAGTGTTCTAGTGCATCGTGATATTTGGCACAATAATTTGATGTTTCGCTTTGCAAAGGATCCGGTCACGAAAACCGACATCGTGGATGAACCCGAATCATGCGTTGTGTTGGATTTCCAAATATGCCGCTATCTGCCACCGGCGATTGACGTTCTTCTGGCGATTTATCTTACGACCAGGAGATTCCACCGGGGACAACATTTTGACGATTATGTTAAATTTTACTATCGCTCGTTCTGCCGCAAGCTGAACCAGTTTGGTTTGAACGCGGAAAAGATTCTGAACTGGGAACAGTTTGAAAGGAGCATAAGCCACTACAAAATTGTCGGACATGTTTTTGCTTGCGTGTACCTTGCATTAACCAACATGCCGGAAAATGTGCTGGACGACCTCCACCGAAATGATCCGGAGCTGTATCACCACTACTGTAACGTCAATAGAGACGAGTTTGTGTTGAAATACTTACGCGAAGATGAGTTTTACCGTGAAACGATGGTGGAATGCATCGAAGAGATTCTGGAGTTCTTTTTCGGGTTTTGAACGGAAGAACAAGTTGGGAAAAATTTCTGACGAAACAATTTAAGATTGAGTTATATTTCGTTCAATTCAATCTTGTCAACTAGCAAATCTATTAAACTACTTTCTAACCCGTCGAACATCGTCACACGAGTTCCAGACGTTTTCGGCTCTTATTGCACCTATCATATTAATTGAATGTACGTACTTCTTGAACTAAGGGTTTCTTTTGGTTAAATCAACTGAATTTAAGGATCAAATGAAACCAAGTTTCCTGGTGTTAGATATTTGTGTATTGCGTACTTCATATTTGATTACGTACTTAAAATACTCCATAAAAATGAAGATGGTACAACTTCTTGCACTTTCAATGGATAGTATGGATATCAATGGATACAATCAAAGTTAATTTTTAAATTATGAAGGTGAAGGTTATAGGTAACAATAGTTGTAGATCATTCTAGCTTGTTGATGTAAGGCCCCTGCTTTGAATATATGATATACGAAATACCATTAAAAATTATTTCCGTTCCGCACTATTCATTTTACTCTATCACAAGTGCAGTCAGTTTTTTCATCGCTAAATTTTTATATAAACAGGTTCATGTATGATCTTACACCGGAAGAACGGCGCTCAGAATGATTTGACAAGAAAGGTGCAGCTACCAGCTGATAACTTTGGTAGTGTGATAGTATTTTTACCATTACAGCATAGGACACTTACACTCATGTAATGAAGCCGGTACTACACCTGCTGATTCCAATGAATTTAATTCAATTAATTCAAACATTCTATTTTTTCAATACTATTTGTACACACTAAGATTTAATTTCTTTTGCTCGGTTATAATTTTGACGAGAAATTTCGGTAATCTATAGAAACGACCGATTTTTCGGTACATGAGTTTCATTTTACAACAATTATGCAAATTTTCAACCGGATGATCAGTTTTACGTAAATTTTCATTGCAGAATTTTGTAAATAGATATATAATTCATACGGTAAATCTGAATAGTCGCCGAGTACGGTAAAAAATGCCCGCATGGTAAAATTAAACTGATTGTCGGTAAACTAACTGTCAAACAGTTATTAAAATTTTCAGTAAGTGTCTTTTTATTAACCAAACGAAAAAAATCTTGAAGAGTTCATCGAATGGATTGAGGTACAGGTGCTAAAGTTTTTAAAACATTCACACTTAAAAATTTTTGCAGAATTCGGAAATATTTTACCGAATTTTCAACAGTTGACCGTTCGGTAATCAGTTCGGTAATTCAATTGATTGCTGAGCGTTCGGTAAAGGAAATTTTGTTGATCTGTTAAACAACTACCGAACATTCAGCAAATTCAGTGGTGTCAACTAACGGACGGTTCGGTATTTTTTTTTTGTTTTGGTTGAAATAAAATTAAAAATCAATTTAAAAGGATTTTCCAAATAAATACAACTTTTCATTTATTGATTACGCTCTTCCTTTTTGGAAATGTGTATTCCTTGATTTTTCACTGCAAAGTGTGAAAAAATTTAGCTCCAGTCGTCATTTAGCAAATACCCAAACTTAAAATATGTTTGAGTTCATCCAGCGTATTATTTTCTTCGCCATTGATTTCAATGTCGATGTTTGAAGTTTCATACTGCTCATCTGTAGGTGAGAAAACGTTCACTGTTTCCGCAAAAGTTAATATTTCAGTCGGATGTTTTTCAATTATATGTCCCTTTAAGGAATAAAAATTAGCATAGCGCCCATTGCATTTCCAAAAAGTGCGTTAGACACTAAGAAGTGTCCTTTTTTCATGTAGTTATTCACGTGTCGATGTAATTCAGATACATACCCGGGGATATGCTCCCGGCAGTGAAAACATATTATTACCTGAAAAGTTTAAATATTGGTAAATAAAGAATACTAACTTGAAATTTCAATAAGGCGTCCGTCTTCCTCCTGTAACCGCTGGATTACCTGTTCCACCTACACTCGATAAATCAATTTTTTAGAATGATCTCAATTCTACGCGTTTAAAATTCTCAAAATGGTTACGACAGTTAGTTTTCGTTTGTTTTTATATTTTCCGAAGTTCGGTAATCGAAAATTTTTTTACAGTGCGGACGGTATGGTTTTTACCGTACTCGGTGACTATTCATATTTACCGTATCAATTGTCCTTTTTTAACAGAATTCTGTAAAAAAAATTGCGTGCAACTGATCGTACTGTAATAAATTGCATAATTTTTGTAAACTAAAATTCCTGAAATTCGGATATTTCTGATGTTTACCGAAAGTATTCGTCAAAGAAATTACCGAACAACGAAATAAATTTGTAGTGTGTTAGAACCACTAAAGGCTTTTTGTTTACTTATAGGCAGAAGATAATGTTGTATCACAAATCGTTCGAAGGTAATTTCTGGTGGACCCGACGGATTGTGCAGTGTTTTGGAAGGCGCTCATAATTCCGGTCACCCGGAACATTTGACCGTTTTTTTCGTGAAATAAAACCACTGCCACAACAGGTTGGAATTTTCTTCATTCGTTTTTGTGAATTTGTGTTGTTTTTTGAAATCCGAAAATCCCGAATTTTAACCAAAGGAAAACAAACTAACAAAAAATTACCAAACAATCAGTTAGATCCATTTGGTTTACAGTTTACGGTAGTTGTTTGACAGTTCAGCAATTACCGAACGATCGGTAATCAATTTCATTACCGAACTGATAACCGAATGTTCAGCTTTTGAAAATTCGGTAAAAAATTACCGAATTCTGCGAAATTTTTCTAAGCATGTATGCTCAAACAAATGTAAAGCGTGATTTCAAATTCAAATTTTAATTATGATCAATATTTTGTTAATATTTGATAGGAAATTGCATCAATTCTTAGTCATTTGGGGGTTTGGTATCTCGTGGGTAACCAGTTTGTATAAAGTGGCCATGACTTGTTTCCTGTTTTTACGTTTCGTCTTTGACTCATCAGTGCATCAGCAGATTATGTTGAACTGGGGGTTTGCACCAGCAGTTCAAAATAATCTGTTGATGCACTGATGAGTCGAAGACGAAACGTAAAAACGTGATACATTATTAGTTTTTAATTAATTGTTACATATTAGAAAGTTTAGCTCCACTGCACAGTGGTTTGAATCGATAAAAACCTAAACTTAATTCTCTAGCTGCTAAACCGTTGATCCGATATACATAGTTCCTTTGGAGAACTCATTCACAAAACTATATTTCGTGATTTGATGACGATAAAAAACGTGCAAAGTCCATTTTGATAAAAGTTCATTTCAACAACTTTTTTTCCTTACGAGATGGAAAAACGATGTCTTGTACAAAGTTTTATAACTTCTAACGAGAAAAAACTTTTCCGAAGAAACTATAGGTGTAATGCGAAAAGTTTCGGATATATGAAGCATTTTTGTTTCAAACTCCTTAAAATCAATTTTTGTACATAATTTTTTTCGCAATTGGTTTCAATGTCTACTATGTTCGAAACAATTACTAAAAACTTAAATTTGCACATTTTTGGTTAAGACTGTGGACGGTTTGGCCTTTTCCTTAGAAAGCTCTTTAACACGTTAACTTTTATATACATTAACATTCTATATTTAGTTGTTTTATTTACACAATTTAAAAGGGCCACGTTACGCACTTCGCAACTTTATATTACTTGATTTAGGCTTTCCAAAAAGTGTATATATGTGCATTTGGTCTGCGACTCTGCTTCCTATAAGTAGTTAAAGTTAATGTATATAAAAGTTATTATTATTATTATTATTATTATTATTATTATTATTATTATTATTATTATTATTATTATTATTATTATTATTATTATTATTATTATATTTATTCATCTGACAATAAAATGGTCTTAATGAATATGTATTAGTCAAGTCATAAAATTGTAGATCGCTGTACTTTCTGCGCGAATTTGTGTGTTGGTTCATCAAATTCAAAAAGATGTTCAACAGCGCCAAATGTCCTCAAGCATGATGTTCTCGGTTCGTAATACCCGAACGTCGTTCGATGAAATCTCGGCTGAAGTAAACTGGTAGAGCGCAGTGATCGTTGTGAAGCACGAAAATCGAGTTGAGACAAAATCTTCGGTGAGTCGATATCCCCGTTGATCAGTTTTGCCACGAAAGTAGCTTGCTGAATTTTCCTGCGTCGTTCCAATGAGTCGAGTCCGATCAGTCGACAGCGACCGGGATACGGTGGAAGCTCAAGCGGATTCCTCCAAGGAAGGTTTCTTAGAGCAAGATGAACAAATCGTTTTTGAACGCGTTCAATCCGTAAGTTCCATGTAAGTTCATCAGGAATCAGAACAAATTGGCTCAAATGACACGTTCCCCTTGATATTTGGAGATTTGTGCCTTGCCATCAATTTGTTTTTAGCATCATTTTACCGATATATAAGAGGGAAGGATTGAAAGGAAATGGTAAGGGTTGGACTAGGAGGATGGGAAAAATTGACGACACAAAAACACATAAAAGCAGAAGTAAATTCTGCACCCCTAAGGGATGCTGAACAATCTGCTGAGGATCACATTTAGTGGAAGCAGAAGGAAATTCTGAACCTCTACGAGGTCCCGAACAGTCTGCTGTTAATAAAACCTCTAACCCCCGAGAGGATTTAGAGATCTTACAAAAGCGACACCATTCTGCACTCCCGGAAGAATGCAGAACGACTCGCAGTATGTACAAGCAGAAGTAAATTCGGTACCCCCCAAAGGATGCCAAACAATCTGCTAAACCCTATTTGAGGTGAATACAGAAGGGATTCATTCACTCCAGGAAGAACGATGAACCCCTCTGACTATAGCTCCCTACCACATTGGGTGAGAAACGAGAGAATATCCTTCAATTTTAGCTCCGCATACACAGACTCAACCATGTACGGAGAACCAAAAACCCGGATACGTAGCTGTGTCAATGCGGGACAGTTACATATCAGATGATATGAAGTACCATAATCGCATTTACACAAATAACACGAATAATACTCAGTACGTTGAATAGTAGCCATGTGATAATTTAGTTTGCAATGTCCAGTTAGAGCTCTGAATACTGAATGATGCTTGGAGAAATGCAGTAGACACTTTGACATTTTCAGATTTAAATCTGGTAGAAATGCTTTTGTCTGAGCGCAAGTTTGCAAGCTGCGCCAGTAGCTGGCATGTTTGGATGCAGCCCAAGAACGTATCTTGTGCTTTATCCAACTAGTTGAAAGTGGTAAAGCTGATTCAGGACCAACGAAATCATTCGTTGCACCAGCTCTAGCCAACTCATCAGCCCATTCATTTCCAGTAATACCAGAATGGCCGGGTACCCATAAGAAGTAAACAGCATTTGAAATGCTGAGGTCTTCAATTTGAGTTCGACATACGATCACTAGATTCGACCGTGAGTCACTCGAACTGAGTGCTTTCAAGGCTGCCTGACTGTCGGAACAAAAATAAATACGTTTACCACAGATCTTCTGCTGAAGTGCCGATTGTACTCCACACAGAATTGCGTAGATTTCCGCTTGGAACACAGTACAGTATCCACCAAGTGAATGAGACTGCTCCAGCCTCACTTCACGACAGTAGACACCAGCACCAGCACGACCATTCAACAGAAAACCGTCCGTATAACAAACTATGTGTTCATCAAGTTGTCGTTCCAGCCAACCAGACAACCATTCCTAAAGGAAAACTGCATGTGAGAGTTAGGTCACTAGGCGCGAGAAAATACTCTTCCCACGTAACCATTTGAGACCACAAGCGAGTGTGGCTTGTAGCATAATCTAATGGGTTACTGTTCCAAAGCCCTGTAACCCTAAGACGGTATGCACAAGATAATGCTTCTTGTTTTAGGAACACATGTAGTGGTTTAATACACAGTAGCGCCTCTAGAGCAGCATAAGGAGTTGTCGTGAATGCTCCTGTCATCGCCATTAGGACCATCCTTTGGAGATGATTTAGCTTTGACTGAACTGTCGCGACTTCTCCTTTCTGCCACCATACAAGACATCCATATGCTAAAATTGGTCTAACAATAGTTGTGTAGATCCCATGAATATATCTGGGTTTGAGTCCCCATGATTTTCCGGAAGCTCGTCTGCATTGGCCGAAAGCCATGCAAGCTCTTTTAATCCTGAAGTCAATGTGAGCAGACCAATTCAGTTTTGAGTCAAGAATAGCCCCGACGTATTTAACTTGATCGACCACAGTGACCTCTGAACCAAAGAACTGCAACGGACGAGCTCCTGTGATTATCCTACGATGAGTGAAAAGCACCATTGATGTTTTGCCCGGATTTACAGATAATCCAACCGGACAACACCATTGTTCAACAGATCGCAGGGCTTGTTGCATTAAATCAAAGAGAGTGTTAATGCTTATACCGGTCATCAATATATGATAATCGTCGGCAAAACCATAAGTCGGAAATCCAAGGTTATTAAGTTTCCTTAACAAACTATCAGCGACTAGGTTCCATAAAAGTGGGGATAGTACACCACCTTGAGGACACCCACAGACACTCAGCTTTCTAATCTCTGCTTGCCGAAGCGATGAACAAAGAAGTCGATTGCTAAGCATTGCGTGTATCCAGTAAGGGAAAAACCCAAGATATTCCGTTCACGACTGCAATGTTTAACCTCCTGCAGCCATTCAGTCATCGGCACGGAAATACACCTTGACTTAGGAGTTCCTTTTTTTTTGTGGCCTTTTACGACATGGAACAGGAAACCAGTGGCTCAATTCTTGGTAAAAAATAATTCCGCCGGATGCCACATGGCTTACCTGTTTGGTGGACTTATACCACCGGTACAGGTGGACCGTAGCGTTATTCTTAGCCAGTTGGGAAACCGCTACCGACACTACACGGCTATCTAGGCTGCTCAGAGAGGGAAGTTGACATTGATGGTCAACTTCCATGGATGGCCGAGCAGCCTGGTAACGTCGTTCGATGAAATCTCGGCTGAAGTAAACTGGTAGAGCGCAGTGATCGTTGTGAAGCACGAAAATCGAGTTGAGACAAAATCTTCGGTGAGTCGATATCCCCGTTGATCAGTTTTGCCACGAAAGTAGCTTGCTGAATTTTCCTGCGTCGTTCCAATGAGTCGAGTCCGATCAGTCGACAGCGACCGGGATACGGTGGGAGCTCAAGCGGATTCCTCCAAGGAAGGTTTCTTAGAGCAAGATGAACAAGTTGATAAGGACTCCAAATTTTCCAGTATTGGACGAACCAAAGAGCAATATAATGCCTTCAAACAATACGGATCTTTGAAGTTCCGCCCGATCTTTGCAATAAAACCTAGTCGCCGTGTCGCTTTTGAAATTATAGATGAACGATGCAGATTGAAGGTAAGTTTGGCATCTAACAAAACACCAAGGTCATTAACATGGTCAACTCTCTGAAGCGTTTGTCCATCAATTGCATAGTCGAATCAAATTGGGTTCAGTATTCGGTGAGACGTTATGACCTGGCATTTTGAAATGCTGACAATCAACCAGTTTCTATGACACCAGGCGACAAATGTATCTAGAAGTTTTTGAAGCCGGATGCAGTCGTCAATAGAGCGAACTTCAAGATATAATTTCAAATCATCGACATATACTAATCTGCAGCCAACTCCAAGCACCGAAACAGCATCGTTGAAGAACAGCAAAAACAAAAGTGGACCCATATTGCTGGCTTGAGGAACTCCTGATAAATTTGAGAACGAAGATGATACACAAGAGCCGAGTTTAATTCGCAGGACTCTACCACATAAGTAAGAGCGTAGCCGGTCAGTAAACTTTTGTGTAGCGCCCAGCCGCAACATCTTGCACAAGAGTATTCGGTGGTCAATTCGGTCGAAAGCTGTTTTCAGATCAGTGTATACTGCATCAATTTGTACTTTATTCTCCAAACTCGAAAAACAACTGGAAGTTAAATCTAAGAGATTCGTGCTGACTGAACGACCAGGCATAAATCCATGCTGATCAATAGAGATGTAATTTTTAGTACAAAAAAGTACCTCAGTGCTCACAATTATTTCGAACAGTTTAGATGCAGCTGATAAATTAGTTATGCCTCGATAATTTCTAACATTTGTACGATCACCGCTCTTGTATACAGGAAACATGAAAGACTGCTTCCAAGTCATCGGAAAGATACCTTGCTCAAATGATTTGTTAAATATAGCGCACAAAGGATCGGCTAAAGCAGAAGCGCAATGACTGTACACCGCTGCAGGTATGCCTTCTGGTCCGGCCGAGAACGACCGTTTCAACTTCTTCGCTGCGGCAACAATCATATCGGGAGTAACCAAAAATGTATCAATGTGCACTAAATTCTCAGGAACATCCACCGCGGCGGTCTCCGTATCGATACCGGAGGCTGTTTTTTCTGCCAACACCGAAGCAAAGAACTTTGCAAACAGATCACATGATTCCAAGGATGACCTGGATTCAACACCATCGAGATAAACTTTTGAAGGAATTGATGAGCATTTGCGTTTCGAGTTTACAAAAGTCCAGAAATGTTTGGGATTCCGACGAAGATCAGTTTGAACCCGCATAACGTAGGATTTGTACAACCCCGCGTTTAATTTGCGATAGTTTTCGCTAGAACATTTGAACATTCGTTTTATTTCAGAGCTCTTCCAGCGACGATGTTTGCGCTACCAAGCATTTCGAATTCGTTTCAATTTACGAAGCAAAGCTGTGCTCCAAGGAGGACTTATTGGCCGTTTTACAAAAGGCAAATTTGAACTTAACCACTGAGTTATTTTGTTACAGAAAAAAGATGCCATTCCATTTGCGTTATCAATCTCTTGCAAAGCACTCCAGTTAACGTTTTGCAAGAATTCAAGTAAAGCAGCAAAATCAATTTTTCTATAATTTAATGGCCTTGATTCATTCGTGGAGTCCATGTTCCGGGAATTGTTTTCGCAGTCAGCAGCCAACGAGATAACTAAAGGCGGATGATGCGGGTCGACAGGTAGCAGTGGAGTAACACTACAATCAACTATTAATTGATGCTCCGAAGAAGAAAAGACCAAATCGAGCAATCACCCAAGTTGATTTCTGCACTGGTTTGCTTGATGTTATGGTCACACGCCGCGATACCAACCCTGCGGATTTGTCCGTAGATCTACGGATCTGTGTTTTCTATGGATCTACGGATGAACCTTTTAAAATTTACGGATTTTGCCTTATTTCTCCGCATTATTCCTCCAGGTATTTACGAAAAATCATAAAATCGCGCGCTTTTTTTTTTGATAACGGCCAATACCCGCACGGCCTTTTGGCTACCTTGGCAGCCATGGTCACCAGGCGGCTACCAAAATTGATTCAGTGACGGCGGTCAAATCCAATTTTGCAAAACATAGTCGCTTAGTATCTTAGTTAGCCGAGCGTTTTCATCTTTTCACCTTCACTGAAAATGTCAAAGATTTCGATGTGAAAAAAATTGAAATCTACGGATTTTCCTCAGGGAATGCTGGCATCACTGGTCACCCGTCGTGGACTGCCTCGAAAAAGTAGAAACCATCAACAACGAGTATTTTACGAAATCCTGGACCTCACTTGAAACACAAGAGCATCACAACATGGACAAAACCAACGATGAAGGGCTCTAATTGTTACCTCAGCCACTATATTTACCTGATTTGGCCCTCTCGGACTATTATCTATCTCACATCATAAGATGGCTTATCAATAAAAATCAAATAGTTGTAAAATCACTAAAAAGCGTTTTTTTCATTCCCAAATAGATTACCGCCTAGTAAAAAGGACGCAAATCTATCCTATGGTTTTTTTTCGGTTGCCGGCTGCCCTGATAAACATATTGTAAGATATTTATCCCAATGCGTGGTTCAAAATAGTATTTCATCGCGCTTTATGTTAATTTCTGGTTCCATAATCAATCGGTTGATATATTAAGAAACAATAAATGCCACTTTTGTCGGTTAGAGACCAAAGTAGTAGAATAATTAACTAACAAATTATATGGCTGTCTGGAATTTTAAGAATTTCGGAAGTTTACTTCGTGAAGCGTAGTTTTTGTTGCGATAGTCACCTGGATTCTGCATTCCGACGGATTTGTGATACGAACGAATCTGCACTTTCGTTCGGGTTCGAATTTCGCATTCTTTATTCCGTTCGACTTGTATGATTTGATCGACTCTCGTTCGGGAACACTTGAAACTTCGAACACTAACCATCAAAGCTGTCAACACTACTTACACGTTCTACATTATTTATATTATTAATTTCTCAGTAAACGAAACCGTCACACTTGTATAAACAAATTAGAACGATTCTAAACCGAACATAAGTAATACGCACGCAAGTCGATCGAGTAATGTTCGAAAATTTAACAACTCTAACGAATGATATTCGAGATCATACCCAACTCGAACGGAATGCAGAATGAAAATTGCACATTCGATCGAATTTATTTCGAATCGATCGACGTACAGAATAGGGGTGAGTATCATTGATCAAGCCATATCCCAGATAAATTTATTCCACCTCGGTTTTAACTATTAGGTCTCTCGACGAGGGCACTACAGTTGCTTTTTCCTCAGTGTAGGGATGTTAAAATAGTCCAGCAACGCTGTGATGAATAACTGTTCTGAGATGACAGGTTGTCGTATAATTTAAAACTGTCAAAACTAAACCACGAGATTGATGATCTCAACGCGAAAATTAAAAATCTGTTCTATATTCCGTTCTGTAATGTCTTGGTGTTGTGTCTATTTACTATGTTGTTTCAAATCAGAAACAAACAAACGGAATGAATAGTTTCGAAAACGGTATGAATTTTTGGTTCGAACCTCTAGAAGAATTTCTGGATGATATTGAGCTATTACATCGTATGAAAAATCCCGGGCCTTTCATAGAAAAGACGTGAATAGTTTCGAACCGTGTATATTTTTGTGATCGTGTCAGACGGACTCTAGTTTTCATCAAGCTAAGGAAAAAGACGTACCAGCGCAACGACAACAGAAGCAACGGTGAAATTGAATGAATCCACCATCCCTCGTATTCACCAGACCTGGCCCCCCATGACTATTATCTATTCCCAAACTTGAAAAGATTTCTCCAGAAAAAGAAATTTTCGTCGAATGCTGAGGTCATTGCAGAAACGGAAGCCTATTTTGAAGACCTTGACAAATCTTTTTTTCAAAGGGTATCAAAATGTTAGAGGACCGATGGGTAAAGTGTATCGCTCTAGATGGAGATTATACTGAAGAATTTTGGTTTTCAACTTTTTCACGGTACAAAATCGACTTTTCCGTTGTTAGGCCCGGGACTTCCAATTCCTTGTAGTAGAGTGCAAAACAAACAATTTCTGAAATGTCATTCGACGCTTTGACATTTCGTCTGTCAGCTTTCGTCACACACACACTCAAGCAAAAAAATTTAAAACAGAGTTCTATTCGTGTTCCAAATATTCATTAATATGAAACAAAATCTGTTTCAAATTTGTGCTCGAAAATTAGAACTAGATCTAATCGTTGTGCTTGACATGTTTTAGTCGTATACCTAAAATAGATCAGCTCATATATGGTAGATTTATAACAGAACTAAAACTGGAGCGTATTCGAGCTATCCGTTTTAAAGTCGGTAATTCGAACAGTTCTACTGTCAAATTTAAAACTGGTATACGCTGCCGTTCTAATTTTTCTATATTTGAAACACGAATAAAACGCTGATGGGGCTGCCATGTTTTCTCGTAATAATTTCTAGATTTTAATTTGAAAACTGACATACATTATGCATCTATAACTAAAGCACTCCTGAATATGTCCTTTAAGAAGTAAATAACAAAACAAAACAAAACATTTACAATTGAAAAATCATTAACAGAGAAACTGGAGAAATTTTACCAAAGCTCATGCTTAATTACATGCGGGTGGAATTTTACCAGACCGGCCTTGTAGAAGCTTATCTTGCAGCCTCTTATCTTAGCTCGAAGTATGTTTGCCAGCAGTTATCCAAGGCATCATGTTTAATCCAGTCTGAGATACATTCACTGGCCAGCTGGTGGCTGGAACAATGAATGCACCGTCTGTCGAGATCAGTTGACTACTGATTACTTAGTAACCATGTTGAAACCAACCGATTTCGGATTATCGAGTGAGAATGTGAACTTGATTTCGGAACGATACTTTTTATGTCAACAAATAAAGCCCACCATCCGAGGCAGTTGGATAGAAAGGTTTGCCGGTAGTCCGGATGGCTTTCTGGCAGATCATTTTGCCCTGAAGATTCAGGTCACGCTATGTGATTCTCAAACCAAGGAATTATCATTATTCCTCAAGGTTGTCCCAACCGGGAATCCCGTTCTTGCTCAGTACTTGTTGGACATTGGCAGTTTCAAAAAAGAGGTTACACTCTGTGAAAAAGTTCTTCCGAAGATTCAGGAACGATTGGCTGGCAAGCAGATTATTCCGAGATATTTATTCACCAAAGATGATAAGTTAATTGTCATGGAGAATGTAAAACTGAAAGGATTCGACATTCTCAAGGAAAATAATGGAATAATGGACTTCGAACAACTTGATAAGACGTTGGAGACGTTGGCACATTTGCACGGTGGATCAATAGTAGTAGAAGAAAAGGAAGGACGAAGTCTAACAGAATTGTTTCCTGATGCCTTGAAAGAAAATGCATGGACTGGAATTAAAGGTAGCGTCAGAACCAGGGATGTCGAGAACGTGATCGTTTTGTGGTGTGGATTCATGCGAATCGCCCAGAAGGATTCAACAAAATCGGAAAAGATTTTAAAGGTCCTCCCTGAAATTATCAGAAGTATTTTTAACCTTGTTAAACCGTCCAAAGTTTGGAGAAATGTTTTTAGTCACGGAGATCTCTGGAACAATAATGTGATGTTTAAAAATAGCCAAGATGGAGTGCCGTTGGATTGTGTTCTGGTGGATTTTCAGCTGTCTCGGTACACTCCACCAGCATTTGATATTAATATGCTGTTATCGCTAACTACTTTGAAAAAGTTCCGATCCGAGCGAATGAGCGAATTACTGGAAAACTACTATCGGGTTTTCGAACAAATCCTGAAGCAAAATGAAATCGATCCAGCACACTCCTACACGAAAGAATCATTCCTCGAAAGCTGCAAACATTATCGTTTAGCAGGTCAAGTCCTTGGTTGTATCATCGGTCCCGAGGTGCTGCTACCACAAAACTGTCTGAATGAGGTATTCGCGTGCTCAGCGCAATGTGCTGGCTTTATGCCAGATCCAAAAGTCGATATCTGCCTTAAGGCTTTCAGGTCCGACCACGTATATCGCGAGAGAATGTTGGACATGGTGCAGGAGCTACTTCCAGAAGAATATGGCGAGAGTTTTTTCAAATAATTTTTTTGTTGTATCTCAGCCAATGAATGAAAATAAATGGTTTCGAATGAGCAGAACTGTAATTGATTTCTAGATATGAGAATTCCTGATAAAAATAATTAGATCTTAAGCTTCAAGCTAGCATATTCCATATCCAGGCCCGCTCCCAGGATTTCGTTTCGGGAGGGGCCCACAGATACAAATAAAACATCTTACTGATGGTTCTATATGTATTAAGTTTTGGGTTTCGATTTTACGAGTTTATTTCAATAAGTGACGATGTATAAAGGAGCAAACACTTTGAAACTATTCAGTAAGCGGCTCTAGTTTGTAAATTGTGATGATTATTTGACGAACACATTTAATTCAAATATAGCGATGCCGAAAGTGAATCAACTATTTCTAAACAGAACCTATGTCGTTTTCTCTCAAATGAAACTATGCCATTTGGCCGAAAGGATGATTGCACTGAAATGATTCTTCAACTTTCAACTGAAAATATTGTTCAGATATGCGATAGAACGACCGTTAATGTAATGAAGTATTCCATTTGACTCTAGCGGACCTTAGTAGGAACGGCTGTTTTACTGATGACGCTACGACGGCTGATTTTGTTTTTAACAAAATGTTAAAATTATATTTTTCCGATTGCATAAGGAAATCGATATTATGAGTAAAGACTGTCCCAGAAAGTATGGACGCAACCAAAAACCGCTGCCATTTCGCAATGGTTCAGAATCTGTCACTTTTTATGGCTGCGTCCTGTTGTTTACACTCTTCTCTAACCACTTGTGCAGTTGTTTATTCGTTTTCATTAGTTTGTTTCGAAATGCGTGGACTTTCAGCAGAACAACGTCGAAAAATTGTGTACAAATGGTGCACAGAACGCGGACTTAAGTGAAAAAGCCGTGCGAAATGCAATCAGGATGTTCGGTGAGGATAACACCTTTGAGGATAAACCGAAAACGAGTCGGAAAAAGGTCCTGCTAACCCTCAGTTGGATAAACGTGTACTGAAGGCGTTCAAGCAAAAGAAGGAGGTTTCAATTTGGGATGTGGCCAAAAAAGTGGGCAATTCGAAGTCAAACGTTCTTCGTGCTAAAGAACGCTTGAAACGTAAGAAGCAGAAACAACCAAACCGTAGTCCAAAACAAAAAGCATCGATCAGGCCGAGGGTTTGAAAGCTGTACAATACGATTCTTGCTGGAAATTTGAATTGCATAATCATGGACGACGAAACCTACGTGAAACTCGATTACAAATCCTTGCCGGGACCACAATATTATATGGTGCGAGAAGGGCAAGTGTTAAACCAGTCCGAGACATCGATTGAAGTCGAAAAATTTGGTAAGAAAGCTATGGTCTGGCAAGCAATTTGTAGCTGCGGTAAGATTTCGAAACCCTTCATCACCACTGCTGCAATGAACAGCGAAATATACATCAAGGAATGTTTACAAAAACGACTTCTACCCATGATTCGAAGCCACAAGGATCCTGTTGTCTTCTGGTGAGATCTTGCTTCTTGCCACTACTCGAAATCAACGGTAGAATGGGATACTACCAAAAGTGTTACTTTCGTCCCAAAAACATGAATCCAACAAATTGCCCACAACTTCGACCAATTGAGGAATTTTGAGCATTAACGAAGGCACATCTTAGGAAGCATGTCTCGGCAGCCGAAACCATTCAACAGTTCGAAAAAGATTGGGAAAAAGTGTCAAAACTTGTCGCCAAGATGTCTGTACGGAATTTAATGAGGAACGTTCGCAAGAAGGTGCGCCAGCTAGTCTACAATGGCTAAGTAGCAAATGTTTAGAATAATATTCTGTTGTTGTAGTCTAATATTATCAGTATATCGAATAAAATGTGAATATATAACACTTGTGAATTATTTACAGCGAAATCAAAGTACGTCCATACTTTCTGGGACAGTCTTTAACTCCGAAACCGGAAGTCGGATCGGGATGAAATTCAATAGCAGGCTATGGAACCATGACCACGCAATGCACCATGAGACCATCAGATGCTTTGCCATTTGAAAAGTGATTGTGAAAATACTGCCTTCTCATAATTTATCGTCACACTTTTTTTTTTTTTTTTTTTTGCCCACCACACTTCCCCACACCAAAAAGCTTCAAGCCCCCTGGTAGTGGACGCAACTAATCTCAGCGGAAAAACAAGAAACAAATAGACACTGGCAATAATAATACTAGAAATACAAATTTAATTTTGATTCAAAGTCCGCTGAGAATCTATTTATTCATGGTTTGATGTGCAATTTATTAAAGTGGAATCCCAGTGGAAAAGATTTCCTTTTAAGGGATCCACAATTTAATTACTACGCTATGTTGGAAAGAAAGTACAAATTAAATTAGGTAATTAGTTATTAATATGAAATACTGTTGACGATAAATACATTACATTATAAAACAAAAAACTAAATTAGCTAAATATCTCGTTCAGTCTGTGCTTAAAATTCTCGGTACTTTAGTCTAGCCGCAAATGAATACTAGGATCTGGCTGCAATATTTTAATAAATTGTTTTGTTGTGAAAATACCTCTGTTGTTCTATCTAGTAGTAAGCCTATGTTGCCCAGTTTGTCTTGCTCAGTTTCAAGTGCCAAGTAGTCTACCTGATTCATTTTCTTCGCTCTTGGTAGTGAGCAAGTTCAAATGAATACAATTATAAATAGTGTAAAGTATTAAAAATTAAAACTGAAGGAGGAAATAATTAATTTATGTATATTCTGTTAATGATATTTCAGCTATCTAATTTGCCTTTCATCTACAGGGTCCGCCATGTAATTTTTTTTAACATGCAATAAAACGCAAACGGTTCATCCGATTTATTTATTTTTTCATATTAAAGTACAATCCTTCCGGTTAATTGTGGAAAATAATTTCATTCAAATTGCTGCCTCGGCTGGCCTTGCAGTACGCCATACGGTCGGTCCAGTTTTTAAGTACATTTTCGATTGTATGCAGCTTTATTTCAGCTATGGCTGCACGAATGTTGTCCTTCAAGACTTGAATTGTCTCTAGCTTGTCCACATAACACTTATCTTTGACAACCCCCCAAAGATAATAGTCTAACGGCGTCAAATCACAGCTCCGAGGCGGCCAAACGACATCCGAATTTCGACTGATAATTCGTTCTTCAAAGACTGTGCGCAGAAGATCGATCGTAGCGTTGGCTGTGTGGCACGGAGCGCCATCTTGTTGGAACCAAATGGTGTCCAAGTCTTCCTCTTCAAGTAACGGGAAGAACCAATCGCTAATCATGGCGCGGTAGCGTTCGTCATTGACCGTGGCGGCGGCTCCTGCCTAATTTTCGAAGAAAAATGGCCCAATGATGCCACCAGACCAAAATCCGCACCAAACCGTCACTTTCTGAGGATGCATCGGCTTCTCTATGATAACGTGCGGGTTTTCCGTCCCCCAGATGCGACAATTTTGCTTATTAACATACCCGCCGAGATGAAAATGTGCCTCAACCGAAAAGATGATTTTTTGGCACACATTCCGCAACATTACCTTGATTTTCAATGTAAAACTGCACTATTTCCACGCGTTCCTCAATTTTCGTTCAGCGGAAGAATAAAACTAAGTTTCTGTCAAATCAGAAGTGACATTAAGGTCGAGGTGACATTACCAATGTCGAAATAACCGCTAGTTCAAAAAGCAGTTAGATGGCGGACCCTGTATTATCTTGAATCAATTCGAGTGCTTGCATGAACCTCATTTGATATCCGCTCACTATTGAAAGAGATATTTTGTTACTTCAAGAGATCAACTGACGGTGATAAAACTGAGCTTCGATTGGAAGAACTGTATGCTGCCCGTTGGTACGTCAGCGAACGTTGTGTGTGTCAGAGTGTGAAGTTTACTGCAGTAGGGGGTGATCGTCAATGTGTTCCACATTCAGTTTCAATTGAATTGAATGAAGCTTCACTGCACTGGTTGTCCTATCTAGCAGTAAGTCCATGACTTGACGGCATTGAACACAATTCATGTAACGCAAAATGACTTATGTAACATGTATGCTGTTCATTTGGCGTCCATACTCAGTTAAGCATGTGGTTCAAAATAGTGAAGCACGTGGATCAAGTTCCCACACAAAACAACTCATTGCGCATTAATGCCCTCGGCATCTTAGAGTTTTCAAAATTAGATTATTTAAACAAAAAAAAACTCGTTGCGCATCATGCATTGGGTGGAAAGTTTTCATTTCCATACAAAACAACATTTATGTGATGTTCTGGGGTACGTCGAGGCGGATAACATGAAAAAAGAATCGTGCAAATCCGTCAAGCCATTCTTGATTGATGCACGTTCAGACGTGCGCCACTTTGTTTTAGATGTTTAGATAACATGTACAGCCGTTTTATCATAGAACTAACTGACGAAGGTCGATGATTTCTGACACACTTATATGAAGTTTTTCTGAGATGAGATTTTTCGGCCAAAATTGATGAATTATGAAAACAGTGGTTTTTCGTAAGACGAAACGAGCCGATAGTTGTTCGCGAAATGATGGAGAGTGTGAGATGACAAATCTTCCAATGGTATATCGTTACAAATTTCGACATTCTCCTCGTTTAGAATTATGGACGAAATGTTCCTGTAGGTTATTGTTGTGTAAAACACATGGCATATCAAATTATAGGTTTACATGCCATTTTTGTGTTCAACCAGATAAATAAAAGTGCTGGTCAGGTGCTGACACTACCAACTTAAACACTAAACCGTTGAGTTGTTCTCTGTTACTTCTCCGAAATTCAGAGTGTCATAAATTATTTGCTGCTCGCTCACTGCAGTGTTGTGCCTAATTGATTAGTCAGCTGAACAAACATTTCGTTAGGTAAGCTTGTGGTATAAAAACGTACTGACGGGAGCAAGAAAATTATCTTTTGTTGTCCAACTTATTTTCGTAGGAAGTTAAATGCATGTTTTCATTCAATTTTAATATTTCTCATTTAATATGCAATGTATTGAAATCGTTAGAAAAATCTAATGATATTCTCTGGAATCTCAATCAAGCATATCTTCTCAAATCATGTATACGTTTTTGTGTCAAGCTAAGAACTAGAATCCTTTTCTATTTTTATAATATCGTCAAAATTGTGAAACTTGTCTAGTAATAAAGAAATTAATTGTTCTGCTACGTCGAGGATCTGCAAAAAATATATGATTAAATTGAATAAAACGAAAGAACAAAACTATATTCCAACCAAATTTATCATTCACCGTTGAACCTAATCATTACGTGCCTGTCATTACATATCATGATTCAGCATAAAATATTTACTCGGCCATGTGCAGTTCGTGCAAACAAGTAGACAAGAATGTGGTGTTTTCCCTTCCGGTGTGCTTTTACGTCATCAGACACATTTTGTCATATTAGAGCTGTCGCTAACGTTTGGCTCGGACAAGTTCGAACACTATTTGGCCATCTATCTGTGATGGGAAACTGATAAATTTGGCACTCTTCTCTCATAATCTATCGCCGAATGATGGACAACTCGTGCGCCACGTGAACGAAGAGACAAGGAAACTTGTATAGTTCAGAAGCAAAACAAAACAAAATTCAAACGTTTGTGGTTAACCCCGCAAATCATTCAATCGTTGCTAGAAAGTTGGTCAGTGCGATTCAGTTGGTGCTGATGTGCACAGTGTAAACAAGGTCTAGTAGTGCGAGAAATACGCAAGACAGCAGAGCTGCTGTATGTTGTAGGTGCAAGTGCTGTTTGAAATATCGGTAATAAATTAGTAACGTGCTGTTTGTAACAATTAGGAAACCATTTCAAGTTGATCCTGATACTTCGCGATCCGTTTTGCAGTCGATGTGATCGAGAACAACCGTAGGATCTGTTGGGTTTAGTTTTTGGATTACTTCACGAGTTGGTAATTATGTCACACTTTCGTTTATACTGGATGTTTCCACAGCTGTCAACAGGCAAGGTTTTTCTACATTTCTAGGTGGGCCTAACTGACGGCAATGATTGAATCGAGAGAGTCTGGCATTTGTAAGGTTTCACGTGTGTCTTCGCTAACAACTTGTGGCGGTTCTGCGCACGTGTATGCATATCTTTTAAAATTTACGATATTTTATCTTATCAGTGGATGATAGAATTTTTCTCTTCTATAAAGATATACGGAACATCTTCTCGACAGTCAGTTGACTAGCAGCATCCCAACTAGTGAAACATTCCCGGTGACCATGGATCCCGTCGCGCTTGGACTAACAGAAGAAGACGTAGAATTAATAGTGAAACGATATCTTCAGGAGAAACGGGACAAGTATAATGCGAAATTTCGAGTGCTTTCGTATCACATGAAACGTATTAGTGAAGAACCGATTGGTTATCTAGGAGATCATTACTTTCTGAATGTGGTGTTGCGAGAAAAAATGGTGCACTATTCCGAAGAGGATGAAGAATATGCCGAGGAAGAATATTTAAGCTTTTTCATGAAAATTTTACCGGAGCACGTTCCAAAATTAGCAGAATACGTGCGGGAGATGGGTTGTTTCAAAAAGGAAATCCAACTCTATACCCATCTGATACCCAGGTTGCAGGACATTTCAATCGGAACTACACCATTCGCGCCTAGAGCCTATCTCACGAAAAATGACACTTTGATCGTTTCTGAAAATCTCCAGGCTGAAGGGTACCGCATGGTGGAAAATAACAAAGGTCTGCTTGATTTTGCCCACCTAGAAGTAGCACTTAAGTCCTTAGCTAAACTGCATGCTGCATCGTTGGTTTTGGAGGAACGGACCAAGCAGCCAATTACGAAACTTTATTCCGGTCATCTGAATGAAAATGCGTACATAGATGATGATACTTACGTACGCAAGACAAATCTAGAGAATGCAATAAAAGTTCTATGCGAACTGATAAAACGTATCGATAAATACAAAAATTCCGATCGGTTAAAATTTATCTTAGAAAAATTTCCACAAATTATTAGAAAAATTTACGATTTCGCTAAGCCCTCAACTGTGTACAGGAACGTTTTCAACCACGGTGATCTGTGGAACAACAATCTAATGTTCAAGTACGAAGAAACAGCGAACAAATCACGGACTAACAGCGACGCAGGTAATTGTCTCTTTCGACCCATACTAACAAACCGCTCGACGGTGAGCTGACACTGCTACTAACCTGCTTCCTTCCAGTGCCTGTGGATGTGGTACTTGTCGACTATCAGTTTTCCCGTCTAGCACCGCCGGCCTACGATGTGATGTCGCTTATCATGATATCTACTGTTAGCACGTACCGTGACCAGTATCTTGAAGCTTGGAAAAATATTTACTATGATGCGTTAACCGCACTCTTAGCGCAGTACTGTCCCCTGAATGCCAAGGAAATCTTGCCCGAAGCGGTGTTCCTTCAGTCGTGTCAGGAATACCATCTGGCGGGGCTGATTGAGAGTTGTATGTACTTTCACTGGCCACCGAAGCCCGACTGCTACGAAATGGCCGCCGACGCTGATTGGTTCGAAGAGTCACGAAAGCCGGAAATTTTCGTGAAAGCTGCTATTAACGGGTTCGAACGTTACACCGACTATCGGTTACGAATCAGTGATATGATCATGCAAATTGTTGATGGCTATGTGTTGACTTAATAAACATAAGTGATGTTGTACTTATTTGTTGCTCTTCGTTGTCTGTTTCATTTGTTTATTTATTCATTTGTAAAATCAACATATCGTACTAATATCTGTTATCGCTTTACATGTTTAATCACGTTTTCTGAAAAACCAAAATAAAATCAGACAACAATGTAACGATAAAAAAAACATGTGCGACGTTTCATTATTTTTACTTTAATATTCTAATGGAACTGGAGAAAAAAACTAAAAAAACGATTTCCCATTAGGTCACATAAAGTTCTAGTTGGTCATTTCATTTGATCAGGATGCTCGTCATTTCCTTGATCAATACTGAATAGAATGTGAGGTTGATAATTGCTGGAATGAGATCGCCATAGTTGACTCCAGATCAAAATCACGAACGCGAGTGCACTTCGAAAACGAGTTTGGCCATGCTTATGCGAAATCAGATAGACTTCTGGCATCGAACATATTCTGAATCCACTATTTCACACTAGGGAGTAGAATGATCACCTGACAAAGGACTGAAGACGGCACAATGGTTCCGAAGCAGCCAAGAGAGACTCAAGGGATCGGGAAGATCATGGTTTCGCTTCACTGGGATTCTTATGGCTTAATTTTCTTGACCTCGAAAGGGAAAAATATCAACAGCGAGTACGATCACTGCGAAACAGTATCACATGATGTGGAAAACCTTTTCTTATTCCAATACATTAGAACTTGATCATTGATCACTTTAAAAAAAAAACCCTTCTTAATCCACCTAGTGGTGTGCTTATGCTTTCTTTTCTTTCATAACAGTCTCATGAAAATATATTTCATACTTTTATTAAATAATTTCGGATACTAATTTTGACACCAATTGATTCAGATTGATTCGAGTAGTTCACACAAACATGCTTCAGAGTTTATGCATCATTTTTCCAAACTAGTTCTTACATTTGCGTTGCCTATTTGTATGAGAAGAGTGATGCTAATCTAAAAAAAAACGTGCTTGATCCACCTAGCAGTGAGATGATACCTTTTTTTATCATCCGCATGTGTTTTTTGAATGAATATTCTTCGGTGTTTTATTTCGCATGACATTATTTTAATGATATTCAAGCGGCAATTTAAAGTTCTATTCATTCATTACCCTGTAATGTCGAAACTGCAAATCGGATCGAATTTTAATCTAAACGTATAATGATCGATTGAACCTTCCATGAGATGTCGAAATAAATTCCATTTTAGAGCTTACGGTTACTCACGGTACTACCAGAACCAGTATTAAGGAACCAGCATAACCGGAAACGATTCGTATGGCCATAATATAAGTCGATTCAAAAAAATTTTTTTTCGAGATGACACTAAATCTCGACGTTTCATGCAACTCTAAGCCTTTTGGCATTAAAAATTCATCTCGAAAAATAAAAAACATCTCGAAAAAAAAAGATTTAGTGTCATCTCGAAAAAAATATGGGTTTCCGAGGCTCCGTTCGAAAGTCGGTTTTCCAGCAATTTTAATACCTTCCTAGAAAGAAAAGCAAAAGGTTTTTTATAAAACAAATCATATTTACGTATAACTAAACAGGCTTCTCATCCAAAGAGCCGCATGTGGCTCGCGAGCCGCTGATTGCGAACCTTTAAATAACCTGATAGTAATTTTCAAAAGCGTCCAGAGCTTTAAAAATCGGTTCAAGCATAAGAAGTTTTGACGCATTGAAGAACACTGCAATTTGTCGTGGATGTCACCTATAGATTACATCTCCCGAACCAGATATGTTCGCTACAACTCTTTTAAACCTGATCAATGACCTCATAATAGCTTTCAAATAAGCCTATCTTCTTATAAAAAAAAGTTCAATGGTCCTTCGTCCAATACGTTGGATCGTTGGTATAATGAACGTCCGATTAATCGTTCAACGGGAGGCCAACACGGGACCTTCGTTTGCCGATTTTGAAACGGACCATTGAACCGAGCGCCGTTTTTTTTCGTTCAGCAAACTCGGCGGACGGAGGTCCTTTGTTGAGTCATTTTCAATATGAGGCGTTGGAGCACTGTTGAACTAGTTTTACTGGAGAGTTTTGGAAGTTTCTAACTATTTATTTTTTGAATGAACACTACATAGGGTAACAGAGGTATTTTAGCCACTTCATATATTTTGGCCTAACCTAACAAACTGTATGGATTTAATCGATGTTATGTAACCCATGTTGCATCAATTTGAAGCTAATCACATTAAATTGTGGAAGGATTTTTCAAAGATATTAGAACATTTGGTGGATATTTTTTCAAAGTGGGCCAAAATAAAATCAATCTTAAAGTGGACAAAAATACCTCTGTTACCCTACCTGTAGAATACTTCTACTTCAGGATGAAGGGGAAAGACACCTTGCAAGCGTATAGGTAGTGTCAATAATGTGTGCGTAAAAACAAGTTCCATAATCTTTTTTCCGGATTGGATCAGATAAAACTATCATACCTTATGATCAAAAAAGAACCGGAATTTTCATTTTAAAATTCCCGCGTTTGTCCAATCGGTAAACTTTTATTCTCTCAACCAGTGCGGTAAAATTTCATTTTCAATCGAATAAAATAAGATGAAAATGAAATTTATAGCCGCTGACAGTCAGCATATCCCTACTAATTCATTTGACTTTCGCTGCCATTTTCAAGTGAAGCTCCCGGAATTCATCGTCAGTTGAATAATCGTATCTAGTCATTTGAAGTTTTGCTTGCTCAGTTTCGAGTGCCAATTAGTATAGCTGCTTCAGTGTCTTCGCTCTTGGTAGTAAGCAGATTCGAACGAATAGAATTGTAAATGGAGTAAAGTATTAAAAATGAAAACTGAAGGAGGAAACAATTAATTTATGTGTATTCTGTGATTGGCATTTCAGCTATCTGATTAGTTGTTCATCTATTATCTTGAACCAATTCGAATGTTTACATGAACCTCATTTGAAGGCCGCTCTCACACTATTGAAAGAGATATTTTGTTACTTCAAGAGATCAACTGACGGTGGTTAAACTGAGCCTCGATTGAAGAGAAACGAGTGATGAATTGAATGCTGCCCGTTCGGGCCGTCAGCAAACATTGTGTGTGTGTCAGAGAGTGAAGTTTACTGCATTAGAGAGATCGTCAATGTGTTCCACATTCAATTTCAATTGAATTGAATGAAGTTTTACAGCACTGCTCTCATTAAAACAGTGCCTGAACGACATATTGAACAATAATTATCTAATCACTATAGTCTGGGTCCCGGCTCATTGCTCCATTCCTGGCAATGAAAGAGCCGATATTTTAGCCAAACGTGGTGCTATTGAGGGTGACATTTATGAGCGACCGATTGCTTTCAACGAATTCTATAGCTCGTCTCGCCAAAGAACACTTGCCAGCTGGCAAGCATCTTGGGATAGAGATGATCTGGGTCGGTGGATGCACTCAATTATTCCGAAAATATCGACAAAGGCATGGTTCAGGGGACTGGATGTGAGTAGGGATTTCATTCGTGTGATGTCCAGACTCATGTCCAATCACTACACGTTAGATGCACATCTCCTTCGAATTGGGCTCTCCGAGACTAATCATTGTGCTTGCGGAGAAGGTTATCGGGATATTGATCATGTCGTTTGGACATGCGTGGAGTATCGTGATGTCAGATCTCAACTAATAAATTCTTTGCGTACCCAAGGTAGACTATCCAATATCCCAGTTCGAGACATTCTTGCTTGTCGTGACCTTTCATACATGAAACTTATTTATCATTTCATAAAGAAAATTGGAGTTTCAATTTAATAAAGGCCCCTTTTAAGACTTAGTTCTGATCCCAGCTGCGTCCATGAGTTCAACCAATAGCTAAATTAGAATAAAAATTATGTAATGATACAAACAAACTCGAAACAGTTTATGAAATTATCAACAAAATGTCTGAAAATAACAGCTTATTTTATAATTTATAGAAGTTAATCGTTTGGTTCAAATAATATTTCCGAGTAGATTTCATAATTAATGACGAGTTACCTAAGCTGATATTTAAGCTATAAGAGAATATGTTTTAATAAATTCAAAACGTTGTGACTATGTTAGAATTAAATTAGGATAAGAATATTATGTAAAAGTGATGCTACGGCGAAGAAAAACTTATGTAAACTGCCTTAAGAAATAAACGTATTTATGGAAAAAAAAGCACTGCTCTCAACATTGGCAACACTTTTATACACATTCTGGTGATGAGATGTGGATCTATGAATATGACGTCGAAACCGCACAACTATCGACCGAATGGCGCTTCAAAGGCGAGCCGTTGTTCTAAATTTTCATCCATTATAAAAATCGCCACACGAAATTTTTTCAACTTCTTTGTATAGACGCTAAACAAAAACTAATCGTACGATATGCGTCAAAATTTGACAGAATGTGTATAAAAGTGTTACCAACGTTGAGAGAATAAAAGTTTACCGATTGGACAAGCGCGGGAATTTTAAAATGAAAATTCCGGTTCTTTTTTGATCATAAGGTACATTATTCATACTAATCATCGGCAATGGACAATGCACTCATGATTAAAAACAAATAAACCGGAATCCGAAAACAAATTCAACACTGAAGATTTATATCGAGAATATTTAAACCTCACAACCAGCAACATTTCCCAATCGTTTCGACGTTTGGGAAAATGAATCGTTCGTCACTTGAGGTTCACCATCTCACTCACCATGGAATGAACCTGTCAAGTCACCAGAGTCGTCTCGTAGAATAGGGTGACTACAGTCATGTGACAGCGAGGTGAGATTTGTCGAGTCACCTCACTCGACTCGCAGAACAAGGGCCACTATGTAACACATGGATCAATAACTCTCGAGACTAAAGCAGAGATGGCGCTCGTAGTAAACCAGTAACCACGTCTTTCTAGAGTACTAACCTTTGCTTGAAACGGGGCAAAATTTTAAGTCGATCCGACCAGAAACAGCTGAGTTATCGAGGTTGGAGTAAAGTCGTTTTGTAGTTTGTTAAAAAAATGAAAAAAACCGAGTTTCGTGTTTTGATAAAACATTGTTTTTTAATGGTAAAAGCACCGTTCAAGCGAAACAATGGATTGAAAAATATCGGTGGTTCGCCGAGTTTAAACGTGGTCGTACCGGCACAAATGACGCGGAACGCACGGGTAGACCTGTGGAAGCCGTTACACCGGAAAATGTGAGTGAAGTGACAAAAATTATAATGAAAGATCGTAAAGTGAAGCTCCGTAAAATTGCTGAGATGACACAGATATCATATGGAAGTGTATTTACTATCCTTCATGAAAAATTGAGCATGAAAAAGGTTTTTTTCCAAGTGGGTGCCGCGATTGCTTTCGATGGAACAAAAACAGCAACGAGTCGATGATTCAGAAAGCAGTTTATCGCTTTTTACTCGCAACAAAAAAGATTTCTTGCGTCGTTACGTGACCATGGACGAAACATGGATACATCACTACACTCCAGAGTTGAAGCGGCATTCATCTGAGTGGCGCACAGCTGGCGAAAGCCGTCCGAAGCGTCCGAAAACGCAACAGTCAGCTGGCAAAGTCATGGCGTCAGTTTTTTGGGATACGCATGGCGTGATTTTCATTGACTACCTCGAAAAAGGTAAATCGATCAACAGTGATTATTATATTGACTTACTGGTGCGTGTGAAGGAGGAAATCGCAAAAAAACGACCGCACATGAAAATTCTTTTTCATCAAGACAATGCACCCTGCCACAAGTCGATGAAAACAATGGCGAAATTGAACGAAATGGGCTTTGATCTGCTTTCCCACCCCCCATACTCGCCAGATTTAGCCCCCAGTGACTGCTGGCTCTTTGCTGATCTTAAAAAAATGCTCCAGGGAAAAAGATTTGGCTCAAATGAGGAGGTCATCGCTGAAACGGAAGCTTATTTTGAATCGAAAGATAGTTTTTTTTTTTTATAAACATGGTATTGAAAAATTGGAAAAACGTTGGAACCATTGTATCACCCTAAGAGGTGATTATGTTGATGAATAAAAAAAAATTTGCAAAAAAATGTTGTTTCCATTGTTAGTCTCGGGACTTATTGATCCATGTGTTATGTACTTCATCATGTAAAATTTTG
Source organism: Malaya genurostris (assembly GCF_030247185.1). Classification (NCBI taxonomy): domain Eukaryota; kingdom Metazoa; phylum Arthropoda; class Insecta; order Diptera; family Culicidae; genus Malaya; species Malaya genurostris. The sequence goes on from NC_080571.1 coordinate 331,024,703, forward strand.
TAGGAATAAATAGTGTTTAATTATTTAATAATTCTAACCATTAGTTAGAAAGAAAGACACCCTAGGCAACCATACGTTCGGATAAAAGGGAATGATTTGGTTCAAGCTGCAATCAAACTTCATGAATTAGATTTTTTATCGTGACCTCGCAAATGAACAAGCAAGCATTCATCCTTGACAGTTCAGCAGAACTGTTTACAAACAAGCTTAAAAAATCGAATAACACATCTCGTCATCTTGACACTTCACAACTAAAAGCTTTTATTTAATAAATCTCTGAAACGAACCGTATCGAATTGTTAACAAATGTTTTGAAACTCTATTTTGCCGATGAGGGCGGTGAACGGTCCCATCCGTTTGTCAACAAACAAACAAAAAGTCTGTACCTCTGTTACCCAACATTGTTCAGATTTGAAGCAACGAGAATATTCGCCCCGAACTAGTTTTAGGGTAACAGAAGTATTATGGGCACTTCATATATTTTGGCCTACCTAACAAACTATATGGATTGGCCCGATGTTAAGTAACCCATGTTGCATCAATTTGAAGCTAATCACATTAAATTACCTATTACGGAAAGGTTTTTCAAAGATATTACAGCATTTGGTGGATATTTGTACAAAGTTGGCCAAAATAAAATAAATCCTCAAGTGGGCCAAAATACCTTTGTTACCCTATACTTTGAAATCGTTAAAGGTTGCAGGTGTACTGTTAAGCAGAAAGATTTTTTTCAGATTCTGTGGAACTTTTAGAAAAATAGGGAGGAGTAAAAAGATGTATTGTCTGCCCAAATTGATTGGAATCCTCTTTTTAACACTATGGTCTCCACGCTTAGAAAAAGTTACTCAAAGTTTGAGTACTAGTTACTCATTTTCAAATGATACATGGAAACGTCAAAAATTGAGTAGTTATCATCAATGATATTGAGTAACTCCTACTCTAAATTTGAGTTTAACGCAATAACTCGTTTTTTTTGTTACTATTCGCAAGATCAGTCTAAAAGTTGTAATAACCATTTGTAGCAACAGGTTGTATATTTTGTTAGTGAGATCGCGTATTTCGAGGGTGAGTCACTCAACACAAACGGTGTTGTGTCTGCAAAAACCGGAATGATAAACTCCGTGTTGTGCTTTACAATGAAACCGAATATGCTCAAATGTCATTTATGAGGAATAAGTGTATGATTGGTGCCTGAGCAAATTTGCTTTCACCACTTGATATAGTACTGAGTTCAATTACCTAATATTTTAATACAATACACTCAGAAAATGAGCAATGTTTTGCAAATTTGGTATATGTGAAATAAAATTTCACTCAAAATTTGAGTGATAGTTACTCTATTTTTGGTACATGTACAAATAAAGTATTACTCAGTAAATGAGTAGATTTTACCCAAATATCGTTTCCAGTGGAAGAACTCAAATTTGAGTAACTTCGGAGTTACTCTAAATTAGAGTTGTTCCACTTTTTCTGTAGATGAGTGAGATCTTACTCATTTTTGAGTAACTATTTTTAAGCGTGTCTGTTTCAGTGTACTGTCACGTAAAACCTTACAATTGCACAATTCGACAGCCACAGTAAAACTCTCACTCCTTCTCCTCTCACTGAAAACGGGTAACTGTGTTCTCTCTTTTTCTCATTGCAGGCTTGGCTGAAGGTGGTGCTGACGGTCTGTATGCTTCTGGTGAACGACGTCGTCGCAAACAGTCTTCTGTCTATCGACCAAATCCGTTCGACTTTTCCAACCTGCTGAAGACAGGAATCCTTCGGCCTTTGGTTTGCATTATGATTGATTTCCAAATTGCTCGATACTCCCCGCCTGTGTACGATCTGATGTCCCTGTTAACTACCACGACGACCAGTGCGTTCCGGGAGGTCTATCTGGAACGATTGGTTGCTTTGTATTACGAGTATTTCAAACGAGAACTGGAATGGTTTCAGATTGATGTGGAGTGGATTTTCCCGGGAAATCAGTACAAAGAGTCTTGCGAGGAGTACAAATTGGCTGGATTAATCGATAGTATTCTGTTTCGGCATTTGACACTGCTTCCAACCGAATTGGTTTCAAATTGCAGGGAATGTCCTATTCCGATATCGTTTGAAAATTTGATGGAAAATTCTATATTCAAACTGTGTACGAAGGCATGGGATTCCTGTGAAAATTATCGATTTTTGATAGCAGATTTGTTAGCTGACCTAGTCGACACATACATTTTGGAATCCTGAGTTCCATATTGTACCTACTAGTTTTTTATTTACACAGGCGAACCATTACCAGTTTCCTGTATGCTTCTGGACTTTCAACTATCACGCTATGCGCCACCCGCACTCGATGTTCTCACAATCATTTCGTTGGGAAGCAACAGCGATTTTCGTGCCAAGCATTTGGGTGCACTGCTGAATGCCTACTACTCAGAACTTCTAGGAATCGTGCTTGCTCATAACTTGGATATGGAAAAAAATCTGCCACGCAACGAATTCGATGCCTCCTGTGATCACTATTACCTAGCAGGATTAATCGAAAACTGTTTGTTTAGTCTTACAATTTTGATTCCCATGGACTTGGCCAAACCACTGATGGGTTCATCGGAGTCCTTCGACAAGTTCATCCACGAAGGCCAAGCGAAAGTCAAACTTTGTTTGAAGGCATACGAGCAGGACGAAACATTCCGTATCCGTCTTACCGATATGCTGTCGGAGATAATCGAAAAGTACATTATTTGATACAATCATAAACCACTGAATAATTAATTATGCTGCTGTGATTATATTGCCAATAAAACACTTGTAACCTGTCAAATTGATCGCGATAATGTAATCGAGCTCATATCATAGCCTAATTTGCATTCCAAACATGTAGCCCGAGAGGCGTGTGCCTTGATTGGGGTTTTAGCCTTCTTCTTTTGAATCGGTGCGTCTCCTCGGAAGGAGCTTACATTTGGCTACAATGCGATTCGTAGACATTATCAAAGAGTATTTATTCAATACGACGATTCACGGTGTTCGGTTCATTGCCGATGGCACTTATCACGTGTCGGAAAGGTGAGCTCATATTTGTTCGCAATGTGATTTCTAGCGATCATTAATGAGTTGGTTTAAAAACGTTGGTCTTAGTCTGTTAAAAACAATATCATTTGGTGCAATAATTTCAATTTCAGAATATTTTGGAGTATTTGTGTCGTAGTCTCCTGGTTTGGTTCCGCTTTGCTCATCATTGCCACGTTGGAAGCCTTCCGAACCAGTGCGATATCGTTCGTGGTCGAAACGAATTACCTGGACTGGAACACCAGATTTCCATCGATTGTGGTGTGTGAGATGCGGAACATGGAACGCATTCAAATGGTGGCCGATGAGTATTGTCAGAGGTTTCCTTTAAATTGCCAAACTTAATGAATGGGATTATTTTCCTAAACAGATTATGGGGTGAAGACCATGATTTTGCAATGGAGGAAATTCTGAATGAAATCGGTTACTTCCGAGGAGAATCCTACCACACGGTTAGCGAATGCACCGGAGATGAGAAACCGGAGAGCTGCTTCAGTAGTAATTTTTCGGACTATGCTCGGTTAGTTCGAAGCCCTTGCGAAAACACATTGGCTGACTGTTTTTGGAACGATCAACCGTTCGATTGTTGTAAATATTTTCAACCAATGGAAACGGAAATTGGACTGTGTTATGCAGTGAATTCGATTCAATCGAGTGCCGACAATCCTCTGAAGATCGACATGACATCGAACAAAACCACTGGATTGGGTCGGTTAAGGGTTACGATATTAACTGAAGCGTATGTGTTCACCTTGGGAGAAGAGGATGTTCCCAACTTGATCACACCCAAGTCTGAAGTTGTGATCGTCGATTATTACATTGCCTACAGGTACAGACATTAAATGGTTTTAAAATTGACGGAAAATTGTAATCTGTTTTTTTTTTCCTAAGACGTCAAATATCGATCAAATACATTGAAAACGACCCAGAAACAAAGCAGGTCAGTGTAGAACAACGCAAATGTCGTTATCCGGACGAGAACAATTTGGATGTCCACGCCTACTACAGTTACAGTGCCTGCTCAGTGCAGTGTCGAAAAGACAAGCAGTTAAAAACCTGCAATTGCACCAATCATCTAATGCCGAACACTGGTAAGTGAAATTTTTGCAACACAGCAATTTGTTGACTAACAACAAATTCCTACAATTAAATAATTCCTTCCACAGATCCCGCACTGAAGTGCAACATGACCGGTTTGGTTTGCTTGAATGCGCATTACGAGGACTTGACGGTTGTGATTCCACGCTGGTCTACCGGGAAGGGCGTCGTCTGTGACTGTTTGCCTTCCTGCTCCGAGGTGGACATCAGCGTGGTGCACGACTCGCGTGAAAGTCTCTTTACTTCGGAAAAGCGTTACTCCACCATCGATATCGGTCTAGCGGCCCTCCCGACCGAGCGCTACAAGCGGAATGTAGTCCGCGGTCGGCTCGATCTCGTTGGTAAGCAGCTCAGTTCGCTCGGACCCCACTGGGAAAAGGCTTAATCTAATCATTTCATTTCGCTATTGCACTATATTTTCCTGCTGCTCCTGTCGAGGCAGTCTCCATAGGTGGCACCACCGGTCTGTTCGTGGGCGCGAGTTTGCTTTCATTTGTCGAGATAGTCTATTACTTTACGATTCGTCCCTACGGAACGGCCGTTTCAAGAAAAAATCGCCTTCAAACTCGGCAAGAGAATCAGTAATAGATCTACAGTCACCTTGCCACGCTGGGTTGGCGCACCAGAGCAGCCGGTGGAAACTTTGCATCTTTCACCTGTTATGTGAGTGTCGTAAAATTAATAGGCGTATGAAATTAGTGAAGTAGAAAAAATCTCATTCTTGTTGCTTCACAAATTGGATTGCATTCAAATGACATGTACATGTACTTATATACCTTGTGAAATTTTAATCTTTGAAAAGTATAGCATAAAAATCAATTTCTGTCAAACGTTTAGAGAAAATATTCCAGTTTTTATTATAAGGCAATGATTCGACGACGTTGATGTCTTCGAAGTCATACCGCAGCGGATCCTCATGTTCCAACAGATTCAAATTTAAAGATATTTGGGTTCTGGAAATATTTTTAAATAACACATTGGGGTTCCGTTTCGCAAACATCCGCGTCTCTCTCTCTCTCTCTCTCTCTCTCTCTCTCTACTTCACTGAGTAGAAACATTTTAGGCTTCTTTTTGGTTGATTGACGGTTGAGCTCTCTTCATTTTTTTTTGGAAAAAAGTTTTGATATGTGTATTCAGGGCTGTCCATGACTGTCATTGTCCATGGGGCCCGGAAATTTAAAGATTCAAAAGTGTTTCTTATTTTTCATAGTAAAAAAATATTCAATAATCTATATTTGTGTATCGTTGCGACCGATCTACAAATTTTGCAAAATTTTACAAACACCAGGCTCAGTCAAAGCCGAAGAGAACAAAATGTGCCTGACGGGTCTTACGAGGGCGGATAGGCCTTAGATGTAATTCTTGCGAGAGTCGCGTTTTGCTGCGGGAAATACACGGAGGGCTTATTTTTATGTATAGGGGCCCGTAATATTGCAATCCCCCCGGGCTTTGCTACTTAGCCATTGTGGACTAGCTGGTGCACCTTCTTGCGAACGCTCCTCGTTAAATTCCGTACAGACTTCTTGGCGACAAGTTTTGTAACTTTTTTCCAATCCTTTTCGAACTGTTGAATGGTTTCGCGTGCCGCGACATGTTTCCTAAGATGTGCCTTCGTTAATGCCCAACATTCCTCAATTGGTCGAAGTTGTGGGCAATTTGGTGGATTCATGTCTTTTGGTAAGAAAGTGACATTTTTGGTAGTATACCATTCTATTGTTGATTTCGAGTAGTGGCAAGAAGCAAGATCTCGCCAGAAGACAACAGGATCCTTGTGGCTTCGAATCATGGGTAGAAGTCGTTTTTTGTAAACATTCCTTGATGTATATTTCGCTGTTCATTGAAGCAGTTGTGATAAAGGGTTTCGAAATCTTACCGCAGCTACAAATTGCTTGCCAGACCATAGCTTTCTTACCAAATTTTTCGACTTCAATCGATGTCTCGGACTGGTTTAACACTTGCCCTTCTCGCACCGTATAATATTGTGGTCCCGGCAAGGATTTGCAATCGAGTTTCACGTAGGATTCGTCGTCCATGATTATGCAGTTCAAATTTCCAGCAAAAATCGTATTGTACAGCTTTCGAACCCTCGGCCTGATCGATGCTTCTTGTTTCGGACTACGTTTTGGTTGTTTCTGCTTCTTTTAGGTTCGAAGATTTAATCGTTCTTTAGCACGAAGAACATTTGACTTCGAAGTGCCCACTTGTTTGGCCACATCCCGAACTGAAACCTCCTTCTTTTGCTCGAACGCCTTCAGTATACGTTTATCCAACTGAGGGTTAGCAGGACCGGCTTTTTCACTCACTCCTTCCATTTTTGCAATCTTGCGCAGTGACAGTCCGCGTTCTGTGCCCCGTTTGTACACAATTTTTCGACGTTTTTCTGCTGAAAGTCCACGCATTTCGAAACAAACTAATGAAAACGAATAAACAACTGCACAAGTGGTTAGAGAAGAGTGTAAATAACAGGACGCAGCCATAAAAATTGACAGATTCTGAACCAATGCGAAATCGCAGCGGTTTTTGGTTGCGTCTATACTTTCTGGGACGGTCTTTACAGAAGCAGTATTCGAAATATACGCTGCAAATGCACTCAATTTTCTCGGAATTTTATAAACCGATTTGTACTAACTAAGATGCAAATAAAAAGTAGTCAGAGATCACTCAACAGATTTTATTCAACTAATATTCAAATTTTAGACCTCGTAGTCTCATAGGTTGCTATTGAATTTCATCTGGATCCGACTTCCGGTTCGGGAGCTATGGGGTAAAATGTACAAAATGAACTAAAAACGTGCAATCGTTTTTCTCAGAGACCGTTAATCCAATTTTTTATACTTAAATTCAAATGAAAGGTCTCACGGTGCCATACAGAATTCCTGAAATTAATCCAGATACGACTTCCGGTGTAAGAAGACTCGGATACTGCGTGCGTCCCCCTCCATTTGATCGATTCACCTTGCTCGCTAAGCTTCTCTTTTTTTTGTGTCTGCCGAATCACATTCAAAAACCGTTTTCAAATGTTTGCCGTCCGTTATCCTGATGACATGCCCAGCCGGTCGAAGCTGTCCAATTTCAGCTGTACGTATGATAGGTGGATTTCCAAGCAGCTGTTGAAAACCGTGGTTTATACGCCGTTGATTAATTTCTTGTGGTGACGTATTACTTTTCTTGTATCTTTATCCGCAGTCATGAACGAATTCATGAACCACCACCACAGACTAACAGACAGGACACTCAAATTAGATTCTTCAATCATTTTAACGGTCATTTCGAATATTCCTTTATTTGGGACAGTACTCACATGTGTCATGATGGCGCCACGTTACCCTATCAAAAACATCCTATCTGTCATCTAGACTGTGTTTATTTTTTTCATTTATCAACAGAGTTGCCATTCATACAGAATTACCTGTAATGTATTGATTTGTATACGTCCATGCGAATTTCATGCAGGATACAGATTTAATACATATTGCCAAAACTATATACATAAATGTGCCTACTTCTCATCCTCCAACGCAATACAAAATCGAACCCGTTTTGTTACAATATTTACTTGCTTCTGGTCTGCCGCCACTTAATTTCGGGTGAAAATTACCAACACAATAAAAAATAATCTAGATGAGAAACGTTGAGAAAAATAAATGGTTACCTTCTAACATCGCGAAAAAGTTAAATATATTATCAACGTAATCCAATAATTTATTGTGACGATTCATTTTCAAATATTTTGATGAAATCAGGCATCCCTGCAAGCAGCTGATCGGTGTTGACAAACGAGGGGAAACCAACTAGTAAAAAAACTTTTACGTAACACAAGGGGTGTACAGATAGTAAATAGTTCGCGCAGTACAATATAGGTGGAACTAGTGCATCACGAAAAATTATTTATATAAGAATTTACTCATACTGTCATGTCTGTTAGTCTGTGCCACCACGATATCATCGCCACGCACCATTATTCGAGTTGGAAGGTGCTATATTTTAAAGCCTTTCCCTTTCATACATTTTGTTTCGACGGATATATTGTCAGTCCGATCCCAGTTTGATTCATCCGTCTTTATGAGCTTAGGCCGTTTGATTTTAGCTGTCTTGTTGAGCAATTTCAGGCAACATGACTATTCATACCATGTGATACAGAACGTCGACGAACATTTTACCTTAAAACTGATAGTTTTTTAGATTTTGATGGTTTCGAATTTTCCTTGATTTTGCGCTTGGTATCTAGGAATACTTTTTTCTGCAAAAAAACTATAATTTAGTTGTCCTTTAGAAGTTTTACTAAATATAGTTATTAATTGATTTGAATAAAATAAATGTAAAATGACCTATCAGTTCATAAATAAAAATTTTAAACCGTATATTAAAACCTAAATATTTGTCAATTCATTAGTTCTGATTCATGTTTCTCTCACCGATCCTTCCTCATGAAAATTCTTTCTTAAGCCCTGAGTTTAAGTTGTAGACGCATGGTATTTAGTTCTAAAGGCATGTGATATATGATTTTAGAGCTAAATACCATGCGTCTCCATCGGATGATGACAATTTGATGGGGACGCATGGTTTTCCGAATGATTCATTTTTTCAAAGTCTGATATTATATCCGTCCACATTTTTTTTTAAAATCTGAAAAAATTACAGAGTAATGTACTCATAAATGATTTATTTTTGTTGTAAAATCTAGAGTGGTATCAAAATTGTAAGTGCGATTAAAAAAAAATCGAAAGTTTTCAACCTTTTTTTCACATGAAATACATTTTCGAAAATTTTGAAAAAAAAATCCGAAAGGTTTCCCATAACAGTTTGGCTGAAAAATTCGTATCGTTTAATAGAAACACACATTTTGTTTTGCCAAAATTCGTTTTTATTATTCAACATAATTGCCATCAGAGGCGATACAGCGATTATAGCGATCTTCCAATTTTTCGATACCATTTTTGTAGTACGATTTGTCCTTCACCTCAAAATAGGCCTCAGTTTCAGCGATTACCTCTTCATTGCTTCTAAATTTTTTACCAGCGAGCATTCTCTTGAGGTCTGAGAACAGGAAAAAGGCACTGGGGGCCAAATCTGGAGAATACGGTGGATGAGGGAGCAATTCGAAGGCCAATTCGTTCAATTTCAGCATGGTTTCCATCGACTTACGACACGGTGCATTGTCTTGATGAAACAAAACTTTTTTCTTCTTCAAATGAGGCCGTTTTTTTTTAAATTTCGTCCTTCAAACGCTCTAATAACGCTATATAATAGTCACTGTTGATGGTTTTTCCCTTTTCAAGGTAGTCGATGAAAATTTTACCACTCGAATCCCAAAACACAGACGCCACAACCTTACCGGCCGATTGTTGAGTCTTTCCACGCTTTGGGTTCGGTTCATCGCGTGCAGTCCACTCAGCTGACTGTCGATTGGACTCCGGAGTGAAGTGATGGAGCCATGTTTCGTCCATTGTTATATATCGACGAAAAAAATCGGTTTTATTTCGATATAACAGCTCCAAACACTGCTCAGAATCATCAATTCGTTGTTGTTTTTGATCGATTGTGAGCTCACGCGGCACCCATTTTGCACAAAGCTTTCTCATATCAATATATTCGTGAATAATATGTCCAACACGTTCCTTTGATATCTTTAGGGTGTCAGCTATCTCGATCAACTTCACTTTACGGTCATTGAAAATCATTTTTCACGTTTTCATCGGTAACAGCCTCTTTTGGACGTCCACTGCATTCATCGTTATGACCAGTACGAAATTTTGCAAACCACTTACGAATTGTTGCTTCGCCCGGTGCAGAGTCTGGATAACACTCATCAAGCCATTTTTTGGTATCGGCGGCACTTTTTTTCATCAAAAAGTAGTGTTTCATCAACACACGAAATTCATTTTTTCCATTTTTTTCACATTAACAAAAGTAGCTTCACTCAAAATGCAATATCTCACAAACTAATAATCAGACAGCTGTCAAGTTTATACACGTATCTTTTGAAGGTTGGTACTAACTGAAAATGGTATGGATTTAATTCTAGTGGCGCCCTCTCATAGAAACGATACGAACTTTTCAGCCGATCTGTTAATTCCTAAAATATTCCTGATTTTTTTCAATTTTTTTGCTAAAGCGGTTTTTGAAAAAATTAAATAAAATGAAAATCAGAAGAACCACCCTAACTCCACCAATATGGCAGTTAAAGGGTTAAAATATTGGGAAAATCATCTCCAATATAAACCCTTTCAAATAGCGTATATCAATTTTTTTCTGTTTGGCGGCAGTTTTTTTTCTATGCAAACCCGGCTACACCCTCTATCATTTCATTTGTAATTGGATTTATACAATTTAACAATCCTTCAATTCGGAAACATTTACTTTGAACCTGTAGGGCAACGACGTTTCAGTATTTCAATAGCATATTATTGAAAAATTGGTTTGAATTGACCTATGTTTTCACGAACTATTAACAGCTTGCAATGATGATTCCTCTAGCACAGCGGACCTTGCATTTCATTCAGTGGGGGCTCTAGTTCGATGTATGAAATTAGATTTTTAGAACTGATTTAATAGATTTTTTAGCGAAGGACGGTTATAGCATGATGATTTAGTCAATATTTTTCAGGCAGCTCACCTGGGTTCGATTCCCAACCCCGCACATAGGGTCAGAGAGTTTTTCTGGCTCGAAGAGGCGAATGACTGTAAGGTTAATGCCTCTGTAATCGAAACAACAAATAAGTCGAATTTTTAAATTAGCTAGTTTTCCTGTCCAATATTCTTCAAAACACTAAATCAATAACAAATTATGAGGTTAGTTTATGTGACAGTTTGAATATCATAAAAAAAACAAGTGTCCAAACTTTTGCGCCCTACCCTGTGCAACAACATTCGAGTTCAACCGCCAACATTGAATGACCCTAAGAAAGGTAATTGGAGAACCTTTGTTTGGATACAAATAAATAACCGAAAAGCAGAGTTATACCTACTCGAGTGCCATGGACACACATACGAGTGAGAAGAGTGAAATAAACCTCCTAACTATTATAGCTACGATACAACCCAGAGTAATGAGTCTCTTCACTCACCTTTTGCGCCAAAAATACCACAACGGCTTATGGACGGAGCGCAGCAGTGAGGCGTTAAAAGTTGGGAGGCCTCGCTCACGATTCTACTGGCAGATAGACAGGCAGCCAGACAAACAGACAGACAGACAGGTAATATACTTGTGGTTCAGGTGGCCGATGGCGCTGCAGAAGAAGCAAAAACCACTGCCAAGAAACGGGCGAAAACAAAAACAACACACTGGCGGACTTTGAAAGAAATACAAGGAAATGAGGTAAAAATCATGCTTCTACATTTGCTTACCACCGATGGGTAGTACGATCGGGTGCCAGTCCACCCCACTACGCCACCCACCGCAAGAAGCTGACAGCGACGGAGACGCGGTTCGTCGCTTGTCTGCAGCCCAAAAGCGAGCCGGTCGAATCTCGTGCACCCACTCCACGGGCAGTGTCTCTCCAGTTGCACAGTAGGCAAAGTAGACTCTAGTACCATAAACTCCTCTTGGGCTAGTCGCGGTTTATCAGTTTTCGATTCGCGCTTCGTTACGTTAGACACGCTTGCTTGGATCACGCGCGTGCGAGCAAGAATTCTTTTGCGTCGTCTGTATTTTTCTTTTTTTAATCTGCTTGAACTTTCGCGGGAAGACTCGCCGTTCCACAACCGACTGTGTTATGAAGTTAAACTGTTAAACTAAAGAATCGTTTAACGAACGGTTTCCACTTTAATTGATACCGTCAAGGGTGGAGTGTTTTTTTGTGTTGGTCGCAGGGAAGATGTAAGTAAAGCGCAATGAAAAATAATTAGTGCGTGACAAACTAGGGGACAAGTGAAAATTTGCAATCGGATATTTTGCCAGCCAATTGTGCAAATTAAGCCCGACAAAAAGATGGCTGGATGGATTGCAACAAGCGAGTAAAACGTAAAAATGTGACATTTTTATGCAATAGGGTAATGGTGGGACTGAACCAGTGCAATCGCGGCTAGAAATAAAAGTGAATCTGTGTATCTAATGATGTTGGAAGCGGTGTGCAGTGTGCCAGCTATCTCAAGGGTTTTTTTTCTTCTGCTGCAGCAACAAAAAAAAAGAAAGGAGGAAAATAACTAACAAATTCACATGGTATTTATTTTCCTGTTCTCACAGCCTCAGGACCACGCAATCAGTGGCGGTGTATCTCGTCGAAGTTTAGCGAAGATGATCATGAAACAATAAATCTGCGGAGCACGAGTGTTTGATTCAACGACCGGGTTTTACCCTTACTTTAGTAACTGGATCAACTGCATGTGGGAATTGACTTATGCATAACTTAATAACACATATTTCCTTCAGCACGATATCGTGAATGAGTTTTTACCGAATTTGGTTTCGGCGTTGTGCTGTCAGATATAGGCATTTGGATATTTTTTATATGGGATATAAAGTTTATTTTGTTTTAAATCCGATTCTTTTAAATGAAAAATGAGTGAGTATGTAAAATAGGCTACGTTTCAATGGAGCTAAACTGAGTGTAGTGAGTGAAGTTCCGCTTCGGTATATAAAGGGTGATTTTTTATAAGTTATATGATTTGATTTAAAAAAAAATTAAGGGTTGTGTGCACAACACGACCGATCACGATTACATTAAAAATGAAATAATTCTAAAGTACCCATAATAAATACAAAAATAAAGATGATGATGGATGCACTAAAAGTTTATTACAAATTACAAACTTGCTCTACTTTTAGTGTTTACATTTTTGGCGAATGATCAAAATAACAATTAGATTCTTTCAGAAACAATTGATTCTACTCTATTTCGATGCCTTCAACAAATTTATACATTTGAAAATTTTTGGAAAATATCCTTTAAATGAAAGTCAATTATGATGATTTCAAAGTTACTTAAAAGATCAATTTTGGATACGAACAACCTCAAGATATAAATCTGGACAAATGAAACGATTTTATATCATAATAATATTCAAGACAGAGAACGTACAAACTTAATCATTTCATAAACAAATATTAGAGAAGATTTTAAATATTTTAATCGAAAATGTGGATGTGAAAAATTTGAATAACCGTCAACCAATAAACTCAGTAATAGTGTAATTTTAATGATCCTTCGTTAAAAAGCGTCAATAATCTTCGGAAAGTGTCTGAAAATAGAATGGCAGCAATTCAAGGAAGAAAATATGTGACACAGTCCGCAGAACATATTTTGTTACTTTAATTGATTTTCACTTTTGCATATTAAGGAACCAATGCATACGCAACCAAATTCCTTAATTTTGTTCATATTGTAACTTGATTTTATTATTACATGAACGAACATTGTCATTGTTACAACGCATGTAGTGATAAGACACTTGTTGTTTTGATGTAAATGATAATTTAACTGAAACTGGCGGTAATCCGAGTTTAGTAAGGATTTAAATGATACATGTAAAATCGCAGATCAGCTTGTCTTGAGTTTACTTCTAATACTGTAGGTATTTTATTGCATCTGATAATTCTATATATGTGAGTCGATGCAACTTATTTGTACTAAGTTCCGAATCTTTTGAAGCGTTTTATTCCTGATGGGACAACAGCTTGTTCAAATCGATACTGCATAACGATTTTCATTGCATTATTTTGGTTACACTTAGTCTGGATCCCATCTATAAGATTCTTGGAAGCAAGAATCGACCAAAATATTATGCTTTATACGACTAAATCAATTTCTAACTATTCAATCAGGTTACACGATTATTGTTTGGTTTAATAATAGGGTCTGAGGGATTATTCTGAGAGATAGTTCTTTGTGTTTATCTATGATTATCATCATAACACAACTTGATACTGAATTTATTTGCGCGCCACCGTGCTGTTCGTATGTAAATGGAGATTTCAGTATGCAAACTACCCGTTGTCAAACTAAAACATTTTTAAACTTTTTCAAACAAGTTGAATGAGAAAAATCTATCAACAAATCACCGAGATACAAGCGCTTCAAATTAGGTTGGCCTGCTAGTTACCGGAGAATTAAGATAAGCCATGGGTAAACTAAGGCAGAAATGTATTCGGGCATATATTTATAGATTCCCTTTTGTGCTATAGTTCATATTGCGCCAATCGGACGAAAGTTTGACATCATTCACTGAGACTGTCATTGGCTCGTGAAAACATAGGTCAATATTTCAATGGTAATCAATTGAAATACTTAAATCACGTCACCGCATAAGTTCAAGTTAAACGTTTTCGAATCGATTGGTAGTTAAATTATATAAATTCATCAAATGACTGAGTTCTAAGCGTTCAAAATTATGACAGAAGAAGGTTACGCGGTTATTTTTGCATTTTTTTAACTGACACCCAGTCTCGTACAGTGAAGAGTTGGCAAAAGCGACAATCCAACGAGCGAACGCATATACAATCTAGTCATCACCTCACTAGACGAGCTACTTGTTTCATTCGCAGTCAAGCATCAACTGAAATCAAGAAATGGTTTGCAGCATATATTTATAGATTCCTCTTCGAACTACGCAGAATGATGCGGTGTTTTTATGCATGACGCAAAGCCTCCTATGCCGAACAAGAAAAAGACGTCAATTTGGTCAGCTGGGATTGGTGGATGAAAACATAGATCAATTCTAACCATTTTTTCAATAGTATGCTATTGAAATACTGAAACGACGTTGCCATATATGTTTAAGTTAAAAGTTTCCGAATCAATTGGTTGTTAAATTATATCAATCCATCAACAAATGACTGAGTTATTAACGTTCAAAACTATGACGAAAAAAGGTTACGCGGCTATTTTTGAAACTATTAATTGACACTCTGCCCCGTATAGCGAAGAGTAAGGCATTTTTAATGCCAAAAAATTTAGAATTCGAATCCTATCTGAAATTGAAAACTGAATCTGTCCATTTTCATGTTCGTTCATTGTATATAATGTTATTGGCAATCTGCAAGAAAAAGTGAACATAGAAAATATTTCATTAGCAGATAGTCATTGATATTCTCTTTTATGTAAGTTTCATCCTCTTTCTAATCAACACAAAATCAGGATGATGGTTTTACTTCAAGAAAAAACAGTACCGATCATTATTTGATTTTTAATTCACACTATCAAATCTCTGTATTTCTGGCCGTAAATCTGTAATCTGCATACACAGAATCTTGGTCTCAAATTTATCTGAAAAATCTATAAAATACAGTTTAACTCTGTATATGTGACAACCCTGGTCTTTAGATGTTACTAAAATTGGATTGTTTGATTTATCTCTTCAATTTCCCAAAATTCTTGTGAATTTTTATATGTTTTCTGATATGCAATATATATCTATTTATTCATTTTCGATTTATTGCCTGTTACTGTGAAAACCCGGGTTGGCGGTTCAATGCATAGGACACTGGTCTTACAAGCCAGTTGTCGTATGTTCGAGCCCCGACCTGGAAGGATTCTTAGTGTCAGTAGGATCCATAGTACTAGCCATGCAATGATTCTGTACACTAAGAATCGGCTGCGAAGTCTGTTGAAACAGAAAGGCCAAATTCCACAAAAGGAATGTAGTTCCAGGACTTTGCTTTTACTGTGAAAACCGACCGACCAAATTTTATGCACCATTTTAATTAGTTCGTCAAGATCACAAAATGTATCTGTGTGTGTATGTGACAAAGATGTGTACTCATTTTTCATCGAGATGGTAGAACCAATTTCCGCAAACTTATATTCAAATGAATGGCCCTATGATCCTATAGAAATTAATTAAATTTCTTCTATATTCGACTTCTGTTTCCTGAACTGCAAGGAGTAAATGTGCGAAAAGTTAAGAAAATACGCACTCACTTTTCTAAACTTCTGATCTTGTCTCAATGCTATTTGATGTCCATCGAAATTCACTAAGGCTATATCGGTTCCCAATTTCCGGTTCCCAAAGCACTAAAAGTAGAGGACATAAAATCCAGAATAGAACTCAGAGATGGCTGCACCATTTTTGACAATCATTAATTTAAATAAATGTTATTACGGTTTCATAAGATCTCAGGTAATTCAATCTGGGTCTGACATCCGGTTCCGGAATTTTAAGGGGGATAAATGTCATAAATATAAAACCGTCATTAAAAATACCGACGCAAGACAAG
Organism: Malaya genurostris; assembly: GCF_030247185.1. Lineage (NCBI taxonomy): Eukaryota > Metazoa > Arthropoda > Insecta > Diptera > Culicidae > Malaya > Malaya genurostris. Next base: position 331,041,000 of record NC_080571.1, read on the forward strand.
CTTTGATTTTAAAACTGGTCTTTGTACTCTTTTAATTCATATATTTAGAAAGTTGATGCTTAAATAAACTTTCTTATTTTCATTATAAGTCAAGTAAAAGTATGATGTATGATTTACGCTCGCATATTTTTTTACGAAAAACAGTGCAGTATATCGACTTTGAAAATACAGTACATTCTGCAGTACGCGTTTTATCTATTAACAGTGAATCAAACAGTGCCTGGTGAGTTGGAACAACATACCAACATCACCTGACTTAGTTCCAATCCACCAGCCACTATTGGACCTTCGCCTTTTACTTGGTATTAAGCCCTTAGTATTAAGCAATGTATCTGTTGGGATTTTTGTAATCTGTATATATATATATATATAATGATGAGGAGGTTTATGAGAAGGTGTCTGCTGGAGATAGAGATTATAAATTTCACCTCCAGCAGGCTTTTCCCTGCTCCAAAATAAAGTAATAAAAAACAAAAGCAAAAAATCATCAAATGATGTCATTCAGGGGTTATCCTAAGTTTGTGCTCTGGGCACATAACCGTAGATGTATTTTCATAATCTCATTAGTTTTTCTTTTTATTTCCGTTTTTAAAGTATTTTTTAATTCAATATAAGAAAATGCACGAAACAATCATCAAACTTTTTTTTGCACAAAAGTTCACAGTTGTTTAATATTGTTTGAGTATTTTGATTTAGTGTATTCTTTTTTTGTGGAGACAATTTAGCAGAATTGTTGTGACGCGCTCTGAACAAGAAAGAATAATAATAAAATCTAACGAAAAAAAAGAGAAAGAGACAAATCTATTTATTTTTGCATGTATTTATATTCACTACCTGTTGTCACTCTTCTTTCTGACGTTTTGTATTGCAGCAAATCAAAATTTGAAGTATTAAGGTGAAATTCAGTACCAGGGAAAGCGCGCCAAAGTGTGGCCCCTCGAGTTGAACGAATCTTCGCACAAAGCAGGTGATGTAAAACCGACTCATAGAAACCAGAAATATTTTTTGGTGATTGAGCGCAGTTGGCTTTCGATACATTTTTCTACTAATAATGTATAAGATAATATATCAATAATATACGTTATATTAGTTCTACACCAAAACTTGAGATAAGCTTTTCTATACATTCTACATACGTGTACGTATTTGGTTGATTCTGATATTTTTGGTATATTCAACTGACTATCAGATAGATGCTGATCGAAAGTTTGAATTTGAAATACACTTTTGTTTGGCATTTTTCATGCTTTTGAATCAACATTTCAAGTCAATCTAGTCTTTCTAAAACCCGAGTTAATGTGGGTGAAAAAGTAATATAGGTGATGAAAACGCAAATAAATTTTATGAGCGTCGTCTCTATAGAAAGAAATTACTGTTACAAATTTCTGATCAGAGCCCCGGAAAACCATAGTGCCTATGTACCATTCGGCTCAGCTCGATGAGATCGAAAAATGTCTGTGTGAACACTGTTCAGAGATTTTCCTCTTCGCTCAATTTTCTTGGATATGTCTTAACCAATTTTACCAAGCCTAGGCTCGTCTGAAAGCTACTATGGGTTAGGGGATGTAACTTTTTCCATTATCGTCTTATTATTGAAACGAGCCAGCTGGCCTCGCGTGCGTTTTGTTTAAAATATCATCCTTCAACAACGCTGAATTTCCACTGTTTGTGTTTTCTTAACGTCTTCCTATTTTTAACGATGGAAAACCATCTATTTAAACACACACACACACACGTTGCAGTAACTAACACTAACATAGAAGAAACATCAGAATTATTATTCTAATACTAAAAATAGCATCTTTATACTTTTTTCATATTTTAAATACACAACATTCTACTGTCGGTTTAGATTAATCTTGAAGTTTCACTACAACTTATAGTGAAACTCATACCCGCGAGATAAAAGTGTTTGACATTTCCGTAAATACAATGCAATCAACGATAGTGTGGAAAATGCTTTTTTTTATTTACATTTTTTTAATTTTTTGGACGCATTATGCTATCATTTCGAAAATAAACCCTATTTCCTACTATTTTGATTCATTGTTTATCATATGATTTTGCTCACGATATATACCAAAAATCCACACTGTACGAAACACCGCACACGAGGCGTAAAGAAAATGGCGAAAATTTTACAAATTCGCTCTGAATCAAATTGAAATTTTGATGATTTATTCTAAAATTTTATAGTTTTGAGTCTGAAAATACGATTTTTTGGAAAAAAAAATCGCTTCAAGTAAGGGAGAGTATTCGGTTACCGGCACCCTTCTCTTTTAAGCTTATAACTTCTGACTAAGTGCACATTATGCAGACATCTATACATCGATGAAAAGCTAAAGTCCCTAGCTAACAATTGAATAAGAAAATAAGTTGATTCAATCGATTGAAAAAACTTTATTATCAATTTAGTAAGCCATTTTGGCCATTTCAAAAGAGGTGTTCGGTTACCGGAACCCCAAGAAATTTCGCTAAAAACGGAAAAATATAAGTAAATATTGTCCCAGAAAGTATGGACGCATTTTGATTTCGCTGTAAATAATTCACAAGTGTTAGATATTCAAATTTTATTCGATATACTGATAATATTGGACTACAACAACAGAATATTATTCTCAACATTTGCTACTTAGCCATTGTAGACTAGCTGGCGCACCTTCTCGCGAACGTTCCTCATTAAATTCCGTACAGACTTCTTGGCGACAAGTTTTGACACTCTTTTCCAATCTTTTTCGAACTGTTGAATGCTTTCGGCTGCCGAGACATGTTTCCTACGATGTGCCTTCGTTAATGCCCAAAATTCCTCAATTGGTCGAAGTTGTGGGCAATTTGGTGGATTCATGTCTTTTGGGACGAAAGGGACATTTTTGGTAGTATACCATTCTACCGTTGATTTCGAGTAGTGGCAAGAAGCAAGATCTGGCCAGAAGACAACAGGATCCTTGTGGCTTCGAATCATGGGTAGAAGTCGTTTTTGTAAACATTCCTTGATGTATATTTCGCTGTTCATTGAAGCAGTGGTGATGAAGGGTTTCGAAATCTTACCGCAGCTACAAATTGCTTGCCAGACCATAGCTTTCTTACCAAATTTTTCGACTTCAGTCGATGTCTCGGACTGGTTTAATACTTGCCCTTCTAGCACCGTATACTATTGTGGTCCCGGCAAGGATTTGTAATCGAGTTTCACGTAGGTTTCGTCGTCCATGATTATGCAGTTCAAATTTCCAGCAAGAATCGTATTGTACCGCTTTCGAACGCTCGGCTTGATCGATGCTTCTGTTTTAGTTGTTTCTGCTTCTTATAGGTTCGAAGAATCAAACGTTCATTAGCACGAAGAACAGATGACACTAAATCTCGACGGTTCATGCAATTCCAAGCCTTTTGGCATCAAAAATTATTTTTCGATTTCGGAAATTTCATGTACCCCCCCCCCTATGGTGATTTTTCAGGATCTATGAAAATTCCACTAAGTGTTACAAATGTTACAAATAGGCAACGCAAATGTCAATCACTAGTTTGGAAAAATGATGTTGACTGTGTGACATAAACACTGAAGCATGCTTTTGTGAACTACTCGAATCAATCTGAATCAATTGGTGTCAAAATTAGTATCCGAAATTATATAATGAAAGTATGAAATATATTTTCATGAGACTGTTATGAAAGAAGAGAAAGGCATTATCACACCACTAGGTGGATTAAGAAGGGTTTTTACTTATATGACGGATATATTGAAGCCGTCAAGTTGTCCACGTGTTGCATATCACCCGAGATGCCAGGTAATACAATAAGTTGAGCTAGCAAAAACGAAAAGATCGCGCCAATTTTCAAAAGTCTATAATTTCTGACGAATGTCTGCAAACAATCGAAGCTTCAAAAGTCTGTAAAAAGTCTTTAGTCGGAAAAAGGTTTACATGTTAACTAAGAAATTTGATAATTTACGGACAAATTTGCAGACTTGGCATCTCTGCATATCACTGACAATTTTCCGCGATTTGTCGAAAAAATGGGATGCCCGTAACCGAAATCGGTAGACATTTTGAAAATTGCAAAAAACTTTGGTTGGGAAAATTTAGCAACCGGTATTAAGTCACGAAATAGATCGATTTTACCTCATAAATATTTAATCCACTTACCTTTTCGATTGATGCGTTTCAATTTATGATATTTAAAAAAAAAGTCATAAAAATTTTTGTGTTGATTTAAGCGCAGCAAAAAGTGCAAGCATCTGTTTGCTTTGGTATTCGGCACAAAAAGAACGTACTGCTATTCTTCTTCTTCACTTCTGGTGGCGTCACCTCACTTGAGATGACACCGATTTATGGCACAGCGATTTAGTTACATTGCCAGTTAGTTTTCGTTTATAGTCCAATGGACTTTCTTTTCACTGGACTACAAGTGAAACCCTCGCTATGTGACAAAGTGGAGTCACAGAAGTACGGATGAAAATCCTTTCTTTCTCGCGAAATACTCGAATTTTCACCGCACTAACACGATACACGTGTTCACTCGTTGAGGGCAGAGCTGCTAAATGTCACTATAAACGAGAAACTTTGCACGACGAAGATAAGAAAGTTTATGTCACTACACTGCTGCCAACTAGGCTCTACCAATCATCATATATTAAGTGTCTGAGAGCCGATCTGTCATAACTTAAATTCTCTTGATATTTCACTCACCAGGACGCTCATTGATTGCCGATGCGATTGATATTATCTTCATTTCTCCTTGATTACGATGTGACTAAATATTAGGCAAGCAGCATAAACATTGAATTAATTCATGTACACCAATAAACTCCGAAATCCGATGACTTTTTACTGTTCTTTGAACTTTATCAATTTATGTTTATGTTAGTACTCTCATGGAATTTTTTTACTTCAACGGGGAATAGGAGAATGAGAGAGAGAGAACAAAATGCGTCACCTGTCTTTGAGTATACTTCTACTTGATCATTGAACTATCGAGTATCTCATTTGACAGACATTTTGACCGTACCGATTAAAGTTGACGATGATTTTAGTCAGTCTGTCAAGATCATTTGACATGACTGACAATTTGCAGCTCTGGTTGAGGGTTTCACGGGAAGTCCGTACTGCTATTAGGTTTTGCACGATGACGACACAAATGAACTGCCGATGAATCAAGTTCATCTTTGACAGTTGCCGTGTACTTGTTTTGTTTTGCGACTGCAAGTTAAAAATTGAAAAAAATGACGAAAAAGTGCCTGTTAAAAACGTATTCCACAGTGAAAATAACTAAATAGATTGCCCTGTATGTGTTTCCAGCATCAAGGAGCGATATATGTATGAATCTGTTGAGTGTGAGGCGTCTTACAATTTTTACATTCGAACGATGAACTTCTGATGAACTTTTAAACTGTAAACAAGTACACGTCGACTGTCAAAAAAAGTTCATTCTGTTCATTTTTGTGAGGTTATGTCATGCTCGTGCAAAACCTAATTACACACACATGACATTTGTCGGAATGACATTATCTGCTTTCTTTCAAAAGTTACGGTGGGGTGCCGGCAACCAAACATCTTCCCCTACTGTTTTTCGATTTATAAGTCATCCTCGTATAAGAGAACATGGTCCAATAATAGTTTTCGAGAACCAATTACGGCTTCACGAAGCAAAAATAAAAATGCCAAGCATACTTAGTTATTGTAAATTTAATTACGAAAAGTGTTTTTTGCATTTCGAAAATCGATCCAGTTTTTCGAACTATTTATGAAATTCGCAACGCGCGCATGTCACTGAATTTCACCTTAAAGATTTCAAAATCTGTTTTAATTTTGTCGCGAATACAACTCACTTTACTACGGGACTTCTTTTCAAAATTTGCCCTGTACAAGAATGAATAAAACTTAATCGCGAATGTCTCTTGTTGTATTTAACGCAGCAAATTAATTTTTTTTTCCATATCATAGGATATATGCTCAGCTATTTATGATAAAAATTGCAGTATTATGAGACAAACAAATCAAAATTAAAGTTTTCTAAAATATTTGGTATGAACGAATATCAATTACAACCTCATGAATCGAGCGTATGTTGCAAAACCGACACAAAGAAATACGGAATATTTTCAGTGGTTGCATGAAGTGCGCTTATGACATTGTTTTATTCGCTAGTAAAACAGACACTAACGCATTACGCATATGAACCATAAGTAGTTTGAATTTACAAATATTAAGGAAGAGGCATTTGTGCATGTTGTTTAAGACAGTCAATTTAGTCATTCAATTTATCACCAAAATGCTCTTATAAAGATTGTTCCAGAAAGTATGGACGCAACCAAAAACCGCTGCCATTTAGCAATGGTTCAGAATCTGTCAATTATTATGGCTGCGTCCTGTTGTTTACACTCTTCTCTAACCACTTATGCAGTTGTTTGTTCGTTAATTATTAAGTGACAAACCGTGCGAAATGCAATCAGGAAATCCGGTGAGGATAACACCTTTGAGAATAAACCGAAAACGGGTCGACAAAAAGGTCCTGCTAACCCTCATTTGGATAAACGTATACTGAAGGCGTTCGAGCAAGAGAAGGAGGTTTCAGTTTGGGATGTGGCCAAAAAAGTGGGCACTGCATAATCATGGACGACGAAACCTACGTGAAACTCGATTACAAATCCTTGCCGGGACCACAATATCATACGGTGCGAGAAGGGCAAGTGTTAAACCAGTCCGAGACATCGATTGAAGTCGAAAAATTTGGTAAGAAAGCTATGGTCTGTCAAGCAATTTGTAGCTGCGGTAAGATTTCGAAACCCTTCTTCACCACTGCTGCAATGAACAGCGAAATATACATCAAGGAATGTTTACAAAAACGACTGCTACCCATGATTCGAAGCCACAAGGATCCTGTTGTCTTCTGGCCAGATCTTGGACCTGAAAGTTTTTCTGACCCGACGATGCGAATGATCTCAAGGTTAAAACCTCTATAATAGAAACAAAGAAAGAATCATTGTATTATTGTATCATTTTATAAAAGACATGAAAAGTATTCAAACAAGATCGTTTCTCATATGGAACTACAACTGGCTTGAAAGATGTTTGCTAAAAATATCTAGTTTGTGAAGTGCATATTGTATCAGTATAAATGAATAATATTTTACCATGTTCATGTGGAATGAATTTTTGAAGGAATTTTAGATACTTTTTGTGCACGCTTGGCGAGTATATATAAATAATATATATTTTAGAATTCTTCAATTCGGCTTACGGATATTCTTTCAATTCGCTATACAATTTGCATTTTCGAGATGGGTTTGAGAAGTAAGTTATTGAAATTAATGTCATATTAATTCCCAACATAAATTTAGAAATCATAGATGGCTGAAACGTGGATAATTGTACCGTTACTATTTTTCCAGTGACGCATTGAAAGTTTGCAAAACTCACACAATCAATTAAGTAGTACATGCGATTATCGATATTCGAAAGTGCGGAAAAAGTATGTCAGTTTTATTCGCATTTGCGTCCTCCAGTTATGTCTGTGACATTATTCACCCGCCTTTTTGTACAATACTGTAAAATACAGTACGGATACAAGCGTTATGTATACGCCTTAAAATTCCGTTTTACGTGGTCTTTGAGACGTGATTGTTAAGGTAGAACTTTTAATTGAATTTTTTTGTTTGCCACAGATTCCGAATATGTTTTGTCGTTTCATAATTAGTGAGTTTAGTATGATGAAAACTTTATTTTTAGAGTACGTTAGAAGTCTCAGTAAACTAAATCGGTTTCCAGAGTAGGCCAAATCTGAAAAAAAATTATTGTGGATTATTATACAACGAACTCTATAAGGTCTGGAAAGGTTAAATTCATACAATCCTTAGAAAACTATGGAAACAATCTCTCTTCGATTCGCATGAATATCATAGTTTCAATTAGCATACCACCTCTGCCCTCCGTCATAGTCATTAGGACTTTTTCTTTCCGTACCAGTCCTACCAGATGCCGATTACCAGTTTGGAAAACAAATCGCAGAATCGCACACCCGTTAGCCGCGTGCGGGCAATTATGCAACCGAAAAAAAAATTGATGAAGCTCACCCGGTTCTTCGCGGTCCATGTGCCAGCTACTTTACTTGTACTCCGGTTCGCCACGTCGCACAGTGGTCCAAAACTGGAAAAAGGCGGTCAAAAGTTTGTACTGACTTTCACTGATTTTTAAGAGCTAACGTGTCTTCGAAGAAGTTTTACACAATTATATTACGCTTCTTTTAAAAGTTTTGTTATGGGTAATTTCGAAAAAAAAATTTTTTTTTCTATCTTATTTTGAAGAAAAAAACATCTGAAGTATTTTAACTGAAGATATAAATAATGTAAAAAACATATTTTTTGAGATATACTCACTTTATTTTAAAAACAGTTTTTTTGGTTTCATCTACTTAGAATCTACCTTTATTACCAAAGTATCTACTACAAAGTGCGCAGACAAGTTAGTTCGCGTGCATATGAAAGAAAAACGGTGCATAAAAAACGGCGCTCAAAACAAACCTTCAGTTCAATTTAAATGAGCTGATGAGCTGATACATTGAATCGATTCCCTTTAGTGAGCTGATCGGTTCGGAGCTGCTCATCGGTAAGGTTTGTACTTTTGCAATACTTTTTGATATTTTGATTGGAAAACATTTTTCCATTTTTTTAATATGTGTTGAACTTTTGATAATTTTTCGGATTTTCAATATTTAAAACCCACTTTGAAAAGGCCTACAAAAATTGCATCGAGTTCCACTTAGATTTTTTATAATATTGTTAATTGTCAAAAAGTAAACAAAAGAAAAATCCCAACAATTTGCTCAAGTTGCGCGTGCAAGCATAAGCATATTTATGCGTGTTTATGCGCACTTTGTAGTAGATACTTAGGTAATAGATGTAGTTTCTACGTAGATAAACCCAAAAAAATGGTTTTTAAAACAAAGTGAACATATCTCAAAAAATGATTTTTTTACACTATTTATATCTTCAGCAAAAATACTTCAAATGCTTTTTTCCTCAAAATGAGATAGAAAAAAATTTTTTTTTGTGAAAAAAAATTATTTTTGTTCGAAATTGGTGCTACCCCCTTAACAAAAATTAAGGTGCCATTTTCAAAAGAAGCGTAATATAATCTTGTAAAACTTTTTCGAAGACACGTTAGCTCTTAAAAATCAGTTAAAGTCAGTACAGACTTTTGACCGTCTTTTTCCAGTTTTGGACCACTGTGCGTAGCGGTTTATATGGCGCTACGTTTCGTTAGGCATTTGGCGGACGCGCGCGAGCGGGTGATTAAACGCCACCAACCATCGTGCCACTGTTGTTGAGCACTGCAGGCAAGGTCTCCGCTGCACCGAAGCTGGATTTTGTAAGAATACTTGACAAATGACACACGATGTCTCTTTGGCGGCGGTGTTGGTTGGTGCATATTAAAAAAAAAAACAAATTCACCGATATTTACTGTATCGATGGACTGTAATAATAATTCACCCAAAAACTATCGGTAAATTTCACACAATTGGTAAATGTTTGGTGATATTAAACCGAATCAATATTACACCTGAACAATAGCACTTTGAGACGAGGCTTTCGTCTGTAGAAGTCGCGGAAAGTGAACAAAAATTATAAATGGACGTTTTAAGACCGGTGTTGAGTAGGAAACGAAAAAAAAACAGCTGCAATCGTAGTAGGCTGTTCGATATTCACTATTCAATCAAACGGAAACCTGATCGATCCATGTGTGATATGGCAAAATGGACACCGCCACTGCTAGTGAATCGAATCTCCCGTTTACAGTTATGCTACGTGGTCTGCTGGGGCACTTATGATTCATGATACCTCTGAGCAATGCGGAACGATTATGATTGATTTTTCGATTGATTTATAATGGCACTCATTACTGATTGCTCAGCCGGGTAGGATAAGTATCATGGATGGAACGATGGAATTATAATCTTCAGTGGTATTTAGTGTGCAGACATTCTCAGCAGGTTTAACTGCGTGAACGTTGAGTCAAATCGATTGTATAGTTTCTCGAAAAAACACGTTGAACTTTTTATTTTCATTGATTGGATAGCAACTACTGAAAACCTAGCATTATTTGTTAAATTCCGTTTACCGAAACTAGAGATGTGAGACTTCCATCACTGCCTACTTGGGAGCACGTCCGAAAGCATTATAATTTTAAAACATCCGCCAAGTAGGCCCTAAAAGAAGGGAAAAAATGTATGATTAAAGAGCTTTGAAATTTAATGAATCGTTTAGGTTTTCTTATTATGCTTTTGGAGATGGTTGATCTTTTTTGTTTTCCATCAGTTCCTTATCTCACCTCTTTATTACTTTCTCGAAATCAGTAAGTCGTTACCGGGGCCCTGAAGCGTAGACATACGTTGGCAATATGAGTTGAAAGGTTTCGCCCAGCTTTGGATTTCTTGCTGCTCGTATCCCGTAACAAGTAATTTACTGCACATCAATCATCTTCTCAGTAGGAGGCGGGTAGCTACTTGTTTATTTAACCCCCGAACGTTGCTACTGAGTATTCCTGTGGTACTTTAGAGCGATTCCATATAGTCCGTTATCTTTCGGTATTTATTGGTTGGATGCCATTTCATTCAAAAATTAACAGTGGTCGCAGTAGATTCAATATTATACGTTTCAGTTCACACACGAAAGAAATCCTTGCATCACAAAATGGCAACAAAAATATTATTATTGATTTAACTAACATATCTATTGGTTTTATCATAACTATTTAGGTAAACAAGTGAAGATAGCAAAACGCAAAACAAAAATCCTGTTCATTTCTTTAGAAACATTCCGAGCTGAAAATTTCAAATGACAATTGAACGTCATTTATGTCAGTTACTCAATGATTGAAAACTTTCTTCAACAGAATTGTATACTAAGACCAGTGAGGTTAATTTCAATCGAATATTTTTTTATGAAAATGAAATTTATGGCCGTTGACTGTACATCCCTTCTCATTCATTTTACTTTTGTTGCCGAAGCTCCCAGAATTCATCGTCAATTGAATAACCGTTCCTAGTCACTTGAAGTTCTTCTTGCTCAGTTTGTAGTGCAGTAGTAGTCTACCTGTTTCATTGTATTCCTTGTCTTCACTGTGGGTAGTGAGCAAGTGCAAATGAATAGGCTCATAAACATCAACTCAATAACACAAAACTCTCTCCGACCAGCAAGTTAAAATCGATAATTTCGACTGTTTGAAATGTATTGAGATGTGTTTCGAACGTTTAAAAATGAGAACTGAGAGAAGTAACAATTAATTTATGTTTATTTTGTAATTGATATTTCAATTTATCATGACTGGTTTACCATGGGATGATGCCCATTCGGTGCGACTGCGAAGGATATGTGTTATAATGTGAAACTTACTGCAGTAGAGTGCTCGTCATTGTGTGCACACATTCGATTTCAATTTAATTGAATGAAGTTTTACAGCACTGGCTATGACACACCTTGAGTTATATACCTTAATGAACCGGAAAAATGACATAGTGGAGATTGTATATAATTTTGTACCCTATAAATCTCATTTGTTCAGGAAAAACGTGTTTTTATCCACCTAGTGGTGTAATGATGCCTTTCTCATATCAATCATACCATCATATATAATACTGTGGTATTCTTCAAAATAAATTTCTTCGATTCCTAAAAAGAATAACTGAAATCGATTTGTTTGACCGTTTACTGATAAAAATTATTAAATGGAGAAAATTTGAGGACGATTTAGAAAACTTTTTACGGTTTTTCGCCCTTTTCAGTGAAGGTATACAATTTTTAACACACTTTACCTTATATTTCCGGATCCGGAAGTCGGATCCAGATGATATTCAGGAATTACGTATGGGTCCACAGGACCTTTTATTTGAACCTAAGTTTATGAAAATCGGTAGCGCCATCTATGAGAAAAGCTAGAAAACATATATTCATTTTTTTGCACATTTTACCCCCTAACTCCGGTACCGGAAGTCGGAATCAAATAATATTCAGGAATTTTGTATGGGACCACAAGACCTTTCATTCGAATTTAAGTTTGTGAAAATCGGTTCAGCCATCTCCGAGAAAAGTTCGTGCAAAAATAACGTTACACACACACATACACACAGACATTTTGCGTACTCGACGAACTGAGTCGAATGGTATATTACACTCGGCCCTCCGGGCCTCGGTTCAAAAGTCCGTTTTCTCAGTGATTGCATAACCTTTCTATATGAGAAAGGCAAAAACCATTAAAAGTTTTTTTGATTTCTTGTGTTAATATAAAGAAATCTCTACGAATCTCCCAACGATTTTATGAAGTCTATCACGTGTTTCAACGGGCGTTTTCAGACCTTAGAAATGATGTATTTAAGTCTATTGCGTTTAAAATCTCTAAATGTGAGCGTTTGTCGTAAAACTGAAACTGAAAAATTTAAATAATCAGAAAATATTCTGAGAGTATATTTATTGATTACCATTTGTTAAATCGGACACAAAGTTCGGAAGTTTTGCAATTTTTTCGTAAACTGAAAATTTGCCCTATGGCGTGTATCGAAAAGAAGCTATCCACAAATTTTTCTTTCAAATTATGATAAAAAACGATATTTAATTCAAACTATTGATATTTTTCTCAACGAAATTTATACCCTTTTCCGCAAGCCAATTGAGAGACACTAAAACCGGCCAAAACAGTGGAGGTGTACTATGCTTCTTATATAAAAGCAGCAATCTCTTCTGGAGACAATCAGATCGATAGATTTCTGCATTTATAGTTCCGGTAGTGTAAAAAATGGTTGACTTCAAACCACAGGAACCAGTATCTTCCGACCGAGTTTTTCTACTTGAGTCGACCTGTCCGTATCGCTCACATCCTCCCCAACGACGACAGTATTGTGGACCTGGAATCGTCCATCGAAACGCATGCATCCGGACACCGCAAAAGACGCGAATACAATTTCCGGTCCCTTGTTGATGCTCGCTTCTTCTGTTCTACACTTTGTTTCGAGATTTTCTGCTTTTTGAAGGTGAAGGTGATTTCGCCTCTTGATACGCTGGACCATTCCGACACTCGTTCCTGCTTTTTTGGCCAAACCACGTATTGACACTGATTTGTTCTTCATGATTAGAGACACCACTTTCTGGTCCAGTTTCGGGTTGGAAAAACCGGGTTTTCTGCCTCTTTCTGGTAGCTAATGTTATAATGTTCCTCAAACTAATGAATAATGTTCCTCAAACTTATTGATAATGGTTTTAACACTGGCATGATGAATTCCAAACCGCTTCGCCAATTTTCGCATAGTAATACCCTTCTCACTTACCATGTGTCCAAAACCTTAATTTTCACTTCCTTTTCAATACGCGACATTTTGAAAACGCAGAATTTCAACCGCTCAAACAAGTAAACAAACGAAAGCTGACAGCCAAACACCCAGCATGCTGTGATCTGAGCATAAAAAACCATCACAAATCCATGCGTACAACACAAATGTATGTGGATAGCTTATTTTCGATACACTCTTTAGCATGTGTCCCAGAGTGCTAATAAAAAAGGGTTGTCTCTAATTTTGCAGAGCTATACTAAGGAAGACCGGGCGAAAATGGCCCCCTTTGGTCTTGCGCAAAAAATAGTTCGTAAAATAATTTTCTCTCTCGAAATGTTATAAACTGTTCGAAAATTATTCCTATTGTTTCGTACATGAAAAATATCGTTTCAGGAAGTATTTCAGTCATATGAAATTGCTGTCCATTGAGCGCATAATTTGTGTGAGCCCTTTGGGAGCATTCAATGCAAAATTTTTAGCGTTGATTGTTAGATAATTTCTCCTAGTAAACATTTGTCTAAATCATTCGCTGGTTCGGAATCTTTTATGCTGCCGGTCAGGGCTTGTATCGTGAATCCTCAAGCGAACGAAGCAACGAAAAAACATCCACTAACACTTTGCTTGACATTGCTGAATGAGAGATCTATAGTAGAGAGAAACTGGATGCGTGAGAGTATATGTTACTGAGCAGACCAGAGCTCTTGCGTGGTAAATTACCTGTGCTCTCATTCTCAGTTAACACATGAACTTAGCAATCCATGGAAATGCAATGAAATGAAGGGTTCGCTCTCGTCAGGACTGTACGAGAATGAAGAACTTTGCTTCACGGCGTACTACAAGACGCGAAGCAAGATCATACAGGCTATATTTACTGTGTTTTTTTTAGTGTAGGTTTACAGAAATCATGTTTGAACCAGAGCTAATAAAAGTCATTTTCATTGACTGAAAAATAAACGAAAATGACAAGAAATTATTGTCACTCTCAGTTTCGCTTGCAAACTATGAGAACGAAATCCATGTCCAGTCAATGACATAAACGGGACAGTAGTTTCAAAATTGTGTTTTTTCTTTCATTTGCCCTTTCAGTCATTTGCAGTTTTCAGTGAAAATCCTATAGTATTCAGTGTCGATATTCAACCAAAGCTGTGAGAATTGAAAACGACAGAAAAAGGTTTCACAATAAGTTTTAACTGTTGGTGCTCGAATTGGAGTAGTTTTGGTTTCCAAAGAAGTTATGGGATGTAATTATTTCGATTTGCCATATTTTAGTCACTTTTTATAGCCAAGCGTCACATATTTTCAATACACCGATGCAAGAATGAAAATTTCAATTCTGCTGTTGCTACCTGAAGACGTTAGTTTGGTTTTGTCTTGTCATAGAGGAAAGAGTGACGTTGGCAATTATGCTCTCTCATTTTTTCGATGAGAAACTAAAATGCTTCGTCTCTCTTCGTTTGTACTGGTGTCGGTCATTTGCGAATGAGACAGTAAAACATTGAAAATGAGACTGCTGAAATGGTTTCTTTCATTGAGAATGTGTGACAATTTTAAGCTCTGGTTTGAACATAACGTTTGTACTCCAAGACTTAATTTGATCACATTTCAAAAATGTTTCAAACATTGTATAGCAAAAATTTTGCATTTGAGCTCATTTTTAAAACGATCAAGTTGTTTCTTGGGTTTCTTACACTGAATCCTAGAAACACTAAAAGAAATGTTCTTTAAATTCAACCATTAACCTCATGAAGCAACTATGCTACTAACAACACTCGCTTGTGTTCTCAAATGGTTACCTGGGATGAGTATTTACTCACTCCTAGTGACCTAACTCTCACATGCAGTTTTCCTGTCAAAACAATCAATGGGAGCTATACTCTTCGTGAGGAATGGTTGTCTGGTTGTCTGGAGCGACAACTTGATGAACACATAGTTTATTATACGGACGGTTCTCTGTT
Organism: Malaya genurostris; assembly: GCF_030247185.1. NCBI lineage: Eukaryota > Metazoa > Arthropoda > Insecta > Diptera > Culicidae > Malaya > Malaya genurostris. The sequence goes on from NC_080571.1 coordinate 331,056,266, forward strand.
GAATGGTCGTGCTGGTGCTGGTGTTTACCGTCGTGAAATGAGGCTAGAGCAGTCTCATTCACTTGGTAAATACTGCACTGTGTTCCAATCAGAAATCTACGTGATTCTGTGTGGAATACATTCGGCGCTTCAGTAGAGAATGTGTGGTAAACGAATTTATTTTTATTCCGACAGACAGGCAGCTTTAAAGGCACTCAGTTCGAATGATTCACGGTCGAATCTAGTGATCACATGTCGAATTCAAATTGAAGACCTCAGCATTTCAAATGCTGATAATGTTCTTATGGATACCCGGTCATTCTGGTATTAATGGAAATGGATTGGCTACAGGAATGAATTGACTAGAGCTGGTGCAACAAATGATTTCGTTGGTTCTGAACCAGCTTTACCACTTTCAACTAGTTGGATGAAGCACAAAATTCGTTCTTGGGCAGCTTGCAAACTTGCCCTCAGACAAAAACATTTCTACTAGATTTGAATCTGAAAATGTCAAAATGTCTACTGCATTTTTCCAAGCATCATTGCAGTATTCTGGTCAGAGCTCTGACTGGACATTGCCAATTCAACTATCACATGGCTACTATTCAGCGTGCTGAGTATTATTATTTGTGTGAATGCGATTACGGTACTTCATATCATTCGATATGTAACTGTTCCGCATTGATGCAACTACGTATCTGGGTTTTTGGTTCTCCATACATGGTTGAGTCTGTGTATGCGGAGCTAAAATTAAAGGATATTCTATCGTTTCTCACCCAATGTGGTAGGGAGCTACAGTTAGAGGGGTTCATCGTTCTTCATGGACTGAATGAATCCTTTCTGTATTGACCTTAATAGGTTTTAGCAGACTGTTTGGCATCTCTTATGAGGTGCCGAATTTACTTCTGCTCGTACATACTGCGAATCGTTTTGCATTCTTTCGGAAATGCATATTTGTGTCGCTTTTATAAATCTCTAAATCCTCTCGGAGTTGGAGGTTTTATTAGCATTTTGGCACCTGTTTCTTTATGTTTTGTGCTGAATCTTCAAAAATCACTTCACACAGTTCACAATTCCCTTACATGTTCCTTTAATTCTTCCCTTCCCATCAGGCAAAATGATGAGAAGCTACGGCAAGGTACAAATCTCCAAATAACTAGGAGAACGTGCCACTTGAGCCAATTTGTTCTGGTTATTCGAACAGTATTTCAGTTCAGGTCTACATCGATGTGTATTGGATCCAGAAGTAGCTGCCGGGCTGCCAGCCTTACAAAAAACTGCCCTGCCGCAGTGAGTCCGATGATTTTTGAAGATTCATATCGTTCCATACAAGGTTATACTGATGATTGAAGGATTTTTTAGATCCGGATTACTTTGAAATTTGCAGCTAAAAATTTGATATGATTTGCATTTTTGGAGGGCTTTTAGTATTTTTTAAACTTAAAAAATCGTTGACAGGAAGTCAGATATAACACTGAAACAGCGTTGTTTCTTTAATAAGTCGTAACAAGGATGGATTTTATCGTATCAAAGAACGCTCTCTACCAACTCTTCACACGATTCAATCAGTGTCATCAAAGAGAGACGGATATCATCTCAGCAACAAAAAACCGGCATGGTTCATTTAACATAGAATGGACACCAGTGCGAGATCGAATTTCTCTCGATGACCTGTCTGAGCATCACGGGTTAGCACGCTGCTGTGGGGATTCTCTCTGAAGCAACAAACGGTCGCTTATTCTCGTTTCGCAATTCGATTCTATATGGACAGTGGATAATTGTGATGGAATCATTTTACTATTGTCGCTTATTCTAACTATGTGCGTATTACCTTTGTATAAGTTGTGTCTTTGAAAATGTATGTGAATACTGCAAACAAGGGGTTTGAAATATTGCAACCTAGTATGGGAATCATCAAGTCGAAACATCGATTCGATTTTATGCGATAATTGTCAACTTGCGATTCTCTCTTGGTAAATTGCCATTATGATTATAGATTTTTCACATGCCATTATGATGCCATTATGATTATAGATTTGCCATTATGATTATAGATTTTTCACAAAATGCCATTATGATTATAGATTATGCCATTATGATTATAGATTTTTCACAAAAGAGAAAATAATACTCAGTATCAACACTAGACCAATATTTTAAGAAGATAGAATTGGAAATATTATGGTGAACAGCATTGAAACTTTGTTAGGAAAACAAAATTGTGAATGCATTTTTAGAGTGGCCTGATAAAAAGCTAAATTTTCATTTTACTACATCTCTCTAATGATTTTCAGAGACTTCGTAAGAATTTTTTTCGTTTAATGAAAATATTATGGTGATTAATGCTGAAAGATTTAAATACAAGATTCATTCAGAATATTGTCAGTTGAGTTATTGTGTTACAGTTTTTGAGTTATCCTATCTAAATAATGTAATAATTTGCAATATCCTTTGTTTACATCTGGCTGTTCCCCACTTTTTAGAGTGTATTGAAATTTTCGATCTATGTTTGAATTATGTAAAGCTGTAAAGGAAATTGTCAAAGGTTCTGTTCCAACGGAAAATTAAATCCCATAATTTGGGAGCCATAAGTGTTCATTAATAAGCAAAATACTCATCGACTGAAACATTGAATCAGCTCACTTTGACCAAACTAGGCGTATCTCCCATGCATCGTTGAGTTTCCGGTTATTAGGTCTTTAGTTAGTTATATACACTCTAAACAAAGTGTAAATAATAAGGCATATTTGGCCATTACCTCTTATTTACATGTCTTGTAAATTTCATTATCAATTTTCGGTGTGTGTACAAATACAAAATGGTTTAGTTGAAATTAGTGATACTTTTATGCACTTGTCGACAGCTCTTTTTTTTTACTTCCTCACCCATCGGCTATGGCCACCCGAGTAAAAATGAGTACCGTGAGAGCCTACGTTATTTATGTTGATTTTTGCAGCCTACAGCAATTCACACCCAATAGAGGATGCGTAATGATCTCACAGCATGGGGGTCTAGGGTAGGACGCTACTGTGGCAGTGGGCAAAATTAACTCGGTAAGTTACGAACTACCTTTACGCATAAAATTGAGAGTACGTACGTTGCATTGCGTCCGCTCGGAAAAGACAGACATCGTACATGGAAAAAGAAAGATGTAATTACTAATTTACATAATCCTGAGCTGTGACCTCTGGCGATTCAGTAGGTTCACGTGTGTCTGACACTGACAACGACCGAAGAAGGAAATTGTATACGTTCGTTCACATCCATCATTTTAATCCTCCTAGGGCTCGAACATACAATAACTGCGGTGTGTGAAACCATCGTCTTAATCTTTGAGTCGCCAGTATAAGTGAATTAAGGGTAACTAGTCTGATAAAGTAATAAAATCAATTCAAAAAAAATAGGAATTTCAGTATGCCGTTACTCTTGCTTATTACGTAAATCATGAAGACGTAATTCGCCAAAAGTTTGGGTTAAATTTGTAACAAACATAACCAGCCTATGATGTAAAAAAAATGTAAAATATTTTTTTCACATACTTGAAAGTGTACCAAAAATATGTTACATCAACTAAAACCCGTCATCATTCAGTAAAAACCATTCAAGCGAAGAGGTTGTGTTTCGATTGTACTGGCTCGTGAGTTAACGGCTGCTACCGAGACAATTCTAAGCTTCAGGTAGTTAAACTGCCCATAGCAAACGCAATATTCGGGGCGTTTCCCGACTGGAAAGCTAGCAACGAAGGCCATCCCGTTCATACGCACAGAGGTGTAGAAACACAGAGGTGCGAGAGCATAGAAGTGACGAGTCACAGAGGTGCCATCGCATAAAGGTGCGAAGACGAAGGGGTGCAAAGGCACAAAGGTGCTAAAGCAACCCAGTGCTGATCTACCAGGTACGAGAATTTGTACGCTGCGTAGGATCGAAAGAGACGACATATATCGCCAGCTGCTATACTGCAAGCATCACATTTGATCGCCACCAAGAGCAAAAGCACTGTACCTGGGGTCAGGTACAGGCAGCACACCAAGTTCAGTGGTGACCACAACGACGGCAGAGCAACTGAGATAGCAGAAAACGACAGAAGACTGCCAATTGGAAACAGCAAAAGACTGCTAATTGGAAATCGTTGGAAGAGCTTCACGTTGTTCTTCACGATAAAGGAACAGAGACATCAGCTACAAGGTAGATTTAATTTAATTTATTTTTTATTTCTTATATCTGAAATTTTACTAAACATAAGTTTTCATTTTGGTATTATTAATTTACAAAAAAAAATTAATGTAATGGATGATCTCATGGAAGATCATCCGAATCCGATTCAGGATACTAGTCAGAGCATAAATACTCCGAGGGCTAAACATTATCCACAGGGTACCACTGGGCCATGGATAGTCTATCTTCGAAAAAAAGAAAAGATTTTAAATTTGATGCAAATTACCAAGGATTTGACATCACATTTCTCTGAAGTTAAAGAAATCTGTAAGGTTAATAGAGATAAAATTCGAGTAGTTGTTAACGACTTGAAACAGGCAAACGATATTGTAACCTGTAAATTATTTGCTGTTGAATATCGAGTTTACATTCCATCGAAGGAGGTGGAAATTGACGGTGTTGTGACTGAAGCAAGTCTGACGGCCGATGATTTACTTAAAAATGGAGTTGGTCGTTTTAAAAACTCCATGCTTGAGGGAGTTAAGATACTCGAGTGCAAGCAATTGTACTCAGCATCTCTTGTCGATGGAAAAAAGTCGTATCGTCCCTCAGATTCGTTTCGTGTAACATTTGCCGGATCTGCGTTGCCTAGCCATGTCTATACCGATAAAATTCGTCTTCCTGTTCGGCTTTTCGTACCGCATGTTATGAATTGCACGAACTGTAAAAAATTCGGACATACAGCTACTTACTGTAGTAATAAGTCCAAATGTATCAAATGTCAAGGGCCTCATAAGGATAATCTTTGCGATAAAGATGTTGAAAAATGTGTTTATTGTGGGGAAAGTCCTCATGATGATCTTTCAGTGTGCGCTGCATTTAAGCTGCGTAAAGACAAAATGAAGCTTTCTTTAAAAGCACGGTCTAAGCGCACATATGCAGAAATGCTTAAAACGGTCATACATGTCTCCCCTTTGGAAACCGAAAACGGTTTTTCAAATCTTGCGGAGCCAGAGGAATCTGACTCCGACGGAAATAGTGAAGATACCTCGTTTGTCACTCCTCAAGGGTCTGTTAAGAGGAGATTAACAAACCACAAAATACCTAAAAAGACACCTAAAATTACATCTTCAAAAAAAGATCCCCGTGTTAAAGCTAAAAAGCCAAATTTAAAACCAAAAACTGTGCCTCCTGGTTTGTCAAATTCACAAACCAATCAAGGAACTAGCTCAAGAAAAGACAATAATCCAGTGGGCTCCATTTCACATTCACCAACAGGATTACTGAAATTTTCGGAAATTGTAGAATGGATTTTCGCTGCATTCAATATTTCTGAACCTCTAAAGACCATCATAACAGCATTCCTTCCAAGAGCTAGAACTTTTTTGAAACAGTTATCAGCTCAATGGCCAGCTCTTTCAGGTTTTGTATCATTTGATGGATAATTTATCATTCGCCGCAAATGATTCAATCACTGTCCTGCAGTGGAATTGTCGAAGCATCATGCCAAAACTTGATTCATTTAAAGTTTTGTTGCATAGTCAAAAATGTGATGTATTTGCTTTGTGCGAAACATGGCTTACTTCAAACATAGCCCTAAATTTTAATGACTTTAACATTATACGTCTCGATAGAGACTCCCCGTATGGTGGAGTGCTTTTAGGAATTAAGAAATGTTATTCCTTTTATAGATTAAACATTCCTTCGACTTCTAGTATAGAAGTTGTTGCTTGTCAAATAAACATTAAAGGAAAGGACATTTGCATTGCTTCGGTATATATTCCTCCAAGAGCTCAAGTTGGACAACGACAGCTTAATGAAATTGTCGAAGCCCTTCCTGCTCCACGTTTGATTTTAGGAGATTTCAATTCGCACGGAATGATGTGGGGTTCCGTTTACAATGATAGCAGATCATCTCTAATATATAATATTTGCGACAATTTTAGCATGACGGTACTAAATATGGGTAGCATGACACGGATCCCAAGACCTCCTGCACGTCCAAGTGCATTAGATTTATCTCTTTGTTCGACTTCAATTCGACTAGATTGCACATGGAAAGTATTTCCTGATTTACACGGTAGCGATCATTTACCAATCATCATCTCAATTAGCAGCAACAAAGGCATTGCTAATTCAGTTAATATTCCATATGATTTGACAAAAAATATTGACTGGATTAAATACCAAAGTAATATTTCAAGTGCCTTAACTTCAATGGAAGAGCTCCCACCACTTGAAGAATATGACTTCCTCGTTTGTTCGATTCTGGAGGCCGCAGAACAAGCCCAAACCAAACGATTTCTTGGTCCATCGTCTAACAGAAGGCCTCCAAACCCTTGGTGGGACAAAGAGTGCTCAGATGCTAAGCACGCGAAACAAAATGCCTTCAAGACGTTTTTAAAACGAGGAGGAGGAACTCCTCAGAATTTTGAAAAATTCTTGACTTTAGAAACCAAGTACAAGAGCATACTTCGGGCCAAGAAATGTAGCTATTGGAGACATTTTGTCGAAGGTTTGTCAAGAGAAACCTCAATGAGCACTCTTTGGAATACGGCCAGACGAATGAGGAATCGTAACGTAGGAAATGAGAGTGAGGAATACTCGAACCGATGGATATTTGATTTTGCGAGGAAAGTTTGTCCAGATTCTGTTCCTACGCATAGCATTATTAGGGAATCTTTTTCAAATAATGGTTCCATTGATAACCCCTTTTCAATGATGGAATTTTCCATAGCACTCATGTCTTGTAACAATAACGCTCCTGGGTTGGACAGAATAAAATTCAACTTGGTGAAGAATCTGCCCGACCTCGCAAAAAGACGTTTGTTGGAATTGTTCAACAAACTTCTTGAGCAAAATATTGTTCCACCTGACTGGAGGCAAGTGAAAGTTATCGCCATTCAAAAGCCGAGGAAACCAGCTTCCAATCACAACTCATATAGACCCATTGCGATGTTGTCCTGCATCAGAAAATTGTTCGAAAAAATTATTCTACGACGTCTCGACACTTGGGTCGAGACGAACGGTTTGTTGTCAGATACTCAGTTTGGCTTCCGTAGAAATAAAGGGACGAATGATTGCCTTGCATTACTTTCATCTGACATCCAAATTGCCTTCGCTCAAAATCAACAAATGGCATCTGTATTTTTAGACATCAGAGAAACGCATGCATTTTTCACAGAGAAACGCATGCATTTTTCACATGGCGATTTGGCAACATTCAGAATTAGCTACATGGGTCTCCCGCAAGGCTCATGCCTCAGTCCGCTCCTTTATAATTTTTACGTGAATGACATTGACAGCTGTCTAGTATCCCCATGTACACTAAGACAATTGGCAGATGATGGCGTAGTTTCAGTTACTGGACCCAAAGCTATTGATCTGCAAAAACCATTGCAAGATACCTTAGATAACTTGTCCGTTTGGGCTGTCCATCTGGGTATCGAATTCTCTGCGGAGAAAACAGAGCTGGTCGTCTTTTCAAAAAAGCATGATCCCGCGCAGCTTCAGCTTCATATGATGGGAAGAATGATCCAACAGGTTTTGACTTTCAAATACCTTGGAGTGTGGTTTGATTCCAAATGCACGTGGGGTGGACACATTAGGTTTCTGATAACAAAATGCCAACAAAGAGTAAATTTTCTTCGAACAGTAACCGGATCTTGGTGGGGTGCTCATCCGGAAGATCTAATAAAATTGTATCAGACAACGATACTTTCAGTGATGGAATATGGATGCGTTTGCTTTCGTTCCGCTGCAAACTCTCATATTATCAAATAAGAGCGAATTCAGTATCGTTGTTTGCGAATTGCTTTAGACTGCATGCATTCGACACATACAATGAGTCTTGAAGTTCTGGCGGGAGTTCTTCCATTGAAAGATCGTTTTTGGGAGCTTTCATCGCGACTACTAATAAGATGTGAGGTACTGAATCCCCTGGTTATTAATAACTTCGAAAGGCTAGTTGAGCTTCAATCTCAAACAAGATTCATGACAGTATATTTCAACCATATGTCACAGGAAATTAACCCTTCAATATATATTCCTATCCGTGTCAGCCGCCTAAATGTCCCTGACTCAACTTTATTTTTCGACACATCCATGCAGCGCGAAGTGCGTGGAATCCCGGAACACCTACGCTCGTTGGAAATCCCAAAAATATTTACAAGTAAGTTCAGGCATATCGACCCTGAGAAAATGTTTTACACGGACGGATCGCGAATTGAAGAAGCGACAGGGTTTGGTATGTTCAACAATAATGTTTCGGCCTCATTTAGGCTTCAAGAACCTGCATCTGTTTATATAGCAGAGCTAGCAGCAGTTCATTATAGTTTGAGTGTAATCGTCACATTATCTCCAAACCATTATTTTCTTTTCACAGATAGTCTGAGTGCAATTGAAGCCATTCGCTCAAAGGCTGCTGGCAAAAATGAACCTTTTTTCTTGGGCAAAATAAAACAGTGCCTGAACGGCATATTGAATAATAATTATCAAATCACAATAGTTTGGGTCCCGGCTCATTGCTCCATTCCTGGCAATGAAAGAGCCGATATTTTAGCCAAACGTGGTGCTATTGAGGGTGAAATTTATGAGAGACCAATTGCTTTCAACGAATTCTATAGCTCGTCTCGCCAAAGAACACTTGCCAGCTGGCAAGCTTCTTGGGATAAAGATGATCTGGGTCGGTGGATGCACTCAATTATTCCTAAAATATCGACAAAGGCATGGTTCAGGGGACTGGATGTGAGTAGAGATTTCATTCGTGTGATGTCCAGACTCATGTCCAATCACTACACGTTAGATGCACATCTCCTTCGAATTGGACTTTCCGAGACTAATCATTGTGCTTGTGGCGAAGGTTACCGCGATATTGACCATGTTGTTTGGACATGCGTGGAGTATCGTGATGTCAGATCTCAACTAATAAATTCCTTGCGTACCCAAGGTAGACTATCCAATGTCCCAGTTCGCGACATTCTTGCTTGTCGTGACGTTCCTTACATGAAACTTCTTTATTATTTCATTAAGTCCATTGGAGTTCCAATTTAAATTTTATTTTATGTTAGATTGTTTTCTCTTCCATGAGTTCAACCAATAGCCAGCTATCTTATATTAAATAAAAGTGATGAACTGATACAAACAAACCTGAAATAGTTATAAGATCATGTACAAAATAAATGTATTTCATTTAATGTAATTTATAATAGCAACTCGCTTGATAAAAACAGTGTTTAGATTAACTAATGAATACCAACATACTAATATGATATTCGAAATGTATTAGGTTTAAAGTACTATGTATTGTAGATGCCACGGCGAAGAAAAAACTTATGTATATTGCCTATGAAATAAACGTATTTATGAAAAAAAAAAAAACTAAAACACGTCAGTTTTGATTCTCGAATCTGTCGGGCACAGAATACTAAAATTTACACGTTTTTTTTCTAAGTATGTAGTATACTTCGTTTGCTTGGTATTGAAACACACAATTTACATTTGCCAATAATTGAAACTCCTACATAGCTTTCTAAGCTTTGTGGAATTCGAATTGCCACGGTTTTAGCACATCCATATTTTTTTTAAATTAACATCTCATGGAAATCCACAAATGACGCATAGAGCCACAGTTCGTCAAATGACTGAAATTTACAAGAATGACATACACACTTAAAAAAAACCCTGTGATTTTACATCTTATTAGATACACATAAATGGAGCGTCGCAGTTCACTCAAATTTACGTGGAAGAACATTTAATATTGTGTCTAAAACTCCATGACATGAAATTCATTGAAATAAAAAATAGAATACTGATAGCAACCGTCGCGACTTGAACCGAAAATCATTGGATCGCAAGTACGTCTGCTAATCGACTGAGCCACAGAAGTATGCATCTGCTTGGCTGGTAAAAGGTGCATTTAAATTCATACAGTCGCACCTGATAGCAGAATGCAAGTTACAGTCGAAACCAGTAAAATTCAAGCTAATCTAACATTAAGTCATCACAAATAAAATTTTCCGTCATTTGACAAATTAGGTCTTTATGAATTATATCGTATGAGGGATTAAGTCACCTGTAAAATTCAAATTTTTTTGGAGTGTATGATAGTGGCAAACAACATTCCAGCATGTACTAAAACGGCCATTAGTCATCCTCTACTACACCATCCAGCACGTACCTTTATTTTAGAACACTCATCCAGTACCACACCATCAATTATTCTGAGTAAGTTTTTTCTCTTGAAACCGTTTTGAACGAGATACTCTGAACCCATTTGGAAGCCCAGAGTAAATAAATCTGATCGCAGGTAATTTCTACTAAAAACCATCAATGAAAATAAGAAATTCTATTGGACGGCAATGTATTCTTTGTTAATTCTTGCCGAATGGCATTTTCAAACGATTCATTGCCTTCTAAATATTACAATCGGTATCTACACGACACTTACCCAAAATTTAAGCTGACATATCTTATCAAAAGAATTCAATGACAATGTGGCGATTGGAAGGGCCATCGAATATGAATCTAAACTTGATTAGTAATTTGCGGACGAAATGTCTTAAGAATTACATTTCGCTATTGAAGATTAAAGCAAGATGTTTAATAGGATCTTAAAACCTTTCATTTGAATCTTAGATAGGCTTAGCCATCTACGAGAAAAATGAATAACACTATTTTAATATACTTCCAGCATATATTGCTGTAAGTAATTTAAATCAATATAATTATTGAATTGCTTTCAACTCGAAAAAGCTGCCATACTCTGGTTTACATGTGTCATATTCGAACAATTATGTTGCCAAAAACGAACCGTGCTAAAATCGGTCCGAAGCAAAATTTCACGAAAAAGTATGCTGTACACAGTCTTTTTGGTACTTCGAAACAATTGTATAAAAATCATGTTCCACATTGCTCCTAAACATTACTTTGTCATTCAGCGCTCAAAACTCTTACTACCGGAATAAGGCAAAAAGTCACTTACACAAAAATATCGATATCTCCGTTAAAAATGGATGGATTTTCACAATGTATCGCTTGTTGGATAGCTATTACATTGCGGAATCTAAGTCTAAATACAAAATCCGTTTTCAAGGTCAATTGTAACAGATATTGTCAAAAAACCGAAAATTTTGACATAAAACTTTGTATAACTCAAATAGTAAACATCCTATCTCAAAACCATTCAATAGCGTTCAGGGTGACGGGGAGACCTTTGATTTGCGACTAGTTTGATCAAAATCGGTCCAGCCATCTCTGAGATCTCGACCTCTTTGTTGACAACACACATACAGACACGGACATTTGCTCAGTTCGTCGAGCTGTATCGAATGGTATATAACCTCAATTTACGCGAACTTAGTTTACGTTTTTTATGCGTTTTATTTGAAATAACGCGATTTTCTGTTTAATTCAATGATGAAAGAAATATTCATTTACACGTATACAAAACAATCCAACATGATTAAGTGAATTGAATTTTATGGAATGAACATTACGGAATTGTTTCGTTCATAGTATCTAGTTTAGATAGGGCGCACCCAAGCATTCTCTGGAAAAAAGGAATCAGAATATGAATGCGTGACTGATGACTTCTGCATAACTTTTGAGTGCAGTATGTTCTCGTAGCATTATTGTAAGTTATCCAAAAACTACCAGGAGTTCTACCAAAAACTACCAGCAGATCTACCATCATAACAAACTGCGATAACGATCTTATTGATCACGGTCTATACTCGTGATTCCACTTACAATTAAGAGATTGTATTGTAGATGCTTTGGGTCACCTTAAACTATCTGGAGCTCAGGCTTTAAGATCTACCAGCCGTAGGAACTGCGTTAATGAACTCTTTGTCCTCGGCCCATCCTCGCGATACCAAATGCAATTAATAGACTTGTTGTGCATTAAAAAACTCTTTACGCTCCATACTCGCGATTCCCTAAAGTCCTATTCCTGAAATAGATTAGAATAGACAAGTAAGTAATATGTAGCTCCATGACTAGGAGCAGCTTTGAAAAAGTTATTCATATACTGCTGATTACTCGTGTAGATCTTAAGATCTGTTTTCACTGAGGTTCTTGGATAACTGTGAACATTCCTGGATCAGATCAAAATTGACCAGTAGGTAGTATGTATCTCAATGACTGTCAACAGAATTGAAAAAATATTCATAAGCTGCCGATTGCTCGTAGAGATCTTACGACCTGTTTTTATTGAAATTCTCGGACTACTGAGAACATACGTGGAACAGTTACCAATAGAAAAGTAAGCAGTGTGTAGCTCAAAAAATATGAACAGCAAACAAAGAATAGATATTAGCCGTTGCAGTTCTTGCTGTGGTACAGCGTAGTCTCTGAGGACAATATTCCAAGTAGTTTTTGGATCTTTGAATATCTCTCACTGATTTCCGTACTATCAGAATATATTCAGGTGGTTCTAGATACTTTTGCGTATGAACGTAGCTAGATTTTATGTGTTATTTCCACTACAATCGAATGGAACTAAAAAACCTTTTTCGCGAAAAAATTGAAATAACGCGATGTTTTATTTAATTTACGCACTCCCGACTTTTCACGTAAATTGAGGGTCCAGTACAGTATATTTGGGGCTGTCAGTGTGTCCGCTTATCCCTATGAATAAGGCCTTCCTTTGAACCGCCTATATTTGTTTCCTTTGTTAAAATTTCTCACACTTAATTGAATTGCTAGTACATCATGTCCAAAGTTCTATATTTAAACGCGTTTGTCAAGCGGGCTACTACTCTGAACGATGACAAATATCTCAGCACATGCGGGTATTTCTTTCGTTTTCATTTACCCTAATTTAACATATTCATTTCGATATGATGTTTACTAAGCACGACGAGTACTAAAACAGGTGAAAAAACACCATCGATCATCATGTTGAACGCAATGGAGTAATTAAAACTTCATGTGTTTTGCTCGCTTCCTACCCCTGCAATAGTGATTACCGATCGTCTTGTTTGATCGTGGTTGTCAATACGGTCGACGGTTTGGATGCTCCGTTGTTGTTTAGTACATAAAAACAAACCATGAACTTTTCAGTAGGTCATGATTGTCACAATCAGTGATTGGATCCTTGAACGATTATTCTAAGTCATGCTCGACTGTTTCCAAACTATACGCCTGGAAAAGAGTGGTTTTTTGGAAGCTTATTCTGGCTGCAAACCATTTTTTATTTTGGTTAATTAGTTAATTTTCTATCAAATAAAATCAACTTTTCGGTGATCCATCTAAAAAAATTAAAACATAAAACCATAAGACCTTTTATTTGACCCTAAGATTGGGAATATCGGTTCTGCAATCTGAGAGAAGTAAGTAAGATCCATTTTTGAGCAACTGACTATTATCTCCTATCGTTAATCAAAATCCGGGAACCAGAATAGCCAGAATCGGTTTGCTTAGCTGACTACTGATAATGACTATCGATTTGTATAGTTTTCAGTCCAGTTTAGATTTTTTTTACAGTTTTTGTTTCGCCGCTTTAAGTGACGGTGTACAATATTCACTTCACTCTATAACTCTGGAATTGGAAAACGGATCCGGATAAATTACCGAGGAAACCTAGTGATTTCCGAGGAAACCTAATGAAATTATTTGACACATACATACACATCCAAACACACACATAGACAGATATTACTCAGATCTATTTTTCAAGAGATTGCAGAACCTTTCTATATGAGAAATCCAGAAATATTCCTAAATTGACATTCTTACTCAAAGCATCATATCGCCAGGATCAAAAAAAGGATCTGAATTACAATCGGGATATTCTTATAGCTTCTTAAGACTTTTCAGTTGATTCTAAGTTAGTGTAAATTGGTTAAACCATCTTCGAGAGAAGGGTTTGACAATATTTTCATTTTCAAAACTTATCTCTCAGTAATTCCGCAACCGAAAATCGGATCCGAATAAGATTCAGCAATAGTGAAGTTCATGAAAATCGGCCAAGCCATCCCTGAGAAAGGTGAGTGACATTTTTTTTGTGTATATCCGGATGAAAATCAAGACCGTGTGTGACCTTTCATTTGGATCTAATTTTGCAAAAATCGGGTCAAACTTTTCCGAGAAAATTGAGTGACAGTATTCGTCACACTCATTTCAGCCCTCCAAGCTTTGGTTGAAAAGTCGGGTTTCACGGTGTATTATCTATTTATTCATTTATTTCGTAGAGCAGACTACATAAGGAGTGTATCGAAAATAAGCTATCCACATACATTTGTGTTGTACGCATGCATTTGTGATGGTTTTTTATGCTCAGATCACAGCGTGCTGTGCGTTTGGCTGTCAGCTTTCGTTTGTTTACTTGTTTGTGCGGTTGAAATTCTGCGTTTTTAAAATGTCACGTAGTGAAAATTAAGGCTCTGGACACATGACTAAGTGAGCAGGGTAAAACTATGCGAAAATTGGCGAAGCGGTTTGGAATTCATCATGCCAGTGTTAAAATCATCATTAATAAGTTTGGGGAACACTATTCTTTGGATGAGCTACCAGGAAGAGGCAGAAAACCCGGCTCTTCCAACCCGAAACTGGACCAGAAAGTGGTATCTCTAATCATGAAGAACAAATCAAGGTCAATACGTGATTTGGCTAAAAAAGCAGAAACGAGTGCCGGAATGATCCAACGTATCAAGAGGCGAAATCACCTGAAGACCTACAAGAAGCAGAAAATATCGAAACAAAGTGTAGAACAGAAGAAGCGAGCAGCAACAAGGGCCCGGAAACTGTATTCGTGTCTTTTGCAGTGTCCGGATGCATTGCAGTGTCCCATCGAACGTTACTGGGCGTTAATCGTGAAGAGGGTCTTCAAGAGGACTGGTAAGGCAGCTGGGAACATGCAGGAGCTTGGGCTCAAGCGTCTAAAAAAATGCGATGCAACACTTGTCCGGAAATTGATGAAAAGCGTTCGATCAAAAGTTCGAAAATTCGTGAAAGAATAACTCAAATTTCATCCGGTTTTCTTTATGCTCAAGTTTAACCTCGTACAATAAAGGATCAATTTTTAGTTTGAATAAAATATCGTTTTTTATCATAATTTGAAAGAAAAATTTGTGGATAGCTTATTTTCGATACACTCCTTATAAATGGTTTACAATGTTCACTTACATACTACGCACTTTTTCTACGGCAAAACAGAGATTTCATATCATTATTGGACATAGAAAGGTCAAGATTTTCGCATTATTGAATGCAGTCATTCACTGGACTATTCTGTTATTCTGTTGTGTGTTCCTAAAATTAATTTCCTTGTTCGTAATTGACGGCTAGGTATATATAAATTAAATTGTGATAATAATGAGAGTGATGGAATGCGTTAAGGAAAAATGTTGCTAATAAAATAAAGCATTTCAAAGTCACAGTGTTTGAATATTGATGAGCATAAACGTGCTTCATATGATGGAAGAGGAAATGAGGTCCTGTTTAGTTTACGAAGTGCATATATACTATATCAACGGCACTAAAATTATAACAATTTTAAAATAAAGTACCGTTCGGGTTTCTTTGGGAATTGGATCAAAGATACAGTACGAGATTTTCTGCGACAGTTTTTAAGAACTCAAAGCTTTCGCATCTTTAAAAATAAATAATTTGCTATCATTAATGACAACGCTGAAATTTCACATTCAGTAATAGCCGTTCAACCGAGAAGGTTGTGTATAGAAGCGTACAGTTTAATAACGCTGGTTGGTTTACACGCGTTAAATACGACAACGGTTGAACTACAGGTAGAGACCTGTTGGCAGCAGCCGTTAAAACGTATAGTCGTGCTGCATAAGAGAGCCCTAGTGCTGGGCCAAGCTGGTGAAGGAAACAACAAAGGGCGTTTCCCAAACTCTACCCAGGCCGCAATATACAGCCACAAGTGCTGAGCAGGAGAGTGCAAAGGCACATCGAAGAGGAAGAGTGCAAAGGCACATAGAAGCAGGAGAGTGCAAAGGCACACCGGTGCGAAGGCACTTCGGTGCAGAAGCATATCGGTGCGGAGCACTAGGAAGAAGGAGACAAGACAACTCGGTCTTTCCACTGCCATACAACACGCAGGTATACACCGGTGACCTGCGCTGGTTACAGCTGGCGAAGACAAAAGTAAATCGGAAATCGAGTGGTGCTGGATGTCAGGTAGCAGTAGCATCACATCCAACAAACAGCATCCAACAAGAACATCTAGAGCAACGAGGATCTACACGGCAGTGCAACGGAGATAGACAACAATTTCAAGGTAGAAGTTTTTTCTTTTCCTTTTGATTGAGTACTGTGTAGTGTTGGTTTCAAATTTTATTTTAAAGTTTGGTTAAAAATTTTTATGTAATGGATGAATCCATGGACGTAAATCCTAGCATGAATCCGATACCCCCACGAACGAAAAAATATCAGGAGAGCTCTTCTGGGCCTTGGATAGTCTTTTTTAGACGTATATCAAAGCCATTAAACATTTACCAAATTTCTAAAGGTTTGACATCACGATTCTCTTCAATCAAAGAGATCATAAAAGTAAATAACGATAAAATTCGTGTTGTGGTAAATAATTTGAAACACGCGAATGATATTGTCTCTTCGGAACATTTCAATAAAGAGTATAAAGTTTACATACCCTCCAAAGATGTCGAAATTGACGGTGTTGTTACCGAAGCGAGTCTTTCGGTAGATGATTTACTCAAGCATGGTGTTGGTCGTTTCAAGAACTCTATGCTTGAGAGTGTGAAAATACTGGAGTGCAAACAACTGTACTCAGTAGTTCATGAAGAGGGAAAGAAAGTTTATCGCCCATCAGACTCGTTTCGAGTGACATTTGCCGGGTCTGCGTTGCCGTCCCATGTCTATGTCGATAAAATTCGCCTCCCTGTTCGGCTTTTTGTTCCAAATGTAATGAATTGTACGAACTGCAAAAAATTCGGCTACACAGCTACTTACTGTAGTAATAAACCAAAATGTATTAAGTGTGAAGGGCCTCATAAAGATAATGATTGCAACAAGGAAATTGAAAAATGTATTTATTGTGGGAATAGTCCTCATGATGATATTTCAGTATGCACTGCATTTAAAGTGCACAAAGACAAAATTAAGCTTTCTTTAAAAGCACGGTCTAAGCGCACATATGCAGAAATGCTTAAAACGGTCATTGATGTCCCCCCTTTGGAAACCGAAAACGGGTTTTCAAATCTAGAGGAACCAGAGGACTCTGACTCTGACGAAAATAGTGAAGGTAATTCGTTTATCACTACCCAAGGGTCAGTTAAGAGAAAGAAGTATTCCTCCAAATTACCAAAAAAGACACCTAAAATTTCATCTTCAAAAAAAGATCCCCGTGTTAAACAAAAAAAGTCAAAACCAAAGACTGTGCCTCCTGGTTTGTCAAATTCACAAACCAATCCAGGATCTAGTACAGAAAAAGATAATAATCCAGTGGGCTCCATTTCACAGCCACCAACAGGATTACTGAAGTTTTCGGAAATTGTTGAATGGATTTTCTCAGCATTCAATATATCTGAACCCTTAAAGACCCTCATAATGGCATTCCTTCCAATAGCTAGAAATTTTTTGAAGCAGTTATCAGCTCAATGGCCAATTGTCTCAGGTTTTGTATCTTTTGATGGATAATTTATCACCCGCCGCAAATGATACAATCACTGTCCTGCAGTGGAATTGTCGAAGCATCATGCCAAAACTTGATTCATTTAAAATATTATTGCATAGTCAAAAATGTGATGTATTTGCTTTATGCGAAACATGGCTTACTTCAAACATAGCTTTAAATTTTAATGATTTTAACATTATACGTCTCGATAGAGACTCTCCGTATGGTGGAGTGCTTTTGGGAATTAAGAAATGCTGTTCCTTTTATAGATTAAACATCCCTTCAACTTCTAGTATAGAAGTTGTTGCTTGCCAAATAAACATTAAAGGCAAAGATATTTGCATAGCTTCGGTTTATATTCCTCCAAAAGCACAAGTTGGACAGCGACAGCTTAATGAAATGGTTGAAGCCCTTCCTGCTCCACGATTGATTCTGGGGGATTTAAATTCGCACGGTATTATGTGGGGTTCCGTTTACAATGATAGCAGATCATCTTTAATACAAAACATTTGTGACAATTTTAGCATGACGGTATTAAATATGGGTAGCATGACACGGATCCCAAGACCTCCGGCACGCCCAAGTGCATTAGATCTATCTCTTTGCTCAACATCAATTCGACTAGATTGCACCTGGAAAATACTGCCTGATTTACACGGTAGCGATCATTTACCAATCATCATCTCAATTAGCAGTAGCAATTGCATTGCTACTTCCGCTAGTATTCCATATGATTTGACAAAAAATATCGACTGGATTAAATACCAAAGTAGTATCTCTAGTATTTTGAATTCAATGGAAGAGCTCCCTCCACTTGAAGAATATGACTTCCTCATTTGTTCGATTCTGGAGGCAGCAGAACAATCCCAAACTAAACGCTTTCCTGGGCCAACGACTAACAGAAGGCCTCCCAACCCCTGGTGGGACAAAGAGTGCTCAGAGGCTAAACTCGCAAAACAAAATGCTTGCAAGACGTTTCTAAAACGGGGAGGAGGAACTCCTCAGAATTTTGAAAAACTTATGGTTTTAGAAACCAAGTACAAGAGCATACTTCGAGCCAAAAAATGTAGCTATTGGAGACATTTTGTCGATGGTTTGTCAAGAGATACCTCAATGAGCACTCTTTGGAACACGGCCAGACGAATGAGGAATCGTACCGTGGGCAATGAGAGTGATGAATACTCGAACCGATGGATATTTGACTTTGCTAGGAAAGTTTGCCCAGATTCTGTTCCTACGCAGAGCATTATACGGGAATCTCCTCCAAATAATGGTTTTATTAATAACCCATTTTCAATGATGGAATTTTCTATAGCACTCTTGTCTTGTAACAATAACGCTCCAGGGTTGGACAGAATTAAATTCAACTTGGTGAAGAATCTGCCCAACCTCGCAAAAAGACGTTTGTTGGAATTGTTCAACAAGTTTCTTGAGCAAAATATTGTTCCACCTGACTGGAGACAAGTGAAAGTTATCGCCATTCAAAAACCGGGGAAACCAGCTTCCAATCACAACTCATATAGACCCATTGCGATGTTGTCCTGCATCAGAAAATTGTTCGAAAAAATTATTCTACGACGTCTCGACACTTGGGTCGAGACGAACGGTTTGTTGTCAGATACTCAGTTTGGCTTCCGTAGAAATAAAGGGACGAATGATTGCCTTGCATCACTTTCGTCTGACATCCAAATTGCCTTCGCTCAAAAGCAACAAATGGCATCTGTATTTTTAGACATTAAAGGAGCATTTGATTCAGTTTCCATTGATGTTCTTTCAGACAAGCTTCACCAAAATGGACTCCCAGCGGTTATAAATAATTATTTGCACAACCTTTTGTCAGAGAAACACATGCATTTTTCACATGGCGATTTGGCAACACTCAGAAATAGTTACATGGGTCTCCCGCAAGGCTCATGCCTCAGTCCGCTCCTCTATAATTTTTACGTAAATGACATTGACAGCTGTCTAGTAACCCCATGTACACTAAGACAATTGGCAGATGATGGCGTGGTTTCAGTTACTGGACCCAAAGCTATTGATCTGCATAAACCATTGCAAGATACCTTAGATAACTTGTCCGATTGGGCTGTTCATCTTGGTATCGAATTCTCTGCGGAGAAAACAGAGTTAGTCGTCTTTTCAAGAAAGCATGATCCCGCGCAGCTTCAGCTCCATATGATAAGAAAAATGATCCAACAGGTTTTAACTTTTAAATACCTCGGGGTGTGGTTCGATTCCAAATGCACGTGGGGAGGACACATTAGGTTTCTGATAACAAAATGCCAACAAAGAGTAAATTTTCTTCGAACAATAACAGGATCTTGGTGGGGTGCTCATCCGCAAGATCTAATAAAATTGTATCAAACAACGATACTTTCAGTGATGGAATATGGATGCGTTTGCTTTCGTTCCGCTGCAAACTCTCATATTATCAAACTGGAGCGAATTCAGTATCGTTGTTTGCGAATTGCTTTAGACTGCATACATTCGACACATACAATGAGTCTTGAAGTTCTGGCGGGAGTTCTTCCATTAAAAGATCGATTTTGGGAGCTTTCATCACGCCTGCTAATAAGATGTGAGGTGCTGAATCCCATGGTAATTAATAATTTCGAACGACTAGTCGAGCTTCGATCTCAAACAAAATTCATGACAGTATATTTTAACCATATGTCACAGGAAATCAACCCTTCAAGATATATTCCTATCCGTGTCAGCCTCCTAAATGTCCCTGACTCAACTTTATTTTTCGATACATCCATGCAGCGCGAAGTGCGTGGAATCCCGGATGATCTACGTTCGACGGAAATCCCAAAAATATTTTCAAGTAAGTTCAGGCATATTGACTCTGAGAAAATGTTTTACACGGACGGATCGCGAATTGAAGAAGCGACAGGGTTTGGTATGTTCAACAATAATGTTTCGGCCTCATTTAGGCTTCAAGAACCTGCATCTGTTTATATAGCAGAGCTAGCAGCAGTTCAATATAGTTTGAGTGTAATCGTCACATTAATTCCAAACCATTATTTCCTCTTCACAGATAGTCTGAGTGCAATTGAAGCCATTCGCTCAAACATGACTGGCAAGACTGAACCGTTTTTCCTGGGCAAAATAAAACAGTGCCTGAACGACATATTGAACAATAATTATCTAATCACTATAGTCTGGGTCCCGGCTCATTGCTCCATTCCTGGCAATGAAAGAGCCGATATTTTAGCCAAACGTGGTGCTATTGAGGGTGAAATTTATGAGAGACCAATTGCTTTCAACGAATTCTATAGCTCGTCTCGCCAAAGAACACTTGCCAGCTGGCAAGCTTCTTGGGATAAAGATGATCTGGGTCGGTGGATGCACTCAATTATTCCGAAAATATCGACAAAGGCATGGTTCAGGGGACTGGATGTGAGTAGGGATTTCATTCGTGTGATGTCCAGACTCATGTCCAATCACTACACGTTAGATGCACATCTCCTTCGAATTGGGCTCTCCGAGACTAATCATTGTGCTTGTGGCGAAGGTTATCGAGATATTGATCATGTCGTTTGGACATGCGTGGAGTATCGTGATGTCAGATCTCAACTAATAAATTCTTTGCGTACCCAAGGTAGACTATCCAATATCCCAGTTCGAGACATTCTTGCTTGTCGTGACCTTTCATACATGAAACTTATTTATCATTTCATAAAGAAAACTGGAGTTTCAATTTAATAAAGGCCCCTTTCAAGACTTAGTTCTGATCCCAGCTGCGTCCATGAGTTCAACCAATAGCTAAATTAGAATAAAAATAATGTAATGATACAAACAAACTCGAAACAGTTTATGAAATTATTAACAAAATGTCTGAAAATAACAGCTTATTTTATAATTTATAGAAGTTAATCGTTTGGTTCAAATAATATTTCCGAGTAGATTTCATAATTAATGACGAGTTACCTAAGATGATATTTAAGTAATAAGAGAATATGTTTTAATAAATGCAAAACGTTGTGACTATGTTAGAATTAAATTAGGATAAGAATATTATGTAAAAGTGATGCTACGGCGAAGAAAAACTTATGTAAACTGCCTTAAGAAATAAACGTATTTATGAAAAAAAAAAAACGCTGAAATTTGTTTATTATCACTCACGGTACACTCCCAACTGAAGAGCAGCCGTTTTAAAGTACCGGAAGAACTCCACACTGAAGCACATTTTTTTTCCTAATAACTATTTATTGGAATATGAGTTAAAATTAAATTATTAAGATTTAAATTGGGGTTTCAGCCACAACCCTATTATATACATGATTTGGTTATTACCATGAAGACATTATTTGCTTCCGCAATTCTGAGATTTTTGTGTAGGGAAAATTCTAAAACTACTTGTATTGTGTAATGGGGAAAAGGAACTTATATACTAACTTACTAACTAATACAGAGAGCGAATCGAATCAATTGAAGATTGCATCGATTTTTGTCGGAATTTGCTTATAATATTATGTGACATTACATCTAATGGTTCTATATTTGTGAGTCTGTGTAACTCATTTGTACTAAACCAGGGAGGACGCTTCAAAATCATTTTCAGAATTTTATTCTGAATTCTTTGATGCGTTTTCTTCCTGGTGGAACAACAACTTGACCAAATTGGTATTGCATAAAGCATGGCTGGTCTGAAAATTTGTTTATAAATTAACAATTTGATTTTTAGACAGAGCTTAGAATTTCTGTATATAAGAGGATATAAACATTTAATATATTTATTACACTTTGCCTGGATTCCTTCGATGTGATCCTTGAAAGTGAGTTTTTTGTCATACGTTAAACCTAAGTATTTAGCTTGATCAGAGCATATCAATTCCAAACCATTCAATTCGAGAATGTGATTATTGTTTGGTTTAAGAAAAGAAGCTCTTGGCTTGTGAGGAAAGATAATTAATTGCGTTTTTGCTGCATTTGGTTTAATTTTCCATTTTGACAGATAATCACTGAAAATATTTAAACTTCTTTGTAGGCGACTGCAGATCACTCTTAGCTTTTTTACCTGTGTCTAACAGATTTGTGTCGTCACAGAATAGCGATTTCTGACAACCAACGGGTAGATTTGGAACATCAGAAGTGAAAATATTATACAAGATTGGAGCTACGCTCGAACCCTGCGGAACACCGGCTCGTACGGGTAGCAATTCAGATTTACAATTCCGATAGCTAACCTGAAGAGTACGATCAATTAAATAATTTTGAATCATTTTGATCAAATAAATAGGAAACTGGAAATCAGACATTTTTGCTATTAAACCTTTGTGCCAAACACTGTCGAATGCTTTTTCTATGTCTAGAAGAGCAACTCCAGTGGATAACCCAGAAGATTTATTTGCTTTTAACATGTTCGTTACTCTGATAAGTTGATGAGTAGTTGAATGTTCATGACGAAATCCAAACTGCTCTGGTAAAAAAATTGATTTCTTATTTATATGAGACATCATTCTGAACAAGATATTTTTTTCAAAAAGTTTACTGATAGAAGAAAGTAAGCTAACTGGTCGATAATTTGATGTTTCTGCTGGATTTTTATCAGGTTTGAGGATAGGAATTACTTTAGCGTTTTTCCATCTTTTTGGGAAGTAAGCTAATGAAAAACACTTGTTGAAAATTTTAACCAAGAGTCTCAAGGCAACACCGGGAAGATTTTTAATAAGAATAGTAAAAATTCCATCATTACCAGGAGCCTTCATGCTTTTAAGTTTCTTATAATTGACTTAATTTCATCAAAATTCGTCTCTATAATGTCATCTTGTAATAACACTTGAGTTGAAATATGATCATATTTCAGTGAGACTTCATTTTCGATAGGACTCACAACGTTCAAATTAAAATTGTGGACACTCTCGAACTGCTGAGCAAGTTTTTGAGCTTTTTAGCCATTTGTAAAAAGTATTTGATTTTCTTCCTTGAGAGCAGGAATTAGTTTCTGAGGTTTCTTAAGAACCGTAGAAAATTTCCAGAAAGGTGTACAATATGGTTTAATTTGTTCAACTTCTTTAGCGAAATTTTCATTTCGCAAACGAGTAAATCTATGTTTAATTTCTTTTTGTATATCCTTAACTATGTTTTTCATAGCAGGATCACGAGAACGTTGATATTGTCGTCGACGACCATTCTTCAACCGAATAAGCAGTTGAAGACTGTCATCGATGATAGGAGAAATTAATTCAGTTTGAGCTTTGGGAACTGAAAGATTCCTAGCTTCGATAATGTAATGATTCAAATTATCAATTGCTGTGTCGATATCCGCAGAATTTTCTAAAATAATTTTATGTTCCATATGATTTTCTATGTGAGATCTGCCAACCAATTAGCTCTATGATAGTTGAATATAGAATTAATTGGATTAATTATAGCTTCGTTGGAAAGTCTGAATGTTACAGGAAGATGATCTGAGTCGAAGTCAGCATGTGTAATCGGTTCACTACAAATGTGACTTTGATCTGTCAGAACCAGATCAATTGTAGACGGGTTTTTCACGGAAGAGAAACAAGTCGGGTTACTGGGATGAAGAACTGTAAAGTAACCAGCTGAGAGTTGATTATGTAGTATTTTACCATTACTGTTATTTTGCTTACAATTCTACTGGACATGCTTAGCATTTAAGTCCCCTATTACGAAAAATTCCGATCGATATCTTGTGAGTTTCTGCAAATCGCCTTTAAAGAAATTTTATTGTTCGCCGGTGCATTGGAATGGCAAATATGCTCCAGCGATAAAATAAATTCCATGAATGCTTTCAATTTCGATTCTCAAGCTTTCAATAACTGTAGTATTGAAACAAGGTAAAATTCGATGTTTAATTTGCCGTTGGACAAAAGTGGCTACTCCACCACCCATTCCAGTAAACCTGTCAAATCGATGAACCACATAATGTGGGTTGCTTTTCAATTTGACATTTGGTGTAAGAAAAGTTTCTGTCACAATGGCAATATAAATTTTGTGATCTTCAAGAAAATTATAAAATTCATCTTCACTCGATTTTAATGATCGAGCATTCCAATAACCGCAATTATTTAAATTTTTCTTCGGCACCGTCATGTCTTATCATTTGTCGTTGGTGTCATATTCCGACGCAGAACTTCTTTTTCAAGTGGCATCGCAGTCGCGATTCACAAGTGTAATGCATGGCCTACTGATGCTGGAATTTTTTCTATGTTGAGACTCGAGCATAGGGTAACATATTAATAGTCGCCGATTTTTTATTAATAGGGAACAACTTACTATTTCAAATGAAACGATTGATTTTCAACTTTTGTTCTCGGTAAATCTAAAATTTGAAAATTTATAGGAATTCACTGATATTCGGAAAAACGTCAGTGCCAGTATGGGTGCGAACCATTTTCAAATCGAATCAATGGCTTTGTTTAGGAGATCAGATAAATCCGCAAAATTGAGAAGAACTGACATTAGATGAAGATCGCGTTTTTATACAGATATGAGAGTTGAAAAATTACCAAACTTGCTTAAAATGCTATGACTCTTTATCTATGCTCTTATGCACATTCGTGACGTTATGGAGTACTAAGAGGTACCCACGTAAACGCATTCAGTCATTGCATAACCGACGCACCATGTTGACCCGATGAAATATTATTTGCAGTAAGCTATGTCTATGCCTGTATCTTTCTTGCATACATTTTTTCCCTAATTGCTATATCTTCAGAAGTTTGGAAGGAGCGCTCCCGTCGTGCCAGTGAAAAAAAAAATCATACAAGATTACATCGTCGCCGCGACGTTGCTCGCTCCAGTAGTCAGCCAGTTAGTCAGTCAGTCAGTCAGTCAGTTAGTCAGTCAGTGAGAAACTGGCTAACATTCTCCAGAGATAAAGCGCACAATTTCACCATGTCTTGGAAAAATCGTCTCCGCATCGAATGCCTGAAGGTTCGAAACTGGTTTGAAGCACAAGTGTGTATGCTATGATAAAATTACAATTCGCGGTTAAGCACTGAACCGGTGATTAGATTAGTAGTTAATTCGTAAAACTGGGATAATGTTCACCAATGAAAGATAAGTATCTCACGGTGTCGCCAATTTATCAACATGGACCAAGTCTGCATTTGAACGACTAACTTTTGCATGGGGATGTAAGGAGGAGGAATCGAAGAAAAACATGTTTTCGCTTAATTTGGACATGGCATGCTGGTATTGAGGTACAATTTATCTTCTAGCGACTAGGAAGACATTCTTTTATAATTTATGGAACGTGTTTTGGTATTTCCGTGTATGTCGAAGTGAATGTTGACCCGGTAGGTTAATTTTCAAAAGAAAGACAAATAGCCCAAAGTGAACTCACTATCTATGATTAACCAATCTATATTTCACGTTAATCTAAAATTATTCATCGATAATTATCACACGTGTCATAAAAGTAAATGACTATCATAAATTGGTATGTAATCAGCTGAAAACAACCTATAATTGATTATGAAAATGATATACGATCAAATATAATAAAAGTATTGATCAGATGCTCTCGGCTACAATTTTCCACAATTAATCATATCGATTCATGTTCGCCGCCGAGCTGATTAATGTTTCAATTGAATGGGTTCCCATCTCTCTGCTTCGCCGGTTCTTGGACTACTTGGACCTGTTTCCTCTGCGAGAGGGGATCGCCATACCAACTGGCCAATAACCATAAACTGAACTATCTGATCATGGCCTACTCGCTGCTACTGCGGTTCGCTGTGAATTTTCCCATCGTGGTAAAAATGCGGCAACTTGCATAGCTTTGCCGCTCTATCTCGATTTGCGCTTCCGCTAGATGCTAGCTGGAGGTGTAAGTTGCTGTCTTTACGACACCTCGTTTATTGTGGATCTCATTTTCAAGCTCTGCTCGTTCACCAGATTTGAAGTCATAAACGAATCTGGTTTCGGAGTATATCCGTTGCGAAATTTCTGTTCATAAATAATAACCAGTAATGGAACGGAAAATTATACGGTTTCGAAAGGCGCTCATACTCGCCGTTCCAGGCTTATTAAAAATCCAAGGGAAAAATCTATGAATGCTATAGATCACTTCTTCGAAATGAAGAAATAATTGCACCTATCGTTTTGATTTGATGAATGTTCATATTTTTGCACAATTACTCGAAGAGAATCGACGAACAAATTATTTTGAAGTAAAACAACCCATTTAATGGCGATTTTGATTACTATTAAAGCATCCGCTGACAATTCATTTGACCGATTCAATCAGTGGTTAGCTTCATCTTCATACGGTGCAAGCTAATGAACATAAATGACTCGTTTGAAATCACTGCTGAAGCAGTTGTGCCTACTGGCTCCCTTCATCGAGAAACTTGTAAACAGGGTGGCTCGGCACTGTTTTTGTTTTTGTTTTTGTTTTTGTTTTTGTTTTTGTTTTTGTTTTTGTTTTTGTTTTTGTTTTTGTTTTTGTTTTTGTTTTTGTTTTTGTTTTTGTTTTTGTTTTTGTTTTTGTTTTTGTTTTTGTTTTTGTTTTTGTTTTTGTTTTTGTTTTTGTTTTTGTTTTTGTTTTTGTTTTTGTTTTTGTTTTTGTTTTTGTTTTTGTTTTTGTTTTTGTTTTTGTTTTTGTTTTTGTTTTTGTTTTTGTTTTTGTTTTTGTTTTTGTTTTTGTTTTTGTTTTTGTTTTTGTTTTTGTTTTTGTTTTTGTTTTTGTTTTTGTTTTTGTTTTTGTTTTTGTTTTTGTTTTTGTTTTTGTTTTTGTTTTTGTTTTTGTTTTTGTTTTTGTTTTTGTTTTTGTTTTTGTTTTTGTTTTTGTTTTTGTTTTTGTTTTTGTTTTTGTTTTTGTTTTTGTTTTTGTTTTTGTTTTTGTTTTTGTTTTTGTTTTTGTTTTTGTTTTTGTTTTTGTTTTTGTTTTTGTTTTTGTTTTTGTTTTTGTTTTTGTTTTTGTTTTTGTTTTTGTTTTTGTTTTTGTTTTTGTTTTTGTTTTTGTTTTTGTTTTTGTTTTTGTTTTTGTTTTTGTTTTTGTTTTTGTTTTTGTTTTTGTTTTTGTTTTTGTTTTTGTTTTTGTTTTTGTTTTTGTTTTTGTTTTTGTTTTTGTTTTTGTTTTTGTTTTTGTTTTTGTTTTTGTTTTTGTTTTTGTTTTTGTTTTTGTTTTTGTTTTTGTTTTTGTTTTTGTTTTTGTTTTTGTTTTTGTTTTTGTTTTTGTTTTTGTTTTTGTTTTTGTTTTTGTTTTTGTTTTTGTTTTTGTTTTTGTTTTTGTTTTTGTTTTTGTTTTTGTTTTTGTTTTTGTTTTTGTTTTTGTTTTTGTTTTTGTTTTTGTTTTTGTTTTTGTTTTTGTTTTTGTTTTTGTTTTTGTTTTTGTTTTTGTTTTTGTTTTTGTTTTTGTTTTTGTTTTTGTTTTTGTTTTTGTTTTTGTTAATTCGAAAATGGCTTATTGAGTAAGTTTGTTATCCAAAAGAAGTTCTAGAAAATCAACTAACTTACAAAATCACAAACACTGAACCGGAAATAAAACGTTAAAATTTCAAATAAGCGTATCACATTTTTTTTCAATATATATTCTTGTTTTGTTTTTGTTTTTGTTTTTTTTTTGTTATTTCGAAAATGGCTTATTGAATAAGTTTGGTACCCAAAAAAAGTTCTAGAAAATCAACTTACTTACAAAATAACAAACACCGAACCGGAAATAAAACGTTAAAACTTCAAATAAGCACAGCACATTTTTTTCAATACATATTCTTTAATTTTTATGTAAGGGATTACTGTACGTTCTGGGACTATTTACAATCTTAGGAAAACAGCCATTGTTGCAAAATATCAGTTTTCTTCGCAGTTGTTGGATGGAAGTTCATTTTATAAATTAACTGCTAATCTTTTTTTCGTTAAAATTGTTGTTAGTAGAATCTTGAACTGATTAGTGCCGTTTGAAAAATAAAGAAGATACAACTAAAAACCAAATGAAAACTGCAATTTTGAAATGTTTTTGATCGTGAATCTCTTTATTTTTAGTGTATCAACATATTTTTTGATCCTCGTCATCGCAGATATGACCAACAATTTGTGAAAGAGTTTTTAGTAGTATGAAATAGTCACAAATAACTCGAAATTAAAAATATTAACAAATATTACAGCTATGGAATATATCAAACAAGAAACTTGTTGCACATCATACCAACAAATTGCACTTTTTTAATCGCACAATCGTTGCAAAAAGAGTGAAGAAATACAATGCTAAAACAATGTTTGCTACTTAGGTTTTGATGAATCTGATGCTTTTGGTGCAAAATAGAGGAAATTCAATTAATTCTTCAGAGACGAACCAGCCACCGGCTGAAAGTCTCTTTAATAAAGAAAACTAAACTAAACTAATTAATTCTTAATGATATGCTGTAGCACTGAAAAGTGCTTTGAATTGTCTCGACCAATAGAATCTGCATCTAGATCCGAGATGGTTCTTGGCATGTACTCTGATGACTTCAGCTGGCAGGCTTCTGGTGTGGTTTCGCTGTGCGCTCGGCCCGATGTTACTCTCGTGTGTGTCTTGCTTCTATAACCGTTGCTCACAAAACGATAGAAAAAGCTATAATATTCAGCTTTTATATTGCTGGAGCAGCACATATTTTGTTCTCTTCCTCGGAACGCGTTCTTATTGGCTGGTGCTGAATTGGATAGAATCGGACAGGCTTTTCAATAGTGTACTATTAAAACACTTCAATGTTGTTGCAATACAAGTTCAAACAAATCCTTCCACAGATCATTTAGCTATGAGTTTTCATAATACGAGAAAGGCAAACGAGCAGCGTCATGAGTTTTCCTTTTTGATACTCGTTGATACCAAACATTTTAGAAAAGTTTAATTTTGAATTATTTGAAATTATGTCACACAACTGAAAATTTTATCATAAAATTGTGATCATATTTCAGATGGCATGTTGCAAAAATTATGTTGATTCGTTAGATACAACAAGAGATATTCACGATCAAAAACTTATCACTCTCTCAGAGGGTACATTTTGAAAAGGCGTAGTAAAGTAAGTCGTATTCACGACAAAAATTCAGTTCAAGAACACAGGCTCAGTGATGAGTTCAACAATCTACATCCTGAATTCCATTTTATTTATCAGATTAACTCATTTCTAAAGTGGTCTATGATTATATTTATTTGGGTATGGAAGGTTTTAATTTCAAAATTCCGTTCCTTGAGCAATTCTAATCAGGTATATAGTATTCTATGCTACGTAATTTGAAATAACAAACTTTGACAAATAAAATTACAGAAACGTAAAAATCAAAAGCCTTCAACCACAAGGTGCGTGAGCATAATCTACAGTCAAATACCATTCCTCATTCAATGTTAAGCATTTTCCGAACATTCAACTCGGACGATGTACTGTCCTCAAACACTTCTTAGGTCTTGTGACGATGTACTGTCCTCAAACACTTCTTAGGTCTTGTGCCGATTGATGCAACTCGCGCTTGAAGCACCCTGTATCTTGGCGGTACTGCGTTTGATAGTTTCCAAAACGCACAATCATTGGCTAAGTGTGCCACTTAGGGAGCCATAAAGACGGGGTTTCGATCAATCTTCCAGGTGTAGATGACTGGTTGAGTAATATATTTCACGAGTTGAAGTTGTGTGCTTCCGATCCGCAATAGATCCGCATTGAATTGCACTCTGGCACTAGCGACGACGACGATGACGACATCCATAATGATAATTCAAAGGCGGTATTTGAATGAAATCAAATATTTTGATCACGATTGCAAACGTCGTGTGCTGGACTGGACTAGGCCACGTTGTCTATTCAAATTACTAGCGATGTGATTAAAACTCGTTACCTTGAAGATGCGCCTCGCTTTGCTGTGATGGCTGATGAGGGACAATGCGCTATCC
Source organism: Malaya genurostris (assembly GCF_030247185.1). Taxonomy (NCBI): domain Eukaryota; kingdom Metazoa; phylum Arthropoda; class Insecta; order Diptera; family Culicidae; genus Malaya; species Malaya genurostris. The sequence continues at coordinate 331,086,847 of NC_080571.1, forward strand.
GTTGGTACGTGATTGGTATTGACCCAAATTTAATTGTTTGCTGATTAGGAGAGAAATTGTGATTAAACTAGGAGTGACTTAGATATTAAAAGATATATTGATTCATCTGCTTAAATATGATGATCATGACTCCTGCAAGTATTTTTATAAATGTTGTAATGTTTTGTAGCATGAGAATTGACAGTATTATCTGTCATATTTGGACGTGGTGAGGTTAAAAAATAGCGACAAAAGTTCTGTGATTTCTCTAGCAAATTTAATAATTTGTTACTGTGTATGATGAATTGATTGGAAGTACTCAACGTTGTTATTTCATGAACATGATTACGAGATAAATCAATTTCTAGTCTCCAGACATTAAATGACGCAAGCTTTATATTCATAGCTTCCTATGAAGGACAGTAAATCAACACGCGGATTTTTAAACTTCTTAACTTGTCAAGAGATTCTTAAACGTATTATTTTCAAAATTACTAACATCGTCAGAATACTCATACTATTAATTTCCCTTTCCAGGTGGCTGAAAATCCTCTGTTTGCTACAGCCCTTCCTGTTCGCTACGTGCATCTCCTGGTTCGCCCATCCGGCCGTACTGGAAAATGATGCCAACGAGGCCCTGCTGCCGGATTATCAGCGCAATCCGTTCTATCGGACGCCACGGGTGGCCAACGCGTTGGCCCGCTTCAGTTGGTTTGGTCCCGGCGAGGAACTGGTCCGGGAGCGACATGCCGAGAAAATTTCCCGAGCCGACATCTACACCGTTCTGACACATGCCGGTTTTGTCCCGCGGAGGTTCAACGGGTTCTATCGTTAGCTGCCGGAGTCCGCAGTTCGGTGACGAAGCCAAACCTGCCAATCTTTCACACATTGCCAAAAAATAAGTTTTTTTTTATTCAAATATATGTAAATAGACCTTGTCATATTAGCTTCGGAATGATGGTGAGTGAGCTCTTCGGAGAGAAGTTAGGAGTTGAAATAAGTTGTACAATCCAAGGCCGACCAATTTTTTAATCACGACCGTGGATGATGGAGGCCAATTTAGTTACAGATTTATGATTTTTCACGCCGTTTTTCAGTATTTTAGCACGCTAGCACCTCATCTTCGCGATAGGACGAACCGTTAAAAAAAATGTTATTTCTAACGATCATTGTTATGTAAATTGTATAGGAAAATAAACCTCAATGAGATTTCAATAACGTGCAAATTGAAAGAAAATCGGTGTCCCATAAAACGAAACAATGCAGGTGGTATATAAGCGATGAAAATGTAAAGAAATGCACCATAATTTGATTTGATGGAGGCGCTTTGAGTAAAAGCAAAAGGGGTAATTAAAAGCTTTGTGGCTTCTGCTACACCGTTTCTGTATGCCCAAGAAAGATGTATCTTTCAGCTTGTATTGTGATAATTTATAACTGATAATTGGTGTTTTCATGCTGCAATCGTTTACTGAATGATTTAAATTGTGTGAACTAAAATTGTTTCGGGAGACGGTATTTAACTGATGATTTTGAAAGGGTTTCAGTTAAACGTTTCATGAAATACTACAAGGTGAAGCTGAGAAGAAAAAAAAAAACGTTCAAATATCAACAGATATAAACAAAGGCACTTGTCTAATTACATGTTGTTTCTTGCTTCCCATAAGATAAAATATACAGGGGCAGTAGGTACTTTTGGTGGGCTGCATTTCGAAATTATCAATGTAGTTTAGTTTCGTTAATTAGCTCTGCTATGATTTTGTGAAATCGTAACATTCATCTTATAAAGCAGCTACGATTTATTCTTAGTACACGCACTAATTATCAGACGGTGACGCGACATTCGCCAATATCGAAAGGCTGGCATGTGAAAGGGCTACCCTGAGAATTTAGTAATATTTGAAATACGAATGGTCTAACAGACAGGACAGTATGAGTAAGCTCTTATGAAAATAAATTTTCGTGATTCACTAGTTCCACCTTTATTATACTGCGCGAACTATTTACTATTGGTACACCCCTTGTGTTACATAAAAGTTTTTTCACTAGTTGGTTCCCCCTCGTCTGTCAACATCGATCAGCTGCTTGCAGGGATGCCTGATTTCATCATAATATTTGAAATGTTTCGTCACAATAAATTATTGGATTACGTTGATAATATATTTAACTTTTTAAGCGATGTTGGAAGGTAACCATTTATTTTTCTCAACATTGTTCATCTAGGCTATTCTTGATTGTGTTGGCAATTTTAACTCGAAATTATGTGGCGGCAGACCAGAAGCAAGTAAATATTGTAACAAAACGAGTTCGATTTTGTAGTGCGTTGGAGGATGAGAAGTAAGCACTACTCTGTATATAGTTTTTGCAATATGTATTAAATTTGTATCCAGCATGAAATTGGCATGGAGGTATACAAATCAATACATTACTTGTAATTCTGTATGAATGGCAACTATGTTGGTGAATGAAAAAAAAACACAGTCTAGATGATAGACAGGATGTTTTTGATAGGGTAACATGGCGCCATCATGACATATGCGAGTACTGTCCCAACTAAATAAATATTCGAAATGACCGTTAAAATGATTGAAGAATCCAATTTGAGTGTCCTATCTGTTAGTCTGTAGTTTTAGTTCTCATGACATTATTTTAATTATCATCGTTTTAAACGGCAAATTGAGATTTTAATCACTCATTACCCTGTAATATCGAAACTGCAAATCGTATCGAATTTCAATATTAACGTGTGACAATCGATTGAACATTCCATGAGATATCGAAGTAAGTTCCCATTTAGAGTTTTTCGTCATTATTTATGGTGCTTGCAGAGCCGGTATTCAGGAACGAGCATAACCCAAAATGATTCGTATGGCCATAAATTAAAACCGATACCTTAACCGGAATTCTAAAATCGGTGTATCCGAAATCAGTTAAATTCACCTGAGGAGTGTGTGGACATCTTTGAGAAATTGTAGTGCGAATTGAATTCTTGGGTAACTTCCGAATCGAAAACTGAAATCCGCTAGAACAGAAATAAGTTTATTTGGTTATCGACTATCCAAATCTGCCAACCCGATAAACATAATTAATTTATGTGAAATGGACATTTTAACACTAATCACCATGTATCACCTAAACCGGAAGTCGGATCTGACTAAAAAGTAAGATGTTTTATAGGATTTTAAGACCTCTCATTTGAATCATAGATGGTTCTTAGATTTCATTTGAATCTGAGATCGATCTTAGATTCAGCCATCTACGAAAAAAATGAGTTGCATTGTTTTAATTTCGTTTCACATATCATCCTGTGGTTCCGCAACCAGAAGTCGGATCCGAACGTAATTCAGGAACCTTGTTTGGTAGTATACTGCTTTTCATATGAATCTGAGTTTGTGAAATCGGTTTAGCCATTTCCGAGAAAATTGAGTGAAATTATTTGTCACACACGAATTTTCTTATAAATTATTTGTCACACACGAATTTTCTTATCTCGACGAACTTAGTTGAATGGGAGGGTATATGGGAGCTATGTTCATCCAGCATTTATTACGGTAAGTAGTTTACATCAAAAAAATTATGGAATTACTTTCAACTTGAAATTGCCATCATCTGGTTTACATATCATACTCGAACGATTATGTTGCCAAAAGCGAACCGTGCTAAAATTGGTCCGAGGCAAAATGCCACGAAAAACGATGCTGTACACAGTCTCTTTGGTACTTAGAAACAATTATATGTAACAGTTTAAAAAATCAGGTTTTATTTGGCTCCGTAACAGCGCTTTATTATCAAACGCGTGAAACTCCTACTACTGGAATAAGGCGAAAAGTCGTTTTCACAAAAATATCGACCACTTCGCTAAAAATGGACGGATTTTAACAATCTGAGGAGTGTATCGATAAGTAGTTAGCAACATTCAAACAGCTATTACTCTGAAATGGCTTATTTTTTTTGCAGCGTGTTTTGTTTGATCAAAATCGGTCCAGCCATCTCTGAAATCTCGACCTCTTTGTTGACAACACACACACACGGACATTTGCTCAGTTCGTCGAGCTGAATCGATTGGTATATGAAACTCGACCCTTTTTCTAAAGTTTGAGCGAATTCTATACCTAAAAAAAGACAAGGTCGTGTAGGTGAGGTATGGTTTCATTATCTTAGGTATGTATGTAGGTAGCCACCATGCTAGCTGAAGTCTTGCTCTGCATGGTTCCACTCGACAGTAACTTCAAAATTCGTTACCAATCCAAATTCAACATACCACTGTGTGATGGAGCCAAAAAGGGGTGGGCGGTCTCGTAAGCCGAGTGACCTACGTGAAAATCCGCGGGAACCAAAGAATCTCCTTCCAACGGTATGATCCAATAGATTGTGTTATCGGACCCGTCCGAAACGCGCCCATCTCATCACACATCTTGGTCATCTTTACACTTCAGCGGAAGATAGAAAACTCACTGGGTACTGAAGGTAAATACGGCTGTCAAAAGTGAGAAAAAGAAAACCAGAATGGCACCACGTTGCACGCTAGTTTTTCTACAATTCGGGTCTAGTTTATTTAAAAGTTCAATTTCTCTGAAATATATACCTAAAAATATTGCGTAAGTACTCGAACTAACAAGGCTATATTATATTGTTGTTGCTAATAATAATTTGAACTGCAGCTCAGGAATGATAACGGCAACGAAATATCTGATTTAACGAACGGATTATTATAAAACTAGCCGAGAAAGGCAGAGTTTAACTACCGATCTATTATGCCTACTGTACTGTACTGTACTGTTCGACCGGATATGAATAAGTTAAATGACTAAACGTAAGTGATTCTTATATAGTATATAACCTAACCTATAACTATTACTGTAGCAATTATATTATCTCTACGGTATTATTATTGATCGAAAATGTATCTACAGGAATATTATAATCTCCCTATTGCTACATCATTTGTTTTATCGCTGCTCTGTGGCTGGAGATTATACTCTCGGAAAATCATTTCGTTGTTCGACTGCGAGCAACAGATTGAGTAATGATTTTTTTCACTTGTCTAGTTTTCCACTAGATGGTTTGTTGAAGAAGGGCGCGTCAAATATTTTACAACTGTTGGAGAGAAATGCATCAGTATCGAAAGACTAACACTTTTCCTCCTTGACTCCGATTGGCACTCCACTTGATTGTCCAGTTGTAACTTATAATATAATATAATGTAATATAACACAATATAACATAATATAATATAATACAATGTACTACAATATAATTTACCATATTTTCATTTATTGCGTGGTGAAATGATTCGAAATGTCATGAGGAATTTGCAGGCATCCTAAATATTGTGAAAAAAATCGGAAACGCCCATTCAATGATTCAATCATAATATTGACAATGAGTGGGAAATCAACAATAATAATCATAGTAATTATAAATAATAACAATAAATATAATAATAATAATAACAATAATAATAATAATAATAATAATAATAATAATAAAAATAGCGTCAGACATCGACATATTTTGACTATCAACGATAGACTTTATTTTCCTTGAAAAAGGCCTACATCAAAGGCCGAAACGTCGGACAGTAAACAACATTCGTTTGTATTATAAGACTGAGACAGTCGTTTTACAGTTTTCCACGATTATCACCCCAGTCGAAATCAAGTATAATAATAATAATATTAATAACAATAATAATAATAATAATAATAATAATAATAATAATAATAATAATAATAATAATAATAATAATAATAATAATAATAATAATAATAATAATAATAATAATAATAATTATAATTATAATTATAATAGCAATAATATAAAAATATAACTTAATATAACAGTATAATAGAATTTACTATATTTCGGAAGTTCCCTACTCTGTGTAGTAAAATTATTGCTTCCTTCAAATGATTCCTTTATTCGCAGTCCCTTCAGAATGTTACATAAATTCATCAAACAATTATAATAGCTGAATAGCAAACCATTAACATAACATTAACATTAACATCTTATAAGTTAATGACTGGATGATGGAGTGGATTGCCAACCTGAGTTACGTGGGGGAAGCTATCGTAAAGACATCATACAACTCAGATCAACCGTTATAGCATAATAAAAGGAAGTCAAGTCATATTACGACCACTAGCAGCAGTGGTGCTAGATGCTAGATGCTAGATAAGGAATGAGCCATTGTTCGGATCTTGTATCGGTTTTCCCTTAATAACTTTTTCTACTAATGTCGGCTTGTTTAGCAGTCTTCAAAGGTTTTCTTTCTCGTTACATTTTCTACGAAAATAACCCATGCATTGCATTTTAAAGTTTTGTGCGGTAATCTCCAACCGATCATTTTATTAAAGTCAGTTTCCCCATATTAAATCCCATACAAATTTAAAACCTCGGACGCCAATATAGTTTCACCGATCGAGCTCCAAAAAAAAAAACCCATCCTAATACACATCCCGTCGTCTGGAACAACACTCCAGGTTTGTTGAGCTCCTGCTTTCTTCGGCGTGGCTTCGTCACTGGAGCACTGAGCAGGGCCGGTGAAAGAGGTGGGTACGGTGGGTAGTACTATCCCCCCGAAAATTCCAAAGGTAGGTAATTACCCACCTGAAATTTCAAACAAAACAATGGTAATATTAGTATTATTTATAACAATAAGAATATTTTTATTGCAACTCAAAATAATAAATAAAATCAAAACTATAGAATACTAGTACTCAAGGTAGAAAGGATGTGAAAATATACGTAAGGTGAGACTTGACAAGGTTCATTTGAGCAAGCAGAAGTCATTTTGTAACTTAACATTCTTCTTCTACTAGATGAGTTTAGCTTTGGTACAAACAGTGGTCAGGCTTTGAACATCTATATCTCAACCATTTTTACTAATTTTCGATATCGTTTCACATTACTGGTTGTAAATATTTCTATGCATTGATATATATTTTATAACATTCGTGATCGAAACTTCAATTAGTAACGAAACATGTCTAATTTTCTCTGTTTCCCAAACCATTGTCATAGATTCTTCTAACAGATACGACAGATTCGTATACACAACTTCACAGTTTTCAGAAGATTTCTACTCTTCAATAGGCGCGTTCCCGTTTACGAAAAACCCTCACACAAATCAGGATTCATCAAGCTAAACGGTCAAGGTAACGAAAATTCTCAAGGAAATAATTTCCAAAATTCGACGATATAATTAAGTTTATACGGAACAATTAGAACTGCTGCCTTAATATTCGAAACAAATATTGGCAGTGATTTTATAAACTAATTATGTAGTTCTACGTCAACAGCTCGAACATCTCCACAGTAGTTTTATGTTGTATTCGACCTTTAATGGCGCAATTTCGTTTCAAGACAAAATACCAAAGTTATATCGAAACAACATATTTTTAAAACATCAACCTCTCTCTCTTTTAAGGGACAAATAGCATTTCTACTTCCTCGTATACATTAATACTTGAAAATGGTGAATCGTTCCCCACGGTACAAAAAATTACCCACCTGGGCTCAACATGTTTCACCGGCCCTGGTACTGAGATTGGTTACCTTCAATATTTTTATTTCATTTTTGACGTGAATACGTCTTACTTGACTATGGGACGCCTTTTCAAAATTTACCCTTTAAAAGAGTGATAAGTTTTTGATCGTGAATATCTTTTGTTTTATTCACGTTTTATTTCACGTTGCCGGCGATATTATCACCCATTTGTGATAGAATTCTCAGCAGTGATGTCCGGGCTCAGCACACGAGCTGCTCTATACCTCCAGTGTGTGCCTATTAAACTCGTGTGCTGTGCATTTCAAACCAGACTCATGAGCGTGTGCTATTTGTGTAGTCCACCTACTAACAAGAGACAATACAAGAGCGGACACTGTGTGCTTATAAATTATATTATATGTATTATTAAATAAAAAAAACGGACACTCAACTCAGCACGTGAGCTAGCACATGAGTCAGCTCACGAGCTAGTACCCCATTCCAGCTCTTGAGCTAGCAGATGAGCCAGCATCGCGAGCTGGTTCTTCGAAGCAGACGACTCTCGATCTAGTAGCAACACGGCACACGAGCGTGTGCTTCAGACTTCGTGTGCCTGTTTTTGAAAAGGTACAGCACACGGACTGTATAAGAGCTGGCTCGTTTGCTGGGCCATCACTGATTCTCAGTAATATAAGGGAACCACAAATAACTCGAAAAAAAAGTTTTTTTTTTAATATTTGATAAGTGAAGAAGGTAAAAATTTAATGCTTCATTCATTCTAGCCTGCGTAGCTGTCTCGTTCAGTTCGGACCGGAATCCAGGTTTTTTTCATTTTCAGAATACAGAATCCAATCTAAAATTCAGTTCCTCGTCCGGAATCCAGGGCCAGAATAGAATTTCAGATATGTGCAACTTAAACCGTATTCAAGGTTTTGATTTTAAGCCTTGATTTTTGAACCGGAAATATGAAACTGAGATCAAGATCTTGGTTCTAGACCTGGACTCCGGAACTAAACTTCGGAAATAAATTCTGGATTTGCATCTGAATTTTATAACAGAATTCTGGGATTGAAATTTAGGCTTAGACATTCAGAATTCTGGAATTGAAATTGAGGTTCAGAATGCAGTTCCAAAACTCCTGTCAAGGTTCAGTATTCAGGACTGAGTTCTAAGCCTGAACTTCTGGAACTGCAGACCGAAATCCTTGACCTGAATTCAAATCCAAAGTTCCGTTTTATTTCCAGAATTCAGTTCTAAAATACATTCCAACAACCAGTTTTAGAATCCAGTTGGAGAATGCCGGTCTAGAATTAGGATCCAAAATTCAAGAAGTGTAACTGAATTTAGGGACAAGATTCTTAAGATTTTTGAACAGAATTTCGGATCTGGATTATAGAATTCAGTTCCGAAGCTGAATTTTGGATCAAAATTTGATTACCATAATTGACGCCATTTTCAAAGGTTGGATTTAATATCTGTTGTGTCTTCACGGGATATGTGGTTTAGTGTCTTATATCGCTAAGCTTTTCTTTCGCTGCGGGTCTGAAGCTCAAAAAAAGGCGAGTGGGAAATGTTAGAGACATAACTGGGGGACGTGAACACGAACAAAAACTCATTTTCTGAGTCTAGGTTCCCAATTTAATTCAAGAACTGAATACTAAACTTGAACTCTGATCCAGAATTAATTCAGTTCCAAAATCTAGTTCCAGAGCTGAAGTATCGAATTTAATTCCAGTAAACAAATTACCTAAATTCTGAAAATGAATCCTGAAACTGAATTCAGGAATTAAATTATGATTCAGAAGTCCGTTCCAAATTTCTGGATTTGGAGATCAGATCTAAAAATCCAAAATCCAAACTTAGAATTCATATCATGAATTTTGTTGCAAAATTCTAAATTTTGATCCAGAATTGTTACTGAGTCAGAATTCTACATACGAGTTCTGAACCTAAATTATGGTACTAAATAAAGTTCCAAGATCTAGCTCCAGAATCTGGAATTAGGATCCAATCCAAATGGGGCTTTACAAGCGAATGAACCCCAACATAACGTTTAACGCACAAGGAGAAATTATAGACCTTCGACAATGGTCTATACAAAGTAGTTGTACATCGGGATTGAGACAACCTCAAAACCGCCTTCCGAGTGCGAAAAAAAAGCAAGTGTGATGAGTCTTTCCCAGTGTTTCCAAAAGTTTGAAAAAACTAAATTTTTTAAGCTATTTATGGTTATCTTACACTGTTGGAAAGTCAATCATAAATTGTTGATCATATTTCTGATGGCATGGAGAGAAAATTATGTTGCTGTGTTAAGCACAACTTCACAATTAAGTTCTACCCATTCTTCCACAGGGCGAATTTTGAAAAGGCACCTCATAGTAAAGTAAGACGTATTCACGTCAAAAAATTTGAAAGGTTAATTGCAGGCTGTTATTTCATCCATTTTTGTAACACGCTTGGATTTTCGGAATGAGTGACCAACATTTTTGCGAATCTTTTCTTGGCGATTTTTGCGCATCTTTTCTTGGCGACCATAATGGATGAACTGATAATGATAAAACTTTATTGGTGAGACATCGGCAAAGTTTTTAGCGGACTTGCAATCTTGCATGCAAATTGCATTCAAGCACTGAAATTCTCCTTACGGATCAGCATGGTCCTTTGTGTCCACACCGGGGGTTGCAACTGAAATTCCGGCATTGTTTACTGCGTGGTGCGCAGACTCCTGCAAAACAACAAAAGCTGTCAAAGTTAGCGAGAGGTTTCATTCTGCCCAAACATGACGCTCCCCCTCTTTCCGGAGCAGGAAGTTCAGTCATCGTCAGAACGTTCATTCGCGTGGTCGTGATGGATGAGGCTCCCGTTTGTCTGGTAGTTTCCGAGTGAAATGAAAAAAAAAGTAACAGCAAAAGGAATATTCCGTATTAGTAGGATGCTAATCTAGTCAGTACGAAGGACATTTATTTGTGTCGAAGGGATAATGCAATAATAAACGAATTTCACGGCCAATGATCCTTTTTCCGTCAACGATTATACCGATTGGTGTATTAATGATGCATAGGTGACATGAGGGTTACGTATCAGAAGTGATTTCTTATCGGGGCTCGACTAATCAGTGTTTTGTATGGTGGTGATGGTGATAATAACGTGCTATCTAACTTCAGTTGTTTGCTCTCGTGCGTAAAATTCAGCGTGCATTTGAGAATATTAGCATCGTCCGATGAGGGCATTCAAATGACAAAGTGAAAGACTTCAATCGCAGTGGAAGTGTTGTTAGATCGATTATTTGCATGCAAAATTCATTAGTGCAATTAATACGACCGAATTTAAAATCTGGTGCTTGGTTCTTAGTGAGTGGCCGTCCTTGGTGAACATGTTTGGTCAGAGGTTCGTGCCAAAAAACGTTCGAAAGCATAATTGTAATTAATGAACTGCGCCCTTAGCTAGGCAGAGCTGGCGTGCCTGACGTTCCGTCGTTTTGCTCAGCTATTCACAAAGAAGAAAGTGAAATGTGTGCGGAGAAATGCCAAACGAACATGCTGAATAAGTACTAATCGCTATTGATTTTCAAAGGCTTTCAGCCCTTGGATAAACGTGTTTACTTGCTCTAGTTATGACGTTGGTCAAGTAACTATTGACTGTGAGATACATTCGAGTTTTATTATCTAAATAGCAAGGAAATCAATCGATACTAAAGGTTCGATCTCCGTCATTGTCATTGAAATGCTATCAATAATTTGACCGAACATTGGTATTAGACAAGGAGTAAACATTTTGAAAAACGGGACTCCTTAAAAACTCTGTAGAAGATATTCGGTTCAATCCACCTTGCGGAGTAATGATGTTTTTCTCATTGCCGTTTTAATGAGATATCAATGTAATTTCCATTTCTAAACTTTTTGACCGCTGTTTCTGGTAGGTTATCCGGATCCGAATATCAGTTCCGGAATTATAGATTGATGAGTGTTTCAACAGTGTGTAAATATATAAGGATCTATTGTACCAATAGTTATCTCATTAGTAGACTCGCCATATTATTTTGTCGATTACTCGACTTTCAGTCAACCAATTGTGATAAGATTGGAACAATATCTTTGCTTCGACTCTAAGAAGCACTCTACCGCAGAAAAAAATAGTTCGAAATTTACTCAAAATTGCTGTTAGAGCGACGTGAATAGCCGAAGCGAATGCACCTATTTTCATCTTATCTCAAATAGAGACAACAGATCTTACTCTAAGGGCATATTCAGTGTTCTAGTTCTAGATGCATAATTTATGTCAGTTACAAAATTTGAATCTGGATTTTATAACAAGAAAAACTGGCAGTCCCAGCAGTGTTTTACTCGTGTTTCAAATATACAAAAAATAGAACGGCATCGTAGCCAGATTTAAATTTTACAGAAAAACTGGTCGAATAAATAAAACTAGAACGACTTGCTGGGGATATGTGTGTTCCAGTTTCTGTTCTATTATAGATCTTCCATATAGAACTTATAGCTGCTGAATTTGCTCTAACTACCGGTTTTTCGTATATGAGTTAACTATTTCTTAAAAATCAAAGTAGGCTCTTTTTGTAAGTGTTTGAACATTATTTTGTTTGGCCTTCAGCAACCAACAAATTGGGACAGTTTTCAACTTAATTCAGAAGATTTTAAGCAGTTTTTTGCAACAACGGTTTGAAGAATAAAACGCTTATTACACAGTTGCCCCAGATTTAATTTGTTTCAAAATAATATTCTGCATGTTTCAAAATAATATTTTTTGCAATTATTTCCGGTACTTCCGGAACCGGAATCGGGTTGTTTGGCCATCAACTAACACAACCTACAAATTCAATCAGTTTTATAGTCAATTTAGAAGTTTTTTTTTCGTTTCGGAGTTAATTTACTACAATCGACTTTCGAACCGAATGTCATATACAATGGCCCATGATTTCTACTTCGATTGAGTTCAAAACTTGACAAAACATTGTTGAAATGTTTCGTTATAATAAATTATAAAAGAAAAAAGTATGATTTTTTGAAAATGTTAGACCCTACGAGCTCCCTGGAGAAATTAATTGTTTCCATTAATTTTATAGACAAAAAACTTTAAACACATTTTTCTCGAAAGCAGATTTTAAAAGTCCGTGTCCATCGTCATTCAAAAACTACTGCACCAATATTTTTCAATTTTTGCACACATTTTCTACAGCTGAGCTGAGCTGAGCTGAGCTGAAGTAGATCGCCCGTAGTTGCACTTCGTGATTGAACGAATGAGTGAAAATGTACAATTAACCAAGAAAACGAAGCTTGGGAGAAGCAAATCATTTTCACTGTACATACCCACTCACTCCTAACTTTTTATTAAATGATCAATAACGACTATGGCTACGACCAAAGGCTGTGCTACTAAGGGAAAAGAAGAAATGTTAGTCCGATACTCGTTGTTTCTAGAGACCGCGGGTACCACTGTATCTCCACGAGCATCACGGGATAGGAGATTTGTTAGTAGGGAGGGAAAGAAATCCGGATATTTTTTTTAACACATGGATCAATAAGTCCCGAGACTAAAGCAGAGATGGCGCTCGTAGTAAACGACGTCTTTCTAGAGTACTAACCTTTGCTTGAAACGGGTCAAAATTTTAAGTCGATCCGACCAGAAACAGCTGAGTTATCGAAGTTATAGTAAAGTCGTTTTGTAGTTTGTTTAAAAAATGGAAAAACCGAGTTTCGTGTTTTGATAAAACATTGTTTTTTAATGGGTAAAAACACCGTGCAAACGAAACAATGGATTGAAAAATGTTATCCGGACTCTTGTCCATCAAAAGCAACGATTTGTCGGTGGTTCGCCGAGTTTAAACGTAATCGTACTGACACAAATGACGCGGAACGCTCGGGTAGACCTGTGAAAGCCGTTACACCGGAAAATGTGAGTGCATGAAAAAGGTTTTTCCAAGTGGGTGCCGCGATTGCTTTCGATGGAACAAAAACAGCAACGAGTCGATGATTCAGAAATTGAACGAATTGGGCTTTGATCTACTTCCCTACACCCCATACTCGCCAGATTTAGCCCCCAGTGACTACTGGCTCTTTGCTGATCTTAAAAAATGCTCCAGGGAAAAAGATTTGGCTAAAATGAGGAGGTCATCGCTGAAACTGAAGCTTATTTTGAAGCGAAAGATAATTTTTTTATAAACATGGTATTGAAAAATTGGAAAAACGTTGGAACCATTGTATCACCCTAAAAGGTGATTATGTTGATGAATTAAAAAAAAATTTGCAAAAAAAAGTTGTTTCCATTGTTAGTCTCGGGACTTATAGATCCATGTGTTAAACAATATGATCTCAACAAAACCTGATTTTCGATACTCAGGAGAAATAAAATAAGCAAGAAAAATATAAAATATCTGCAAGGAACGATCTCACCAGTATCCCTTTTCTCCTGCTCGCTCTGCTGTCAGCAACGCGAGATGAAACACGACCACTGAAAGAATAAAATTAAAACACTCGCGAATGGGTCTGCTGCAGACCAACCCTAGACCTTCAATCTGAATGACACGATCGACTTGTAAACTTTCACACATTCCATATAAATCCGACAACACCGACAATGACATGCAGACGGCGCTGCGATCGGCTAACAGGTTAACATTGTTGAATATTGGGGCAGTAAATTCTCAGTTTCCGCCGCTTGAGCATTTTTAGTTTCGCGGATCAATATTCTTCAATAAATAGCACTCGAAAAGATTGGCATCACTGGGACTGCGATGCGGTGTCCTGGTGCTGCTCTCGAAAAAAGAAAATTTCAATGTGGTGTTTGATATGTATAGTTAAAAATTCGGTTGAATTAGTTATTTTGAGTGACAGTGCAGGCGTGGCAAGTGTGTATTAGTAGTGAGAGTGCTATTCATTGAATAATATTGATCCGTGAAACTAAAGATGCTCAAGCGGCGGAAACTGAGAATTTACCGCCCCAAAATTCAACGATGTTAACCGATCTGAGCGCCGTCTTCAGATCATTGTCGGTGTTGTCGGATTTCTATGGAATGTGTGAAAGTTTACAAGTCGATCGTGTCATTCAGATTGAAGGTCTAGGGTTTGTTCTGCAAAGGGCCCATCCGCGAGTGATTTTATTTTATTCTTTCAGTGGTCGTGTTTCATCTCGCGTTGCTGACAGCAGAGCGAGCAGGAGCAAAGGGATACTGGTGAGATATTTAATAGTTTTCTTACTTATTATATTTCTCCTGAGTATCGAAAAACAGGTTTTTGAGATCATATTGTTTACCAAAACATATCCGGATCTTTTTCCCTCCCTACTAACAAATCTCCTATCCCGTGATGCTCGTGGAGATACAGTGGTACCCGCGGTCTCTAGAAACAACGAGTATCGGACTAACATTCCTTCCTTTTCCTCAGTAGCACAGCCTTTGGTCGTAGCCAGCGTCATAATTGATCATTTTATAAAAAGTTAGGAGTGAGTGGATATGTACAGTTAAAATGATTTGCTTCTCCCAAGCTTCATTTTCTTGGTTCATTGTACATTTCCACTCATTCGGTCAATCACGAAGTGCAACTACGGGCGATCTACTTCAGCTCAGCTCAGCTCAATATTCTTCAATAAATAGCACTCTTACTACTAAACACACACTTGCTACACCTGCACTATCACTCAAAATAACTATTTCAACCAAAATTTTTTTCCACACATTTTCTACGTATAAAAAACCAGACCCCAACGTTTTCCTTTCCGTTGTTTGTTAATTTGGGGAGGTTTAACAGCTACAAAATGGCGAAATATTTCGTGAAAAATCGTAGTTTTCACTTTAAATAACCACCAAAAACTTAAAAAAAATTTAAAAAAATCAAACAGAAACGTTGGGGTCTAGAAAAACATTTTACTATGTTGCGTTTATTTGTTCTCTTCTGATTATTCTTCGCTGAGATACAGTGGACACCAAAAATCGTGATTTTAAGGAAGCGTCCTCAAAAATATCTCTTCACTGACTTATTTCTCAATATTTTTCCATGAAAAAAATACAAAATGTTGTTCGAATGATGCTTTTTATCATGCAAAACATTTGAATTTATTTTGTTGAACGATAGTTCTGGAAATAATTTGCAAAAATGATGATTTTTTTCATCGTTTAGACGTTTAGATTAATGACAACTTTGATGATATTAAAAGAAGCGAACTATTTCAAACAGAAATTCTTCTGAAGACATGAAAGCTCTAAAATCATCCCCTGAAGCACAAATAAAAAACCTGCTTTAATCCACCTAGTGGTGTAATGATGCCTTTCTCATGTACATATAATATTGTGGTATTCTATTCAAAAATTTTCTCTTCGATTTTTTAAAGAAACCAAGCGATTGTTTGTGCATTAACTAGTATAACCTACAGAATAAAACAGTGCTTTGATTGCGTAAGTAATCCTTAAGAAAACGAAATGGGTTCACTATTATATGCATTTCCGGAACCGGAACCCGAGAACCGGTATAATCAAAGTCGGTTCGTACGGTCACCAACTAACATGATATACAAACTTCACTAGTACCCACTCTAAATTACGAATTAAATGTTTGTTGCATCCGAAAATATACAGTAATTTTTGGTAGGACCATAAGACCTTTCAATTGACCCTAAGATTGGCAATAACGGTTTAGAGTCCAGTTTATAACATTTTTTACGTTTTTTGTTTCGCCGGTGTAAGTGACGGTGTACAATATTGAACACACTTTACCCTATAACTCCGGAACCGGAAGTCGGATCCGGATGAAACTCAGTAATTCCGTATGGGACCGGAAGACCTTTCCTTTGAATCCAAGTTTGTGGAAACCGGTCAAACCATCGATGAGAAAAGTGAGTGAGGTCCATTTTGGTATATATGACCACTGTTTCCGGTACTTCCGGAACCGAATACCGGGAACCAAGATAGCCGGAATCGGTTTGGTTAGTTGCTTACTGATAATGACTATCGATTTGTGTAGTTTTGAGACCAGTTTAGAAAATTTACGTGTTTTGTTTCGCCGGTTTAAGTGACGGTGTACAATATTGAACACACTTTACTCTATAACTCCGGAACCGGAAGTCGGATCCGGATGAAATTCAGGAATTCCGTATGGGACCACGAGACCTTTCATTTGAATCTAATTCAATTTTTTCATTCATTCTTAAATATGATCAGTATCTGACGGGGAAAACAGATTGAAAAATTGACATGCGAATGCAATTATGTAATGAAAACCGCGAAAATGTTACCGCAGAGACGGGACTCGAACCTGTAGCTAACTCCTAGCCGGAGAAATTTAATCTATTTTTCCCTTCTCAGTATTGGCGGAAAAATAGAAGTGAAAAATAGACTCGTGATCGAGGTGGTTCTGTGAAACCGCCTGCTTCTATGGACTTCAAGAGCCATTATTCGGTTGTAATCTGAAGGAGCACTAAGGTACTTTCGTGCTGAAATTCGTCAGTCTACCTATATACCAGATTGGGCTATAAGGCACTATAATCTGTTTTTGTGGCGGTCAAGAAGATTACTTTACATTTTACATAGTAGTTAATATTTTTACTCACAGTATCATGTTTATATTGAACACTTCAAATTAAAAAATGATTGACATTAATTTAATCATTTACTACGTTACTGAAATGCCTTCCATGACAACCATATGAATTATAATAAACTTTGATGACTAAAAGCGGCTGAATCGATGAAAATGACACTATCTTTGAGTCATCTATGGTCACTGTTTTGTGGCTTCGCTGTCTTTTCCGATTGTTTGAGATAATTACAACACAACACTCAGAAGAATAGTTGTTTCTTTATAGTCGACGTACTGCCAACGAGATGATTTTCGGTGATTTTATGGGCAAATTGTTTCACGTCAGTATCATTATTCCAATATATTCATTGTTCACATTCCGAATAAAACTTTGAAATCAAATACCAGGACAAGAACCTGTTGCCAGTGAAATTATATCCATACTAATGACACTTAATTAATCGTAATAGATATTAGAACTTCCACAAACTAAAGTTAACAAAACACTTGTACGGACCTAACCAACCTAGCTGGCCTGTCCACCCACCTCAACGTCGCGATGGCTCACTGGGGGGGGGGGGGGGTGGTGGTGAAGTTGGCAAGTGAAACGTGAGCTCTCTAATAAGCATTCGGTTCCCAGCACGAGCCGAGCGGAGTGGTGATGTTGCGTCACAGGGGGTGGGAATTTGTCTAAACAAGCAGCATCTAAACTGGAAAACAGCCGATAGCAGACGGGGCAAAGTCAAGTGAGAGTGTGATATTCACCTGATTGTTGCGATGGTGCCCGTGAGGTATTTTCGCCTGGATTGTTTACCTAGTAGAGAGTGAATGCAAATTTATCAAGTCTGTCTTCCGGTCATGGGCTAGAGGGTAGTTAGGCATTGATTTTTTTTCTTGAATCCATAAACAAAGTCTATTTTATGTGCAAAACAGTGCAGTGCTTAGAACGGAACACAAGAAACCTAAGCCTGAACCACAACTACCATACAACTCAGCTGTAACAGGTTCGCGTGTGCACGAGTGAAATGAGATCGACGGGAAAATCGAGTCTATTCCCAAAACACAAACCAAATTGTAATTAAAAATAAATCAAGTTGGGCCACCCTGGAAGGCGTCGAAGCCTACTAGATCAGAAGCAACTGTGCGCCTGTGGTGAACAAAAAAACAAATCAGCGATTTCGGTGGAAGCTTGTCAGGATTCGACGGTGGCGAAGAAGAGACTTGCTTGGAAAACATTCGAACATGTAAGTATGTGCAGGTTTCTGAAGCTAGCTCATAGATATATGTAGGTAAGACTATTTGTACTTGTTGTTTAGATTGTTGCTTGTTGTCGAAAATGTTTTTCAATCATCAACGGTGAGTAGTGCAATTTGTTGGCTTCAAATTGGAATCGATGTTTTGATCGACATGCATTTTTGAACGAACCGTAATGATTGATGTACTATTAGACAATGGTTTCTTCTTGGCTGTATCATTGCAATCGTACTTATACCGTTTTCGTGTTTGAACCTATTTATTTAACGTATCGTAGGATTGTTCATTCAAGAATCCGATAGAATAGTCCTGAAATAGAACACGCAACTAGGTGTAAATGAACGATATAAATTAAACACGGAGTAGCAATTTTTCTCTGCGGGATATTTTTCTTGGAATCCAGCATCAAAATCATTGATTAAAAAAATCTGTTTTAATCCACCTAGAGGTGTACTGATGCCTTTCTTATATTACTCATGCCATCATAAATATTACTGTGCAGTTCTAAAAACAACTGTTCATTATGAATAAAAATTGGAAATAAAAACACCCTATAGTACCGGAACTGGAAGTATTACCCACAACAAATTCAGGGATTCTGTTTGAAACCGTAAGATTAATTTAATTTATATTGTTTATTTATACCCGGCTTTAAACCGTAAGATATTTTGTATGAAACCGTATGGCCAGCAGCAAACATGACCAACAAATTGGACCAATTTCGAACCTAGTTAAGAACTTTCTATTTACTATGCTTCCGGAATCGGAAATCGGGAACCAGGATAGCCGGAATTGGTTTGATAGGCCGTCTACTAACAATGACTAACGGATTGCATAGTTTCGAGCTCAGTTTAAATTCTGTTCACTGTTCTGTTTTTTAACTCTCTTCACTCTGTAATTCCTAATGTAATTGTAAGCTTTGTATGAGATCATCAAACCTTTAATTTGAACCTAAGTTTGTGAAAATCGGTCACGATATATCTGAGGAAAGTGAGTAAGTAATCAGCTTAGGTGTTGGTTATCGTTTTCTTTAAAGCGTGTACGAAATTGAACAAAGCCAGCTGTATGCACTGTTCGTAAAGGCGAGTTGTGTTTCTTCTTCCGTACCAGCTCGCGCCAGTGCCCACTTGATTTGCATTGTCATTTTAAATGACGGTTTGAAATCTTTGACACTCATCGCCCTGCAATTGCGGAACCGGAAGTCAGATCCTGATAAAATTTTACTGTGGCTTTTGAGACCAAATAAGCTTCAATTTACAGTCGGTGTTGAACAGTCGTTCGCACCGCACGCGTATAGCTTTTGGCTCCTGGAAATTTTTTCTGGCTACCTAGAGTTACATTGATTCAAGGCTGCATTCACTAACAGTCTTTTTAAAGACTAACAATTAGTCAGCCTTTCTCAAGGCTATATAA
The DNA here is from genome assembly GCF_030247185.1 of Malaya genurostris. NCBI lineage: Eukaryota > Metazoa > Arthropoda > Insecta > Diptera > Culicidae > Malaya > Malaya genurostris. The sequence continues at coordinate 331,106,506 of NC_080571.1, forward strand.
AGAGTGATATTAGAGTGACTAAGTGATACAAAGAGTGATATTAGAGTGACTAAGAAATTAAATTCAAAGAACTATTCTTCGAACTAATAAGTCTTTATTAAGACTACCACAAAATCAGTCTTTATCAAGACTTTTCCAAACTAGGAGTCTAATCGAAGACTAATATAGCCTAATTAATTTAATTTAAAATTTCATTCATTTCAAAAATGCCTGCGTCCAACCAGAAAGGGAATAAGCCTAAGGCTAAAAATAATTCAATACGGAATAAATCACAATGCGTTATTCAACATTTTTCTAATAACATTCACGATCTTATAGAATCTGAATGTAACAATAAAAGACAACGGACGGATTTCCCTTCCGTTGATTCTATGCAGTCTAATAATATTTACGAGATTCTTCTTGAATCCGATTGTAGCGACATAGAATAAAATTCTTCAAAAATTCCCTAAATTTACGCTTGTCGTTCTGGGAAGAAACAACAATCTATGCCACCTATGTGACGGCCATCTATGTGACGGTGACGATTTCCGACTTCAAAGCATTCCGGATTGAGCTTTCTACTTTTCTCCCGGAAGTAAAAGTCTCATTTCAAATCGGACGAAGAGGAGAATGTCGAGTCTTGGATGATGTATTGGAAGATTACGAACGTCTTGTTCTATATTTGTCCGAGAAATTTCATAAATTTTATTTATATGATATAAAATCAGACAGACCCTTCAAGGCTGTCTTGAAAGGCTTATCAAATAATCAAAGTACTGATGAAATTTAATATGAACCAGAAGAATTGTTTGGTTTTGCCCCTTCCCAAGTAATACTTATGAAAAAAGAGCGAATGGTACTTCTAAACCACGCTCTGGAATTTCCCATGAACTTTACCTAATACACTTCAATCGAAGTAATGTAAAATATTTGAAAACTTTAGAAAAAGTACGTTTCATTTCGCACATTAAAATTCATTGGGAACATTATAAACGGAATAATCGTTTTGCAAACTTAACGCAATGTCATCGTTGCCAAGGCTTCAACCATGGAACCAAACATTGTCATATGGATATACGATGCTTGAATTGTGATAAATTGCTTTCGTAAGACGTATGTTCAATCAATGAAACCACTGATAAATTTTCATGTTCAAATTGCGATGGAAATCATAAATCCAATCATTTGAAATGTCCTGTCAGGGAAAAAAATTTTAAACGCTCGTTCGCTTAGACAACCAGTCAAATCAACGACCTTAAATTTACAGAACATACCTGAAAATCAAAAAACCGTTATAAATGCCACGCCTAGTTCTTCTAAGGCACTCATTTCTTCGAATTTAAAACAAAAACAGGTACGCCTTCCAATCCGTCTTCTAACGAAAACAATTTATTAACAGGTAGATCGACTTCGTCATCATCTTCTTCTAATGTCAGTTACGATAGTGTAACATGTAGAAATCTACCAATTAATTCTTCTAATGTAAATAATCAAAACACAGGAACGCCTTGCAGTTCATCTTCTAAAGAAAACAATTTATTAATAGGTAGATCGGCCGAATCATCTTCTTCTAATGGCAGTCTACCTATCAATATTCCTCTAATGCCATTCGCTTCTTTAAATGAAGCCGATTTAGGCGATATAACTGAATATAAAATAATCTACCTACAAATATCAACTTTTTCAAATGATCATCCGAATGCATTCGATTTCATCACTTTTTGAAGCATTTCAAATCGGATGGCAATTTGCAAATTTAAATGAAATCAATAAATTTAATGAATTAAAATTTTAACAGTGATGTTAAATAATTATTTGAATATTTTAAATTGGAATGCTCGATTTTTAAAATCGAGTGAAGATGAATTTCATAATTTTCTCAAGGTTCACAAAATTCATATTGCCATTGTGACAGAAACTTTTCTCAAAACAAATGTCAAATTGAAAAGTAATCCACATTATGTGGTTCATCGATTTGACAGGTTTACTGGAATGGGTGGTGGAGTTGCCATTTTTGTCCAACGGCAAATCAAACATCGAATTTTACCTTCTTTCAATACTAAAGTTATTGAACGCTTGGCAATCGAAATTGAAACCGTTCATGGCATTTTTTTCATCGCTGGAGAATTCCAATGCACCGGCGAACAAATAAATTTCTTTTAAGGGGATTTGCAAAAACTTACAAGATATCGACCGAAATTTTTCTTAATAGGGGACTTAAATGCTAAGCATGTCCAGTGGAATTGTAGGGAACATAACAGGAATGGTAAAATACTTCATAATCAACTCTCAGCTGGTTACTTCACAGTTCTTCATCCCAGTAATCCGACTTGTTTCTCTTCCGTGAAAAAACCGTCTACAATTGATCTGGTTCTAACAGTTCAAAGTCACATTTGTAGTGAACCGATTACACATGCTGACTTCGACTCAGATCATCTTCCTGTAACATTCAGACTTTCCAATGAAGCTATAATTAATCCAATTAGTTCTATATTCATCTATCATAGAGCTAATTGGTCTGATTACAGATATCAAATTGAAAATCATGTGGATCATGAAATTATTTTAGAAAATTCTGCGGACATCGACACAGCAATTGATAATTTGAATCATTACATTATCGAAGCTTGAAATCTTTCAGTGCCCAAAGCTTAAACTAAATTAAATTCTCCACGCAAAGACCGAAAAAAATAGTTGATTTGCTGATTTTAGTTAGTTATTTTCTAGGACAACTAAAAAATTCTTATATTTGCTAATTCAGATTTGTTATTTTTGAACCCCTTAATAATGCTGAAAAGTTGGTTGAATTTGCTAATTTTTCAGTTGATTTTGCAACATTTACATGCTGTCATTTCTTTGCAAAGACACGCTCCACTTTCATTCAACTAATATTTTTAGCAAAATCAGCAAAACTATGGTTGATTTTAACAAATAATTATTGTTGATTTCAGTAAAAAATGTTGTTGAATTAAGTGATATTGTTGTTAATTTCAATGAAAATTGACAGTTAATAATAACAATAAACCTTCTTGAGTTAATTAAAATATATACTGATTCCAACTAATACGAACTGTTAATTCTAGCTACAGCCAAAACGAGTCCAATTAATTAATTATTTTAATTTAAATTGTCAGTTGATTTGATCAATAAACTTTCTTGAGTTTAATAAATTTATTTCTGTTTATAATGTGAATAATTGATTTTGCACTATAAACTATTAGCTGCTTTCCTAAGTTTGTAAAAGGCTTCTTAAGAAAAGAAACAATACATATGGGTACGGTCCTGATTATAACTCATTTTATCTAATTTGTTGAATTCTTATGCACTTTAAAAATGATTTGGTTCTCCAAAGCAACATTTTGTTTGTTCATTGTAAACACTCACTTACAATCACGAAGCGTAATTACAAACGATCTGCTTTGGTTAGGCACGGAATGTAATGAATGGCCAATGAAAATGTCTTACCATTTCGGATAGTAGCTCTTTGATTCATGTGTCCTACTCTATTGTTGTAGATGCTGCTTGTAACATCACGGTAAATTTTCCAAATGACCGTACAGGGAAGTGTCAGTTTCGATTTGTTTACTTTCTTTTCTGATTATTGAGCGACTAAACGAGTATATTTTCGTTTATTTACATATACTAAGCGGAAACCAAAGCATTCAGATGTCGTCTCATACAAAAAGTTCAGAGATAGAAGTCGGAATGGCAAAGCAAGCATAGAATATGCAATAAACATGTACTTTCTGCACTGGTCACAGAAATGATTGTTAGTTAATCTTTCAATAATTCACTGATAGCTGAAAGCACTCCACAAATAAACTTAAACCAAGCAACTTTACAGAAGTTTTACATATCGGTCAGTTAGAAATTTCAAAATCTATATATATATATATATATATATATATATATATATATATATATATATATATATATATATATATATATATATATATATATATATATATATATATATATATATATATATATATATATATATATATATATATATATAATATATCAAAACAATTTCAACAAGACTATCCTGTTTTGTTTTTCAACGAATTGTGTTGCTTTGACACTTCTCATGAGTTTTTGACTAACACACTTGTTAATAAAACCAATTGCATTCTTGTTTTCTTTGTGGTGTCTTTCTGCAGTGATGATGACAGCCAAACAGCGTCAAACTATTTGATTTTAACAACAAAATTAGTTGACAACGAGAATTTCGTGTCATAGAAATGTTGCTGGTTTGTGTCCAGGATTTTCACCATCTAAATATATTCGCTAAAAACAAGAACTTTTTTCAGCAAATTAAATTCTGAATATTAACCAATTTATTAGTTATTTTGGCAGTTTTGATGTTAAAATCAACTAATTCAAAAACAGTAATACGAATTAGGCGCAAAGCTAATTTCGGTCGTTCCGTGTCCTATCATCGATGACAATCTTCAAATGCTCATTCGGTTGAAGAATGTTCGTCGACGACAATATCAACGTTCTCGTGATCCTGCTATGAAAAACATAGTTAAGGATTTACAAAAAGAAATTAAACATAGATTTACTCTTTTGCGAAATGAAAATTTCGCTAAAGAAGATGAAGAAATTAAACCATATTCTGAACCTTTCTGGAAACTTTCTAAGGTTCTTAAGAAACCTCAGAAACCAATTCCTGCTCTCAAGGAAGGAAATCAAATACTTCTTACAATTGGCCAAAAAGCTCAACAACTTGCTTAGCAGTTTGAGAGTGTCCACAATTTTAATTTGAACGTTGTGAGTCCTATAGAAAATGAAGCCTCACTGAAATATGATCATATTTCAACCCAAGTGTTATCACAAGATGACATTATTGAGACGAATTTTGATGAAATTAAGTCAATTATTAGGAAACTTAGAACCTGATGGCTCCTGGTAATGATGTAATCTTTAATATTCTTATTAAAAATCTTCCCGATGTTGCCTTGAGACTCTTGGTTAAAATTTTCAACAAGTGTTTTTCATTAGCTTACTTCCCAAAAAGATGGAAAAAACGCTAAAGTAATTCCTATCATCAAATCTGATAAAAAGCCAGTAGAAAAATCAAGTTATCGAGCAATTAGCTTACTTTCTTCTATTAGTAAACTTATTGAAAAAAATATCTTGTTGAGAATGATGTCTCATATAAATGAGAATTCAATTTTTTTACCAGAGCAGTTTGGATTTCGTCATGAACATTCAACTACTCATCAACTTGTCAGAGTAACGAACATGATAAAAGCAAATAAATCTTCTGGGTTATCAACTGGAGTTGCTCTTCTAGACATAGAAAAAGCATTCGACAGTGTTTGGCACAAAGGTTTAATAGCAAAAATGTCTGATTTCTAGTTTCCAATTTATTTGATCAAAATTATTTAACTGATCGCTCTCTTCAGGTTAGCTATCAGAATTGTAAATCGGAATTGCTACCCGTACGAGCAGGTATTCCGCAGGGTTCGAGCGTAGCTCCAATCTTGTATAATATTTTCACTTCTGATCTTCCAAATCTACCCGTTGGTTGTCAAAAATCGCTATTCTGTGACGACACAAGTCTGTTAGCCTAAGAGTGATCTGCAGTCGCCTACAAAGAAGTTTAAATATTTTCAGTGATTATCTGTCAAAATGGAAAATTAAACCAAATGCAGCAAAAACGCAATTAATTACACCCAAACCTCCATTTACGAACCTTATATATGTATGTATGTATGCTTACAAACTCACCCGTCTGCATATACGTGTATATATTTATACATATAAATGATCGCTTTTACTTCACTAATATTTATATGTATTAAGAAATTCAAATATTTGCACACATGCGTACGTATATTAATACATATATACATATATAAATTACGTAAATGGAGGTTTGGGTGTATCTTTCCTCATAAGCCAAGAGCTTCTTTTCTTAAACCGAACAATGATCACATTTTCAAATTGAATGGCTGGGAATTGACATGGTCTGATCAAGCTAAATACTTAGGTTTAACGTATGACAAAAAACTCACTTTCAAAGATCGCATTGAAGGAATCCAGGCAAAGTGTAATAAATATATTGAATTTTTATATCCTCTCATAAACAGAAATTCTAAGCTCTATCTAGAAAACAAATTGTTAATTTATAAACAAATTTTCAGACCAGCCATGCTTTATGCAGTACCAATTTGGTCAAGTTGTTGTTCCACCAGTAAGAAAACGCTTCAAAGGATTCAGAATAAAATTTTGAAAATGATTTTGAAGCGTCCCCTGGTTTAGTACAAATGAGTTACACAGACTCACAAATATAATACCATTAGATGTAATGTCACATAATATTATAAGCAAATTCCGACAAAAATCGATGCAATCTTCAATTGAATCGATTCGCTCTCTGTATTAGTTAGTAAATTAGTATATAAGTTCCTTTTCCCCATTACACAATACAAGTAGGTTTAGAATTTTCCCTACACAAAAATCTCAGAATTGCGGAAGCAAATGATGTCCTCATGGTAATAATCAAATCAAATATATAATAGGGCTGGAAAGTCACTACTTGTAGCTGAACACCCAATTTTAATCTTAATAATTTAATTTTAACTCATGTTACAATAAAATAAAAATGAATAAAAACAGGTTGTATTCCATCAGACCCATATCTGGTAAATATGGTGAATGCAGGAGAAATTTGACGCCCAATTCATGCAATTTCAAAATGGTAGTGAGCGATTTGTGACAGGTTTTTTTTTTGTTTTGTAAAAAAAAACACATTTTGCTTCTTTATTTGGAGTCATTTCTCATCGATTTTGTTCTTCAAACGCATCAATTGGCCAATTGGCCAATAGTATGTTCGCTATTGATAATTTTACCTTTTTCGAAATAGTCGATGATTAAAGTTTCATGAGCATCTTGAAATACTGCGGCTATAACCATATTTGTGTTTTTGATCGCTTTTTCCGTTTCTCAATTAATATAATCCAGTCGACTGACGACTGTTTTGGCTCTGGAGTGTAGTGATGGATGCAGGTATCGTCCAATGTTACATAGCAACCCAAAATTCAGCGAAACAGTTCCAAATAGTGCGGGAATCAATGCAAAGTTGTCCGGTTTGTGCACCGTGAGCCCATTTTGACCAAAATCATTTTGGTAGACTTTTTTTCACTATTTCCGGTGTAATGAGGTAATTATTTGGTCGGTGTTCTGCATCTTCAGTGCCACTACGAGCACGTTTAAACTCAGCATACCATCTGCAAGTCCATAAAAAGCAATAATAAATAATACACGAAACTGTTTCGAATCCATTGTTTTAAGAATATCACTAAAATCTGTCGTGTAACAAACAGAATGTTGATAGCATACAGTTTATGTAATTTTTTTCTATGGACTTATTGATCCACGAGTTATTTCGCAGAGAATGTATGGATTTGTATTGTATTTTGTGTGTTTTCTGGTAGGAATGGAATTAATTATGATATTTTCATTCTATCTCTTTGCATTTATCGCTTAGTCTGAACATTTAACCCTACCTCCGCATTTTCAGGCCGGAAGCCATGTGGAATGTAATAGCTCCCGGAACGGGAGGACGCTGGGCTGTTGGTACTTTGATTCTGGTTCAGTTGATAGCATTCAATGAATCCGGTGGCCCTGGAACAATGATCAGTGTGGCAGTAGCTGCTGGTTTTGCTATTTTCACTGGTACTATAACATTTCCGTAAGGTAGATTAAAGTTTCAATAAACAGTGGCATTTATTTTTCCAGGCATATGCAAATCAAGTGTGAAAGCAATACAGATATATTACATTCGTACAACACATCGAACGGATTTCTTCTGTCTATTTCTGGCAAAATGGATGGATATTTTGGCTCTGTTCTCGGCCTGTGCAGTACTCGTGAGAACACTTAGCTCGTCACTGGACGCAATGACGGGCGGAATAGTCAGAATGTACATCTTAGGTGAGTTAAGTCGAGTAATAAGACTTGAAAACCAGGACAGGACATAATTCACTTTCACAGGACGTAATTCACCCGCCAACGAACCATGGCCGGACGTTATTGGGGTTGTCGTCATTTTCCTGATCACCGCCATGTTTATGCTGGGACTGGAGAACACCAAGATATTTAGCTTCCTGATGGCATTCGGTGTGGCAGCAGTGACAACGACGATTGCCGTAGTTAGCGGCCTGAGAGGAAACATTGAACACTTTACTAGCGAAACAATTCTTCCCAAGGGGGTTGTTGGGGTAAGAATGAATGTTTTCTCTTGTTGCTTAGGTTGCTAGCTTTGATGCCTTCGTACCGGAGGTATGTCGTAATTAGTATTTACATTTAATGAAATTGTTTCGTTTCATGGCAGCTCCTGTCTGGTGTGGCGTTATCAAGCTTCAGTTACTCGAATGACCTATTAAACGGCAATTACTGTAAACGATTGTTGGGTATCGGTGTATTAATACTTGTATTGCTATCAAATGAGTTTGTTGGTATATGTTTAACCACACTGGTGAAATTTAGGTAAATAATATTATTTTGTCCGATTCATTAAAATTATGGGATATATTTAATTCATATATTATAGCACTAACCACGAATACGAAGCAGTTCCACTTCTGAGCATCTTAGAAAACAAGGATTTTCACAAGGCCATTCCGGCGGTTGCTTGCCTCCTAGTGCTCACCTGTTCCGGGGCCCTACTGGAACTTTTTCCGGAAATGTTCTATCAGATTGTTCAACTGACGACGTCGGACTGGCGAATACTGGCAAAGCAAATTGGATACGAGAATCGAGACAGCGGAAGTCCAATTTTGGCTGTTTTTACCGGAGGAAGCTTATGCGCAATGCTAGCCTTTGCTTGTCCGCTGGAAAATTTGATTTATATCCTTGCGGCCAGTAACGTGCTGGCGAGTCTGCTGCGAGCGTTTTATTTGCTTTATATTCCATTCAGGCCGCAATATTTGGAACAACCAAGTGAGTAAATCGAACATTCTGAAATAGGAATGTTATTCTGTCGTCTGGTGTCGTTCTTAGCTGCGCAATGTTGCTTTAAAATATTGGGTAATTTCATGCAAAATTGAATTTAAACCCCTGAATGCAAACATACGATAAGCGTAACTTTGTTTAGAAAATTCGTTTAAGGAGCGGGTAGGGTCTAGCACTTTTGAAAAATCATTTATTATTTTTTTTATATTTTCATAGAGTAAAACATTTGAAGAATTTTCTGTGAAATTTTCAAGCCTATTGGAACGAAACTCTGGAAGTCATGGATTTTTATCTATGGCTATCTTATTCTACGAAGAAGCAAGAGCTCGGCGCACAGGTCCAAGATTTTTACTTCGATCCGTGTCCATCGTCATTCAAAAACTACTGCACCATTTTTTCCAAATTTTGCACACACTTTCTACATATAAAAAACCAGACCCCAACGTTTTCCTTTTCGTTTTTTGTTACTTTGGGGAGGTTTAACAGCTACGGATTTTTTGGTGAAAAATCGTAGTTTTTTAAAAAATAAAAAAAAATCAAACAGAAACGTTGGGATCTAGAAAAACTTCTACTCTATCTATGCTGCTTTGGTTGTTTACTTCTTATTAGTCTGCGCTGAGATACAAAGGACACCGCAAATCATGATTTTTAAGAAGCGCTCTCAAAAATACCTCTTCACCGACTTATTTCTCAATATTTTTCCACGAAAAAATTACAAAATGGTTTTTGAATGATGGTTTTTATCATGCAATCATTTATTTTGTTGAACTATAATTCTGGTAAAAATTCACAAAAATGATGATTTTTTTCATCGTTTAGACCCTACCCCTAGTTTTGAAAATCATTGACATTGTTCCACCAAAATAACGTTTGCGAAGAACTCTCCGTTTTTTATTTTCACTTGAGAGGAAATACCTGAAATTCATCTTGAACCCGACTCTAAATATAAGCTACTTTTATTACTTTAACAACATTAGTATAATTTTTTGTTTACTTGTTTAGGAGCAGAAAAAAGCCCAAGGTGGATACTAATAATATTAGACTACAACAACAGAATTTTATTCTCAACATTTGCTACTTAGCCATTGTAGACTAGCTGGCGCACCTTCTTGCGAACGTTCCTCATTAAATTCCGTACAGACTTCTTGGCGACAAGTTTTGACACTTTTTCCAATCTTTTTCGAACTGTTGAATGGTTTCGGTTGCCGAGACACGTTTCCTAAGATGTGCCTTCGTTAATGTCCAAAATTCCTCAATTGGTCGAAGTTGTCGGCAATTTGGTGGATTCATGTCTTCTGAGACGAAAGTGACATTTTTGGTAGTATACTATTCTACCGTTGATTTCAAGTAGTGGCAAGAAGCAAGATCTGCCCAGAAGACAACAGGATCCTTGTGGCTTCGAACCATGGGTAGAAGTCGTGTTTTTTTTTTTATTCAACAATATAATATAATTTTTTAGGCACACTGCTTAAGCTCTAAGATGCCGGTTTTTTCTAATTTTAGTTAACGACTAACATAAAACTGTAATATTGGTGTTGAAATTGTCTATTCTCGAGAATCCAGCCTACAGCTGGCAATCCGCAGTGGTTGATGAACTGAATATAGCGTGTGTCTTCCAGATGACGTTGGTAAATATTTATGCTGGCCGCATCCTTTGGTCCGTATGGGTCCGCGGAAAACACCCCCAGGCTACGAAGACCCGGCGGGTGGCCCGCATGCTGGTCATCGATTGGAGCGGTCTTCCATTGGGGTTGATTGTTATGTTACGGAAGAGAATAAAAGAGACATAGACTAGTAAATATTGTAGAAAAACGGGGTAAAAAGGGGATATGGGAACGAAATGCCTAGAAAACGACAGAGATCTAATTAGTTGACAACGAGATGGTGAAGAGACGGGGAAAGGGAGAACAGAAAAGTTAGTGACAACAAAAAGATCTAGTTAGTTCCAATGAAGATGGTGGACAGGACGAGGGGTCGATAGAATCGGGCGGATGTTAGTGTCGAACCTGCAGTTGGAGATTATTCTTAGCCATAGTTAAAATATCGTCGAGGAATGGGAGGAACTTTCTCTGCAAGATATAATAGATTACACTTGTATACGAATGTGTTTAAGGAATTGGTATATGAGAAGCATGTATGAACTATCCCGACTCGCCAACACATCCCGAACCGGAACCTCAGGCGGTCTACCTCGGGCCCTAAGGGATTCCAGTAGCTTCGACCTGGCGTCACGATACTCTACGCACGACCACACGACATGCTCGATGTCCTGGTAACCGTCGCCACAGGTGCAGAGATTGCTCTCCACGAGCCCAATACGCCGGAGATGTGCGTTGAATGTATAATGATTTGACATGAGCCGCGACATAACACGAATGAAATCGCGACTCACATTCATCCCCTTGAACCAAGGTTTCGTCGATACCTTAGGGATAATGGCGTGTAGCCATCGTCCCAGTTCGTCATTCGTCCATGAAGAAGAAGTCGTGTTTGTAAGCATTACTTTTGTTTCAAAAAAAATTCAAATGATTGTTATTATTATTAGTATTGGTTTATTTATACTCGATTGTGGAAAATTTAACCAAAATCAACTGGAGGCGTATTTTCAACGTGCATTAAAAAACTCAGGAACTGGATGCGAACTGGATTTTTACATTCACTTATCAGTTGTGAAAATGGCACCGGAACAATTTTAGCAACGTGTCAAAATTTTTTGGCGCATCGTGAAAGTCCGACCTACAAGCCGGTGAATGTGGTGAAATCAACTGTCACTAACGTAAAAAGAGCTTTAGTTTGTTGAATTCAGTTCAGCCTATGAGAAAGTTAAGCGGAGTTCAAAAACTAGGTCTTGTCGGTTACGCCATGTATGCCATATCTACGGAATCGTAATTTCCAGTCATTTGGCAATCTAACTTGATTAATGGCTCAATACTAACTTTCCAACTAACCTAAGCTTGTTGAAATCGGTTTAGGCATCTCCGAGAAAATTGAACGAAGAGAAAAAAAAATTTTTGTCGTTTGGGTCATTTATGCCATATCTTCAGAACCAGAATCGGCAGCCGTTTGATCATCGATACTTGATCAATGACCGAATAATAGTTTACAAACGAGTCTAGACTTGTAGATATCTCCGAAAACAATGAGCGGAAAAAAAGTTGGGTTTGTCGGCTACGTCACTTATTCCATATTTACAAAATCGGAGGTTAGTTGCTTTCATAAGGCCTAAACCTGTTGAAATCGGTTCTACCATCTCAGAGAAAATCGAGCGGCTAAAAAATAGTGCGTTTTGTCGGTTACGTCACTTATACCATATTTCCAGAACCGAAATTGACAGTCATTTGACCTTCAAACTTTATCAATGATTCAAAATTAGCAAAATCGTGCGAAGAAAACAAATCGTCTTGTCAGTTACGTCACTTATAACACATGGATCAATAAGTCCCGAGACTAACACTGGAAACAACATTTTTTTTGCAAAATTTTTTTTTATTCTTCATCATAATCACCTTTTAGGGTGATACAATGATTCCAACGTTTTCCCAATTTTTCAATACCATGTTTATAAAAATAAATTGTCTTTCGCTTTAAAATAAGCTTCAGTTTCAGCGATGACCTCCTCATTTGAGCCAAATCTTTTTCCCTGGAGCATTTTTTTTATGATCAGGAAAGAGCCAGTAGTCACTGGGAGCTAAATCTGGCGAATATGGGGGGTGGGGAAGCAGATCAAAGCCCAATTCGTTCAATTTCGCCATTGTTTTCATCGACTTGTGGCAGGCTGTTTTTGTTCCATCGAAAGCAATCGCGGCACCCACTTGGAAAAACCCTTTTTCATGCTCAATTTTTCATGAGGGATAATAAATACACTTCCATATGATATCTGTGTCATCTCAGCAATCTCACGGAGCTTCACTTTACGATCTTTCATTATAATTTTTGTCACTTCACTCACATTTTCCGGTGTAACGGCTTCCAGAGGTCTACCCGAGCGTTTCGCGTTATTTGTGTCGGTTCGACCACGTTTAAACCCGGCGAACCACCGACAAATCGTTGCTTTTTATGGACAAGAGTCCGGATAACAATTTTTAATCCATTGTTTCGCTTGCACGGTGTTTTTACCCATTAAAAACAATGTTTTATCAAAACACGAAACTCGGTTTTTTCCATTTTTTAAACAAACTACAAAACGACTTTACTCCAACCTCGATAACTCAGCTGTTTCTGGTCGGATCGACTTAAAATTTTGACCCGTTGCAAGCAAAGGTTAGTACTCTAGAAAGACGTGGTTACTGGTTTACTACGAGCGCCATCTCTGCTTTAGTCTCGGGACTTATTGATCCATGTGTTACCATTAAATCTCCAAATCCGGAAGTAACAGCCATTTGATCTTCGAACATGATCAATGACTCAATAAAAGCTTACTAATGAGTCTTAAATGTTGGAATCGGATCAGCTATTTCCGAGAAAATTGAGCGGTTATAAAAAGGCATTTTGTCGGTTACGTCACTTATACCTTATCTCAAGAACCGGAAATGGAAGCCGTTTGACCTTCTCACTAGAGATGGTCGGGTATAGAATTTCTTATACCCGAACCCGACCCGTACCCGAGTGATCAGCAAAAAAATTTACCCGTACCCTACCCGTACCCGATTAAAAATTAAAAAAATTACCCAACCCGTACCCGATCAATAATAAAACAAATTTACCCGTACCCGATTAAAAATTACCTGTACCCGTACCCGACCCGAATGAGTAGTAAAAATTTTACCAAAATTCAGTATGGAAAAAATAAAGTGTTTTAGATATCGAGCCGTATCAGGCTCTAGTTGGTAAGTAAAATACATTAAAATGCATGTTTACATTTAAAAATAAAAATACACTGTGAAGCATGAATACAGGGTCCGCCATGTAACTTTTTTTAAAACATGCAATAGAACACAAACGGTTCATCCGATTTCAAAATTTATTTTTTCATATTAAGTTGTCACGCATCGAAATTTCCACTTGTAGTCCAGTTAAAAGAAACGAAAATTAACTGGCAGTATAGCCCAACTTGCTGTGCCATCAATCGGTGTCATTTCAAGTGAAGTGACACCACCCAGAAATGAAGAATAGGAAGAACTTCTATGCAGATTTTCTGAAATAAATGTTCATGTTTTTATGGTAAGAATTTTAATGATTTATATGAAAATTTCAAAAATCTCCATCCAACATTTAATATAAAAGTATTCTGGTATTTGAATGTGATATGAGTACTACACTATATTTTATATATGAATCAAATAATTTTTACTGGATTGTGCATTAAACAGCTTTAAAATGGCAATCCATTAAAACCTACGTGAAAAGTAGATTCCGACCGCAACATCTTAGAGCTAAGGCAGTGTGTCTTATTAAATATGTTATAAACAAAGTAGGGCGGGAAATATTCACATAACTTTTCACGTAACTATGATGTGATCGTTTTTTTGATTGAAGAAAAGAAATGTTTTTTTCTGGAATAAGATGCCAGTTGTCAGGTCTGGTCCTAGGCGCGAATGTCAAAACCCCTTGAATCAAATTGTTTATTTTTCGGAAGAACTGTTTTGCAATAAAAAATTCTCGTCAACGTGTAAACATATTTATGTGAAGTAAAAATGGTCGGGTAATCGATCAGAAAGTGAGCAGTAAAATTTTTTACCCGTACCCGATTGAAAATAAAAATTTTTACCCGTACCCGACCAAAAACCCGTCGGGTACGGGTCGGGTACGGGTCGGGTTTCGGGTAAAATACCCGACACCCGACCATCTCTACTTCTCACTTGATCAATGAACTAATGGTAGCTTACAAACCAGTCTAGACTTGTTGAAAAAAAAATTAACATTTTGATGTTTATTACACTTATACAATATCTCCGGAACCGAAAGGAGCAGCTATTTTATTTTCAATCTTAATCAATGACTCAATAATAGCATTCAAAAGAGCCTAAGATTGTTAGAATCAATTGAACCAAGTTTCGGAGCCGATAAATACTCGATAACAGTGGCAGCTATTTCCTAAGTAAGAATATTTTCCGGCATTTTGGCAATTCATCTTGATGGAAGAAGTCAAATGATTCAAGCTGGAGAGAAAATTTCGTTCTTTATTCTCGCCCTTATTCTGAATAACGACGTATTGATTATTCGATCGAATCATAGCTACCTTTGATTTTGCTAGCGTTATGGGGAATACAAATGAAATACGATGGAAAAAACGATACGACGTAATTCAGAATAAGGGCGTCTGTAACAATCGAATTTGTAAGACAAAACGCGATTCAGTATTTAATCAAAAGTTGAACCATTTCAAACATATTTTTGTCTTTTTGCGAACAAACTTGTTTATGTGTGGAGGGTTAAAATTGAATTCCAGTAGAATGGCTCAAAATTTATCTCTCAACTCAAGTATATTTTTGCCTTTCTCTATAGAAAGGTATTAGAATTGCTGGAAAAACCGACTTTCGAACGGAGCCTCGGAGACCCATAGTGTTATATACCATTCGACTCAGTTCGTCGAGATCGGAAAATGTCTGTGTGTGTGTATGTATGTGTGTGTGTGTGTGTGTGCACTTTTCGAAGATATTTGAACGCGCTCAATTGATGGCTGAACCGATTTGAACAAACTCGGGCTCGTTTGAAAGCTACTGTCGGGCCATTGATCAAGTTCGAAGATCAAATGGCTGTGACTTTTGGTTCCGGAGATATGATTGTATAAGTGACGTAACCGACAAAAGGCGTTGTATTTGAACGCGCTCAATTTTCTCAGAGATGGCTGAACCGATTTGAACAAACTCGGGCTCGTTTGAAAGCTACTGTCGGGCCATTGATCAAGTTCGAAGATCAAATGGCTGTGACTTTTGGTTCCGGAGATATGATTGTATAAGTGACGTAACCGACAAAAAGCGTTGATTTTTACCGCTCTTATATATAAGGGTGCCAAAATTTTGGGATCACCTCTATTTTCGTTAAGTTCTAGTGCTCAAAAGTTTAAGCACCTCGAAAAAAGTCTTCATGCAAAATTTGACCTAAATCAGACATGCTTAAGGGGTGCTGCCCGGTGGTGAAGGTTTGACAATTTTCGATCTTGAAAAAGCACCATAGGGGGGAGTACATGAAATTTCCAAAATCGAAAATTTTTTTTGATACCGAAACTCTTAAAACTGCATGAAACATCAAAATTTAGTGTCGTCTCAAAAAAAATTTTTTAGAAAGAATCAACTTTCTGTGACTTAGAAAAATTTTCATATTTTTTCTAAGTCCCAAAAAGTTGACTTTTTCAAAAAAATTTTTTTTCGAGATGACACTAAATCTCGTCGTTTCATGCAATTCTTAGCCTTTTAGCATCAAAATTTTTTTTTCGATTTCGATAATTTCATGTACTCCCCCTTATGGTGATTTTTCAAGATATATGAAAATTCCACTAAGTGGACTAAGAAGGCTTTTTTTAGATTAGCATCACTGATTACAAATAGGCAACGCAAATGTCAAGCACTAATTTGGAAAAATGATGCTGACTGTGTGACATAAACACTGAAGCATGCTTTTGTGAACTACTCGAATCAATCTGCATCAATTGTTGTCAAAATTAGTGTCCAAAATTATTTAATAAAAGTATGAAACATATTTTCATGAGACTGTTATGAAAGAAGAGAAAGGCATTATCACACCACTAGGTGGATTAAGAAGGGTTTTTCCTTTACTTTTGCCTGTTTAGATGATTCATCGCTAGCCTACAGCCGTCTCAACACAGCCCCTAAACCGGCCACGGTACAAACAGGTAGTCTCAAATCGAAGAAATCGGTATGGTTCTTTAGAAAACCTTCCACTACCTCGTTAGCACATCACATGCTCTCAAGTAAGCACCCCAGCAGGAACACCGTTCACGAGGAACACGAACGGGAATGGTTACTGCTGGGCGAACCTTCGTCGCCGAAAGTTCTCGAGACGCCTCCGGATATAGAATCGACCGTCCTTTCGGATCAAATCTCCGACATTGAGTGTATAGCACTGGCCAAACCCGAGAATACCGAAAGTGACGAGGACAGTTCCACCGATATCGATGCCATTGTGGATGAGTATCGACAGAAAGTCAAAGTGTCCGCTGCGGGTCCATTGGATAGTAACACGCTGAGACTGCCGACGGTCACTAGCTGGAGATTCACGATGCTATTGATTGCTATTATCATGATTGGAAGTGCTCTGACTTCGACCGGTCTGATTGCTTGGGAAACTAATACCATCATCATAGGTGTAAACCGTAAGTTCTAGAGAAAAAAATCAGAAATATTTTCTAGTTAATATCTCTAATGATAATATCTGTTTCAGTTGTTTTCATCTCGTCCGCCATTTTGATGCTATTTCCAAGATATGACCAAGTCACGTCAACGTCACCAGCTATACTGACGTGTTCTATAACACTACTAGGATCAACTGTGCTCTTTTCAGCTTCCTTCATGTTGTCATGGCCTGCTTTGCTACTGTGGTTTATTGCCGGGCTTTTCCTATTCATCCGGTGTGACACCTGGTGCT
Source organism: Malaya genurostris (assembly GCF_030247185.1). NCBI lineage: Eukaryota > Metazoa > Arthropoda > Insecta > Diptera > Culicidae > Malaya > Malaya genurostris. The sequence goes on from NC_080571.1 coordinate 331,123,996, forward strand.
GTCTGTGTCTGGAACGGCCGTCATCCAGTCAAACATTGATTGCAAGCGTCTCCGGTACCAGAACTACGATCCGGGTTCCTCGTCCTCCCAAGGGATCAATCATTCCCGCCCGTATTGCCGGACACAGTTGACATTCGGATAGCAGCGACAGTGAATTTTACGAAGAGGAAGATACCGTCGAGGAGTGGACTGACTGATGGGTTTAAATTGGTGAATTCCGGTCGGTTCTCGACAATACTAGGTTCTATCGATAAGTCCTAGCGATTAATCAAGAGGCTGAAAGCTTCTACGAAAATAGTGTGGGTGGGTTTCCTTTTTTATTGAGTCTAGTCCAACTTATATAAGGATTAAAAATCGAAAATGCAATAAAAAATTGTAGTAACTCAAAATTGGAATAATATAATACATAATGTTCCACAGAATAAATCCTGTACGTCAAAAGTATATGTTTTCTGAATGTGATACAGATGTGATGTCATAAAATTCAATTTGATGTGATCTTGCCCTTTTTAATTCTAATGAAACAATAAATAAGCATCATCAGAAAAGCTTAGAATTTTCTATAAGAAATCTAAGCAATGGATAGAAAGATTTATGAAAGAAAAGAATTGTCATTTAAAGCAAAATTGTATCGCTTGAAGCTCTCGTGACAGGAAATAGCAACCAGTCGGTTGTTCTTATCATTCATCCTCGTTTCACTCCGAAGTGCCCCGATTCAGTAGACAAAAGCAACATACCCTTAAAAGCGTCAATTCAAAGCTGGTATAATATCGAAAAAAAAAAATAAAACCATTCCAATCATAGTTTTGAGAAGCGAGTGCCATACAGTAATGCGGCCTTTTATTCATATTTTACAAAACATGAATGCAGCTTAGATCAAAGAAAGATTAGTACTTATTAAACAGTAGACGGCTATATGAAAAGATGCGAGATTAGAAAACAACTTGCGGATTGTGCTAGTTCATATATTTATAGTAAGGCTTTGAAAATTGCAAAAAAAAACAAAATCAGGCAAGTCTTCTGAGTCACGTAAGATTAGGAGTTAAAAACTATGAATTGAATTCCTGTATAAAAAGCAAATGGTAATGACTAAGTTTATTACAGTTGTTTAAAGTGTTAAATGTTTGAGATCTGAATATCATTACTTAAACATTGCTTGATGTTTAATGTTTTATGTAAGTTGATAAATAAGTGAATTATAAATTTATTTTTCAATCTTAGCTTTTGTTTTTGTGTTCGTATCATATGTAGTCATTTGATAACAAATTCGCAATCCCTTCTTCCTAGCAAGGTTTTGTTGTGGTGTGATCAACAGAATTAATTACGCTTGATTACAACCAATGCTGAGCGCATATAACCAAGGATGGCTTTTATCGTATCAAAGAACGTTCACTGGCAACTCTTCAACGATTGAATCAGTGCCATCAAAGAGAATTGGAAATCATCGCAACAACAAAAACCCGGCATGGCTCATTTAACATAGAATCGTCACCAGTGCGAGAGCGAATTTCTCTCGATGACATTTCTGAGAATCAAAGGTTAGCACGCTGCAGTGGGGATCTTCACTGAAGCAACAAACGGTCGCTTATTCTCGTTTCGCGATCCGATTCTATACAGGCAGTTGAAAATTGCAATAGAATCATTTTACTATTGCCGTTTATTCTAACTATGTGCATATAACCTTTGTATAAGTTGTGTCTATGAAAATGTCTGTGAATGCTCCACACAAAAGTTTTGAAATATTGCAACCTAGTATGAGAATCATCAAGTTGAATTGTCAACTTGCGATTCTCTTTTGGGAAATTCCACACAGCAACGATCATTATCTGACTGTAAATTTTTTTAAGGGCCGTGGAATACTCAGAGTATGAAGTGGAGCGAAGGAATGTAGAAAAATTCTCTCGCGGCTCATGCATTGAGAGACTCAAGTTCTTGTAGCATCTTCTACCGGATTGAAAATGTTGTATACAATACAGATAGCAATATAGCAGCTTCTGTCAATTTTTCGGCAATCACCAACACTGCTTATAACTATATTAGTTCTCGTTTCCTCTTAAAATCGGTGCTTAGCAGTTCATATTGAACTATCAATGTCGCTTATCAGGAATCAGGAATCAGAACAAATTGGCTCAAATGGCACGTTCCCCTTGATATTTGGAGATTTGTGCCTTGCCATCAATTTGTTTTTAACATCATTTTCCCGATATATAAGAGGGAAGGATTGAAAGGAAATGGTAAGGGTTGGACTAGGAGGATGGGAAAAATTGACGACACAAAAACACATAAAAGCAGAAGTAAATTCTGCACCCATAAGGGATGCTGAACAATCTGCTGAGGATCACATTTAGTGGAAGCAGAAGGAAATTCTGAACCTCTACGAGGTCCCGAACAGTCTGCTGTTAATAAAACCTCCAACCCCCGAGAGGATTTAGAGATCTTACAAAAGCGACACCATTCTGCACTCCCGGAAGAATGCAGAACGACTACGAGCAGAAGTAAATTCGGTACCCCCCAGAGGATGCCAAACAATCTGCCAAACCCTATTTAAGGTGAATACAGAAGGGATTCATTCACTCCAGGAAGAACGATGAACCCTTCTGACTATAGCTCCTTACCACATTGGGTGAGAAACGAGAGAATATCCTTCAATTTTAGCTCCGCATACACAGACTCAACCATGTATGGAGAACCAAAAACCCGGATACGTAGTTGCGTCAATGCGGGACAGTTACATATCAGATGATATGAAGTACCATAATCGCATTCACACAAATCACACGAATAATACTCAGCACGTTGAATAGTAGCCATGTGATAATTGAGTTTGCAATGTCCAGTCAGAGCTCTGACCAGAACACATCAATGATACTTGGAGAAATGCAGTAGACACTTTGACATTTTCAGATCTAAATCTGGTAGAAATGCTTTTGTCTGAGCGCAAGTTTGCAAGCTGCGCCAGTAGCTGGCATGTTTGGATGCAGCCCAAGAACGTATCTTGTGCTTTATCCAACTAGTTGAAAGTGGTAAAGCTGGTTCAGGACCAACGAAATCATTCGTTGCACCAGCTCTAGCCAACTCATCAGCCCATTCATTTCCAGTAATACCAGAATGGCCGGGTACCCATAAGAAGTAAACAGCATTTGAAATGCTGAGGTCTTCAATTTGAGTTCGACATGCGATCACTAGATTCGACCGTGAGTCATTCGAACTGAGTGCTTTTAAGGCTGCCTGACTGTCGGAACAAAAATAAATACGTTTACCACAGATCCTCTGCTGAAGTGCCGATTGTACTCCACACAGAATTGCGTAGATTTCTGCTTGGAACACAGTACAGTATCTACCAAGTGAATGAGACTGCTCCAGCCTATTTCACGACAGTAGATACCAGCACCAGCACGACCATTCAACAGAGAACCGTCCGTAAAACAAACTATGTGTTCATCAAGTTGTCGTTCCAGACAACCAGACAATCATTCCTAACGAAGAGGATAGCTCACTTTGAATGTTTTAAAAGGAAAACTGCATGTGAGAGTTAGGTCACTAGGAGCGAGTAAATACTCATCCCACGGAACCATTTGAGACCACAAGCGAGTGTGACTGGTAGCATATTCTAATGGGTTACTGTTCCAAAGCCCTGTAACCCTAAGACGGTATGCACAAGATAATGCTTCTTGTTTTAGGAACACATGTAGTGGTTTAATGCACAGTAGCGCCTCTAGAGCAGCAGTAGGAGTTGTCGTGAATGCTCCTGTCATCGCCATTAGGACCATCCTTTGGAGATGATTTAGCTTTGACTGAACTGTCGCGACTTCTCCTTTCTGCCACCATACAAGACATCCATATGCTAAAATTGGTCTAACGATAGTTGTGTAGATCCAATGAATATATCTGGGTTTGAGTCCCCATGATTTTCCAAAAGCTCGTCTGCATTGGCCGAAAGCCATGCAAGCTCTTTTAATCCTGAAATCAATGTGAGCAGACCAATTCAGTTTTGAGTCAAGAATAACCCCGACGTATTTAACTTGATCGACCACAGTGACCCCTGAACCAAAGAACTGCAACGGACGAGCTCCTGTAATTATCCTACGATGAGTGAAAAGCACCATTGATGTTTTGCCCGGATTTACAGATAATCCAAACCTGACAACACCATTGTTCAACAGATCGCAGGGCTTGCTGCATTAAATCAAAGAGAGTGTTAATGCTTATACCGGTCATCAATATATGATAATCGTCGGCAAAACCATAAGTCGGAAATCCAAGGTTATTAAGTTTCCTTAACAAACTATCAGCGACTAGGTTCCATAAAAGTGGGGATAGTACACCACCTTGAGGACACCTACAGACACTCAGCTTTCTAATCTCTGGCCTGCCGAAGCGATGATCAAAGAAGTTGATTGCTAAGCATTGCGTGTATCCAGTAAGGGAAAAACCCAAGATATTCCGTTCACGACTGCAATGTTTAACCTCCTGCAGCCATTCAGCCATCGGCACGGAAATACACCTTGACTTAGGAGTTCCTATTTTTGTGGCCTTTTACGACATGGAATAGGAAACCAGTGGATCAATTCTTGGTAAAAAATAATTCCGCCGGATGCCACACGGCTTACCTGTTTGGTGGACTTATACCACCGGTACAGGTGGACCGTAGCGTTATTCTTAGCAGTTGGGAAACCGCTACCGACACTACACGGCTATCTAGGCTGCTCAGAGAGGGAAGTTAACATTGATGGTCAACTTCCATGGATGGCCGAGCAGCCGGAATATACAATACAGATAGCAATATAGCAGCTTCTGTCAATTTTTCGGCAATCACCAACACTGCTTATAACTATATTAGTTCTCGTTTCCTCTTAAAATCGGTGCTTAGCAGTTCATATTGAACTATCAATGTCGCTTAACAGATCACCATAAACCGCTAGGCAGCATTAGCAGTCCAATGTGACCTGCTATGCACTGATGAGCCCAAGACGAAGTGTGAAACAAGAACTTCGTATGTGTTCTTATAACACTAATCTACCTGTCATGTTGTGGATTTTAAATTAGAGCAAAAAAAATTTAGAAGATCTTTTGAAAAATATCAACTTTTCAACACAGTTCGTGCACGCATCTCACCCAACACAGTCGAAAATCGTTTGCGGTCGAAGCAAAAGAAACAAAGACAATACAGTGCAGTGAACAATAGAGTGTAGTCAAATACGATTTAACAAAGCCTGAAACTTGGCCTGCAAGACCGAATTCAATTTGTATAGATTTCAAGCGTTGCAAAGTTAGACCAGCAGCAAATGAAATTGAAATCTTACTTAAAGAACGAATGCATCTAAACGCTAATAATGTAAGTGAGATTCAATTCAACAAGGCGTCTAACTGTGTGTACATTATGTTTAAACGTGAAAGCGATGCAATTGCTTCGGTTAACAACGAGGTGCACAGCGTTGAGTGTGACAACATTAAATACAAAATTCCTGTGCACATGGTGGATAATGCCATACAAGTACGCGTGCATGACCTTCCCCCGCAGACCAGCGATCAGTCCGTTCAGGAAATCATGTCGCAGTACGGTGAAGTTCTTTCCATCGAAAGAGAAGTATGGCGGAATTTTTTCCCCGGCATCCGGAATGGCGTGCTAATGGTACGTATGTAACTACGTAAGGCAATTCCATCTTACATCATTTGTGGTCAAGGTGGCACACATCCGTGTAAAACGCTGATTACCTATGAAAATCAGCTGGTTACATGTCAGTTTTGTGAACAACCTGCACACTACGGTAAACCTTGCACTGAAACGTTCAACAACGAAAACTAGTGAGCGTAGTACTCCTGTTTCACCATCAAACCAACCAACAACTGCAACCAATGTACAACAAGGCGCTTCTACAGCAACTAGCAACGAGCTCAAGACTGCGAACAACAAGGAAAACGAAACGAAGACGGACACCAAAAACAATACAATCGATACGGCAATGGAGGACGAGACGAGCCACGAACAAAGTGCCCCTCAACTCTCGCAGGAGGGAAAATATTTATTTAAAAATTCGGCTAATTCGGCCACGAAAAGCTTGTACTCAAATAGGCCTGTATAAAAATATCTTTTAAATAAAAAAAACTTTTCAACACATTATAAGTCTTAGATATATAAATTGTTTAGCATTGTTTCCTTTTAGGGGGGAGCAAAGAATAATTTGTATCTAAAAATACTTTTTTGTGATTTTTTACGGAGAAGCAGCTTAAACAAATTAATTCAAACTTTTTTTACATTATGAAGCATCATTTAAAGAATATTTAGTTTTTTTTTTTTTATTTAATAACATATTTTAAGGCACATTGCGTTAAGCTATAAGATGCCGAGGGCAGAAGAATATTTAGTTAAATTTCCGTATATTAATATTGAAGAATAAGGCGGTAACAGAGCATTCCCCAGAACCTCTTCAGAGAATCACGTTGCGCGATGAACACGATAACTCGGTGTAGAATTATCTGAAATCAAAAATGTTCTTAAATTTACTTAAAGTACGAATTATTTTTCCCCCCTCCTTCGTTCTCAAGTTGTTTTTTTTATTTTTTTCAACAGTTCGTGGCAAAAAACGCGATCTTACGCTAAATTTGTCGCAAATTTTGAGATGAAAAACTACCATAATATGAAGATGGAAAAATTTGAAAAACGAAGGGGGAGGAATTTTATACCAAGAATGTATGTTCCAAGTTTGAAAAGAATCGGTTCAGTAGATTTTGCAGGATCGTGTTCACGGAATTCGAAAAATTTATAGCTTTCTGTCTGACTTTACGAGAGTTTATATCATTTTTTGCTAATTGTTCAATGAACTGCTTTTTTCCATGCTTTTGGAAAGACATTTTAATCATCGAATGAATCCAAATCCATTCAGTTATTCTATTACTATATCAATCGATTCAACTCGACGAATTAAGTAAATGGCTGTGTGCGCTGTAAGTGTGTCTGCATGCAGCTGGACAATATCTGTCACATTTGACCTTGAAAACTAAATATAGTTTTCAAATTTTGATATTTCATTTTAATACTAATCGAACATATATTGTAAGAATCTGTCAACTATTCTCGAAGATATTTTTGTGTAGGGTTTTTAACGAAGCACGATGGTATAACGTTTGGAATCAAAATTAGACACAATTTTCAATACAATCATTTCTGAGTGACTGAAGCATAGTATTTTGGCTCGATTGGTTTTTAGCACGCCTCCTATTTGGCAACATAATTGTTCGTCTGTGACGTGTTAAACCTTATATTGGAAAATCTGCATTATCTTCGAATTCAAAGTGATAACCCATACATTTTTATAACTAAAAAGATTGTAACTGTCTTCAACTATAACCACTATTTTTTTTAAATTGTCCTGAATTATTTTAATAAATATTTTGTTCCATTTGTTTTAATAAAGCAATCGATGTCCAGTCTTTCTAGTCACGATTGTGAATGCAGAAATCATGTGGGTCGATAAAAAAAGGCATCATCTCACTGCTAGGTAGATTGGGCATGTTTTTCTTTGTGATTTTACGAATTCTGGCCCAAATGGAACTGGGTTTGATATAAAATGTATAAAGCGCATCACCGACTAAATCTACCGTGACAAAGTCTAGATAATTTAGTTTAGATGCGATTAGTACATAAAAACTTATATGTTATCGCGATAAAATAAAGTCTTCTATTTTTCTGTGAAACAAAGTCAGTTACAATGCATCCGCCATTTTTTTTGCTTTGGTTTCCTGATAGCATTCTGAAAAACGAGAGAGAAATAAAATTGGCTCGACAAGGCTGCGAAACACACTGACATTCAATCTTTGTGAAAGTTGAATATTTTTTCATTGTTCATTGAAATCCATTTAATGTCCAACCCATACGATAGATTAATGTGATAAAACTTCTCATCAAAATAATAAAATGTATGCTGGTACAGTTAGCTCATATACAAGAGAGTACAAGAGAAATACGATGCGCAAAGCGAATTGAGCAAGCCACGTGGTCGATTTAAAACTCAACACGCGACCCTCTGTCCTCAGACCTTAAGTGTAGTGCATGGCCTACTGATGGCGGAATTTTTGTTGAGGCTCGAAGATAGGGTGACATAGTTGCCGATTTATTATTAATAAGGAACTATTTCAAATGAAACGATTGATTTTCAACTTTTGTTGTCAGTAAATCTAAAATTTGATAATATACAGAAACTTCACTGATATCCGTAGAAAAATTGGTCAGTAGAGAAATACTTCGAAATAGTGGGTCGTTTTCCGCAATATGAAAAATTACCCACCTGGGTTTAACATGTTTCACCGGCCTTGGTCTGAGTAATTTGGTACGGTATTCGAATTTCTCTAGATAATTGAACAGACTTGCACTCTGTGCGGTTCGTTAACACCGTGGAAAAGGATTCTGTGCTCATCAGCCAATCTGTGGGTTTTTATGCGCCGTTCGCGTTACATGGGAGGCAATGATTCTTGTCGGATTTCTGCTGATTTTTCGCATTCGAGGTACTGAACGACTGGTTCTTTTCAGGAAATTCTTATATTTTGCCATGATACAAATAAGGATTTGAGAAACACAAAAGATAACTGCTACCTATATGTTTAAAACAGAAATCAACTGTAATTTTGACACTAGTAATGAAAACTGTACTATTCGAATGCCTTTAAGTTTCAATGAAAATTTATAAGAGTTTTGTAATTAATCCAGTAATGACTGGATGTTTCATGACGGCTGTAATCAATTCCTTGTTTAACAAGTAATATCATAGTTTTTTTTGAAGATTTTATAAAACCTTTTTCAAGGAATAACAAACTAGTAATATTTTGGCCTTACCATCGGTTTTTATTTGCATTGCAACTCACCAATAATAAAATAACTAGAGTGAGAATTAAACAACGCCTACATTCTCAATATTGCTTTCAAACATACCCTTCAATTCATTGTTGTTAATTAAATTCTTTCACAAAACGAGTTTTGTGTTAATGTGTGTGTTCATTAGATGACAGTTCCACTTCTTGCAAATTTAATAGGTTTAAAGTATATTTATGACAGTTCCGACATTTTGATGTTTTACAAAAAACGAGAAAGTACGAATGATTTTTGGGTTTTAACGCCTGCACAAGTGTTGACGCATCAAAGCTGTTTATATTAAAATGAAGATGAATCACAAAAAAAGGCGGGTGGGTAATGTCAGAGACATAACTGGATGTCGTGAATACGAAAACAACTGACATGTTCCTTAACACTTCCGAATATCAATTAGTTGATCAATTGTATGAATTATGCAAGCATTCCCCTTTTTCACATTTTTCGCAAAAACAAAGAAGGCTTCACTTGATCTCGATTACTGTGAATTTCACACAGCGAAAAGTGCACAAATCTAACCAAACTGTTCTTGATTGGCACTAAACAGAGGATAATTACCTTCGATTTGTGAACAACAAATCCTAATAGTTCTTTAGAAAACTTTTAGAGCCATTAGAACGGCTGATTTTGTTTAATGCTCTCCACCGTTGTTTTTTCACCAATGCTAATGACTGGCAGCTGTGACGTAATCGCTCTTGTTGAAAGCGAAACTAGCTGTGCAGACGACACAAAACACATCTACTCGCAGTGGCGATAGAATCCAAACTGTTTCAAGCTGTAGGGATTCGTTTCTAGCATTCAGAAGGACCAAATTGAGGAACTCACTACGATATTCAACACTTTTCGGAACATTTTTCTCGAATGATTTGTTGTACAGCAGCAGATATTTTGTTCTCTTCCTTAGAACGCGTTCTGATTGGCTGGTATTGACATGGGTCAAAAGACAGGTTTTTCAATAGTGTACTATTGAAATACATCAATGCTTTTTCTATACACGCTTAAGTTGAAAAATTTCGATTCTATTGGTAGTTAGAATATATAAATCCTTTCACAGATCACTGAGCTATGAGCTTTAAAAATACGAGAAAGGCAAACGCGCCTTATGGATTATCCCCTTTGATACTCGTTTATACCAAACATTTCAGAAAAGTTTAATTTTGAATTATTTGAGATTATGTCACACAGCTGATAATTTTATCATAAAATTGTGATCATATTTCCGATGGCGTGTAGCAAAAATTATGTTGATTCGTTAGATACAACAAGAGATATTCACGATCAAAAACTTATCACTCTCTCAGAGGGTAAATTTTGAAAAGGCACCCCATAGTAAAGTAAGTCGTATTCACGACAAAAAATGTTTTTTATAGATCATGCCAGTGTTGGTGATTGCCGAAAATTTGACAGAAGCTGCTCGATATTTATCTATATTGTATACAACATTTTCAATCCGGTAGAAGATGCTAAAAGAATGCGTGTCTCTCAATGCATAAATCGTGAGAGAATTTTTCTACATATCTTCGCTCCACTTCATACTCTGAATATTTCACGGCCCTTAAAGAAAATTACAGTGTGATAATGATTGGTGTTGTGTGGAATTTACCAAGAGAGAATCGCAAGCTGACGAATATCGTAGAAAATTGAATCGATGATTCGACTTGATGGTTCTCATACTAGGTTGCAATATTTTAAAACCCTTGTGTGGAGCATTCACATATATTTTCATAGACACAACTTATATGCACATAGTTAGAATAAGCGGCAATAGTGAAATGATTCTATCGCAATTATCTACTGCCCATACAGAATCGGATCGCGAGACGAGAGTAAGCGACCGTTCGTTGCTTCAGAGAGAATCCCCACAGCAGCGAGCTAACCTTTGATTCTCAGACAGGTCATCGAGAGAAATTCGCTGTCGCACTGGTGTCCATTCTATGTTAAATGAACCATACCGGTTTCTTGTTGCTGCAATGATATCCGTCTCTCTTTGATGGCACTGATTGAATCGTGTGAAGAGTTGCTAGTGAGCGTTATTTGATACGATAAAAGCCATCCTTGGTTCATGCAGACTATTGCAATAAGCGAATTTATTCTAAGTCGATTAGTTTTAATTCTGATTTTAATCCATACATAGAGGGAAAGGGAGGAATCCTCCCGGGCCCAGACTTTTTCAGGGGGCCCGTAAATTCGAAGATTCAAAATTGTTTTGTTTTTCATTCTTCATAACAAAACAAAATATCTAAAATCGAAACCAATATGGCTTGCTTTGAATTTGAATTATTGTGTTGGAATAATATATTTTAAAATCTCTTGTATTAATGATATTTCCCTGCTCACAATGTTTTTAAATTCTCATGTTTAAGGGCCCGTAATATTACCGTTCCCCCTGGGCCGAAATTTTCGGCCCTGCGTATGAAATATGAACAGACCAAACAATGCATCTGCTATTGCTAATTGAGAAAATGATTGGTGAATTATCGCTACCATGTAAATCAAGCAAGCTAGTCGAAATAAAGTTGAACAAACGGACCAATATAATGCATTTAGACGTGCTGAAGGTACTGAAAATGTCACGACCCATAAACGTTATTAACCACGAGTTCATTGATGACACTATTTTGGAAAATTTGAAGTAAAAAAACAGTTGTTGCTATTGGTCACTGTTTATTATGATTGCATGAATGAGGGATGTACATGTTCTACTTTCTTGCAATTTAATTAACAAGTGAAATGAAAATCGCTACAAATGGGAGATGATTCCATAGACGGTAGTACAGAGTAAAAATGCTTAATCCAAGTAAATGCCTCATATTGGACAACATAATCGGTTTCAAATTGCTACGAGTATTTTTTTTTTGATTTGTTGAAACTTTTTCAAAAAGATTTCCTATGAATTTTTATTTCTAACGAAATACTATTCCAATTGGTACGATTATTACTACAAACACGCAAATTTATTCATGATTTGTCAGCAAGTTATACTTAGAATACATTATTCCCGGGTGACGTTCATTTTTCTCTACGAATGATTGCTATTTGTTCTACAATGACACTTAGCAGAACAAAACTCGCGGCTCATCAGGTCATATGTCAACCCCAGTACCGATCTTTCGCTGCATGGTCGAATTAGCCGAAGAGGGTTTGTAAGGCGGTGGTTTCGGGCGTAGATACGTGTTACCAATTCGTGGACTTCCGTCTGGATAATAGCTCTCAGTAGGGCTACAAAATATCAGCGTAAATAGGAAATTGGTAACCAACACGAGATGAATTCTAAACTGAATCACCTGCTAGAACGAAGACTTAGTGTATCTTCATAAGGGGCATCCTTCAGACTTCTCAGGGTAGCAGTTTGCGAAGGAGCTGGTTGTTGCTGTAAGTACTGGACCATTTGTACTGCCTGGACTGGCCGGTATTCTTGTCTGTAAGATTTTTTCAATCTATTAATCGAAAGTAGTCAGTTTTTCGCTCCCATATCACAAACTATCAGAAATGAAACAATTGCGAACGGAAAAAATCACCTGAAAAAATCTGTACAAATGTTAAACAGAAAATCGAAATAATATTCAGAATCGTCATCCCGGCTACAACTGAAATCAACGCGTGAAGATAAAAATTAAAAATGATTAAAAGAAGAAAACATCAATATTATAATAAAACATCGAATATTATCAAAACGCCAATGAAATCTTACAGTTTCTCGTGCTGGAAGCATAGGATAACCGTTAAAATGGACAACAACAGAGCGAAGATCATTCCCGGAATTGCAAACGAAACCGCAAATTCGTCACTGTAGTTCCTCTCCGGGACCTCGGATTTCATTGGGGCATCCCATTTATCAGACCGATGCAAGGTGCTCAACTCCGATCCCTTACCCAGATTGAGGCTCTCATGAGGATGGTGTGGCATTGCCGTTATGTCGTCGTCGGCAGCGTGCTGAGAAAGTTCATAAATTAAAATACTTCAAATTTCGAGTTTTTTTTGTTAGTCCTATGTTAAAACCAACAAATCCAATAAGCATCTTGGACTGTGTTTGCAAAACATACCAACTTGAATGCACACCAATCCAGCTTGAATCCGGAATTTTCGAAGGTAGTCTGTAACGACGTTCGTTTGTAGTTGCACGACGCAATCTTGTACAGAGGTTTCACTTCCTCCTGCAGTTCCAGCAGGCGGGACGAGAAATCGGCTCGGCTGCCCAGATGAACAACTACGCCTTCCCGTTGCTGTGGCTTTAACGGGACCCGTGCCCCCAGTTTGACAGCCGAATCCATGAAGATGATATGCAAATCCGATCGACTTTCCTGCCACAGGTCGTTGCGGAAAATGTTCTTCAGATTTTCAATCCGACCCGGGTCCATCATGTGGACCCAGTTCAAATTATCAATTTTCATTTGAATCACATTCCGCGGAGGAAGCTTCCGGTGGACAGTTAGAATCAGCACAATTCGTTTGGTTTCATAAGATTGCTTATTGAGGGCAATAATTTCCAGAGGCACCTTGCTGTCTGCGGTTTTCTCGGGCGGTGTCCCATAAAGAAACCCCGAATGGTACTCATTACTGTACATATACCGTACCCAGGAGGGCAGATCCGGATAGCCTTCAAGTGACGGACGATACAGGAACTGTTCCGTCAATCCCTGGAATGTCCAATTGAACATCCGTGGTTCGATACGAAGCGAAAACAGTTCCGAAACGTAAACGTCATCCGTAATGTAGGTTGCAAGGCTCGTCTGGATAGCAGTGATTGCTATCAGAAAGAAAATCGATTTTCCGGCCATTGTTTATGTTTGTTTTGGAAAAGGAAATATCTGGGAAAGTTGTGCTTTACGTTGCTCTTTCACGTTCTGATTCCGCGACAGTTTTCCGTTATTCCATTTCTATATTATTTATGTAATATCCAACAGCAAAACGCGTATACTTTCAGTAAATTCTCACTAGACGAAAACTAAAACATTGTCTACTGGGGAAAATGGGAATGGTCACTAGTTTGACAGATGAAGAAAATTGATGAGAAAATTTTCTCGTTCATTTTCGACCTTGCATGTTGCATACCAGTTCTATAGACGCATGCGTGTATCAACTCACGGTTTCTAGGAGAAACGCGTCTGGTAACAGCATGAATTTCACTATTATGCCCGAATGATGTGATACACCTATTTGTGGAAAATCTTTTCTATAGTTGGTTCTGTGCCATTCGATAACGATGATTCGTAATGATTAGAGCTTTTGAAAATATTCGTGTCGGTCAGGTTAGGTTACGGCGTTTTCGTTTTTAATTTGCACTACACCGGTGCAGTGCTACACGGAGGCATGAATAAACGAACAAAAATGACTAAAACATAAACAGTAACCATTGACTACCATAAACGATTCCATTGCACAGAGCTACACCAAACTTTTGATGAGTGCTACACCAGTGGTATCGGTGCAGAAAAAGTTGCAGTGCAACCTTACCTACACCGGTGTAGTGCAACCTGGGTTCGCTCTATCGAACTCCAACCGCGTAGTTTCGCTCTAAAAATTTTCTCGGGTCGCATCACGCATCCATGCGAGCTTGATTTTTTGTCTTTTTTTTATGAGTTGTTGCTTAGGGCGCGTAATACGTGTTCGTTTTACTCAGAATCAGAGTCGCCCGCGAGTAGGTTCAAAAACGAAAACGGTATAAGTTTGTTAAAATCGATTCAGCCATCTCCGAGAAAAGTTCGTGCAAAAAAAAACGTTGCATACACACACACACACACACACATTTTGCGTACTTGACGAACTGAGTCGAATGGTATATGACCTCGGTTCAAAAGTCGGTTTTCACAGTGATAGCCTAACCGTTCTATATGAGAAAGGCAAAAACGTTTTAATCACGCAGAAAAATGGAGCATGTTCAAATAACAAAACAGTTATTAGATTTTTAACTTGATTTATGTTCATTCAAGCTGGAATATGATTGTTTTAAACCAATTTCTTCCTTCAATATCAGCAATGATCCCTGTTTGATTTGAATCAACATTTTGGTCTAACCAAACAATAAATATATTTGTTCTGGGTGAGTTTATTGTTGAAATAAACTAACTATTTATTACAGGTCAACAAAAGTTGACTTGATGTTATCGACAATGTCTATGTTGATTCTGTTCTGCTATACCTTTGTATCAAGAAATGATTTGGGTCAATTTATTGATCTTATTTATGTAGTGTTACAATTAAGCTTACTATTTGAATGAACCGTATTAGTTTTAAAGACTGTTCCAGAAAGTATGGATGCAACCAAAAACCGCTCCCATTTTGCAATGGTTCAGAATCTGTCAATTTTTATGGCTGCGTCCTGTTGTTTACACTCTTCTCTAACCACTTGTGCAGTTGTTTATTCGTTTTCATTAGTTTGTTTCGAAATGCTGACTTTCAGCAGAACAACGTCGAAAAATTGTATACAAATGGTGCACAGAACGGTGGACTGTCACTGAGAAAGATAGCAAAAATGGAAGGAGTAAGTGAAAAAGCCGTGTGAAATGCAATCAGGAAGTTCGGTGAGGATAACACCTTTGAGGATAAACCGAAAACGGATCGAAAAAATGGTTCTGCTAACCCTCAGTTGGATAAACGTATACTGAAGGCGTTCGAGCAAAAGAAGGAGGTTTCAGTTCGGGATGTGGCAAAAAAAGTGGGCACTTCGAAGTAAAATGTTCTTCGTGCTAATGAACGTTTGAATCTTCGAACCTATAAGAAACAGAATCAACCAAAACCTAGTCCGAAACAAGAAGCATCGATCAGGCCGAGGATTCGAAAGCTGTACAATACGATTCTTGCTGGAAATTTGAACTGCATAATCATGGACGACGAAACCTACGTGAAACTCGATTACAAATCCTTGCCAGGACCACAATATTATACGGTGCGAGAAGGGCAAGTGTTAAACCAGTCCGAGACATCGATTGAAGTCGAAAAATTTGGTAAGAAAGCTATGGTCTGGCAAGCAATTTGTAGCTGCGGTAAGATTTCGAAACCCTTCATCATCACTGCTTCAATGAACAGCGAAATATATATCAAGGAATGTTTACGAAAACGACTTCTACCCATGATTCGATGCCACAAGGATCCTGCCCAAGTAACATTTTTAATATTAATAAATACTTGTAGCTGTCTTCAATGCTACATAATAAATCTTGCAATAAAACTTTAAACTCCACGAAAGCCTACTGAAAACCTCTATAAAAGCATGTTCCTGCCAAGTGGACCATTCTTCATAAGGTTTATAAATCAAAATGAAGAATCAGCATAAACCTGCTTTAAAACTCCAAATTCAAGAAAATTTTGAAACCAGCTTTACGATCAACATTAAATTTATTTGGATGGAATGAATTCCGCTATGAATAAACTGACGTTTTGATAATATTTTTCTTGACTATGTGTGTGTCCTGTCTACTTTGAATGCAATCAGTAAGAATATATTAGACTTTTTTTCGAGTTTTAAGCTTTTTCCGAACGTAAAAATTTCATGCGCTTTTATTTTTATTGTGAATGTAAGGATAAAAATAAGAATTATAACTAATCGCCTTGAAATAAATGCGGTTTTTGCGAAAGTCTTCATGATTTATGAAAATTATTTTTTGTGCTTCATCGTCATTTTTGTATAAAACTATTTCGTGGCGTTAAAACTTGTGTATACATTCTGAAAACGAATCATGAAAGTCCATCATATTCCCTCGTTTTTGCATTTCGAAATTTATTTGATGTCAATAAATGCTACGGTATAGAACATCATAATGGCGGCCATGAAATTTCCTTTCATGCAAATTACACTTAACCTAAGAAGCAATTAATCAAATAGCCTGCAACTAATGTGTCATAAATGGACTTTAAAATTCTCAAATTTGCTCTAAGTAAAATTGTCATTCAATGAACACGCACACACAAAACTAGATTTATGAAAGAATTTAACGGACAATGATGTTTTAAAGAAAATGTTTGAAAGCAATATTAAGAGTGTTTGCATGGTTTTATTCTAGTACAAATTGTTTTATTTTTAGTTCTGTTGTTAGTGTAGGTAAAGGGTTTTATAAAAGCTTTGAAAACTATGATATTACTGGTTAAAAGAGACACTTATTATAGTTGTCATAAAACAGGTAGTGATTGAAAAATCAATTATAAAACTCCTATAAATTATAATCAAAACCATAAGGCATTCGAATTGTTACTTGGGTGTTGTCTTCTGTCCAGATCTTGCTTCTTGCCACTACTCGAAATCAACGGTAGAATGGTATACTATCAAAAATATCACTTTCGTCCCAAAAGACATGAATCCACCAAATTGCCCACAACTTCGATATAACTTTAAATGATATTCAATAGCAGACTATGGGACCATAAAACCTTTCATTTGAATCCAAGTTTGTGAAAATCGGTTAAGCCATCTTTCAGAAAAGTGAGTGCATATTTTTCTAGTTTTTAGGTGCATATTACCCTATATCTCCGGAACTAGAAGTCGGATCGGGATGAAATTCAATAGCGACTTATGGAACTATAAGGCCTTTAATTTGTATCATAGTTTAAGATAATAGATTGAGCGGTCTCTGAGAAAATCAAGTACACTTTTTCTTATTATATTTTGGCACATTTTACCCCGTTACTTCCGAACCGCAAGTCCGCTCCTGGTAAAATTCAATAGCGACAACCTATGGGACAAAGAGACCTTTCATTTGAATCTAAGTTTGTGAAAATCGGTTCAGCTATCTCTGAGAAAATCGAGTGCACATTTTTGTTACAGACACATACAGACATTTACTCAGTTCGTCGAACTGAGTTGAATGGTATATGACATTCGGTTAAGTAGTCGGTTTTCACAGTGATTGCATATCTTTCTAGATGAGAAAGGCAAAAATACACTCGTGATCGATGTATATGGTTCTGATGAATTTGTTTCCGGAGATATAGGACTGTAAAAGTGAATACCGAAGTGACCAAGTACAGCGAAGCATGCTTGGTTTCGTCTAGTCAGTTGGATATTATCTTTATGTGTTTTCATATACAGGGTAGTTCTAGGGAAAAGAATTTCCCCGGTTAAGAGTCCCGTCTCTGCGGTAACATTTTCGCTGTTTTCATTATATCATTGCATTCGCATGTAAATTTTCCAATTTGTTTTCCCCGTGAGAAACGGATCATATGTATATATATATATCAATTCTTGTCTTAGGTTTTCACAGAAAATACGTGAACTAAGAATTTTTTTTGCTTTCTCATATAGAAAGGTTATGCAATCACTGTGAAAACCGACTTTTGAACCGAGGCCCGGAGGGCCGAGTGTCATATACCATTCGACTCAGTTCGTCAAGTACGCAAAATGTCTGTATGTGTGTGTATATGTGTGTGTATGTGCGTGTGTGTGTATGTAACGTTTTTTTGCACTAACTTTTCTCGGAGATGGCTGATTTTCACAAACTTAGATTCAAATGAAAGATCTTGTGGTCCAATACAAAATGCCTGAATAATATTTGGATCCGACTTCCGGTTCCGGAATTATGGGGTAAAATGTGCAAAAAAATGTGAAAATAAGTGCACTAACTTTTCTCAGAGATGGCTGAACCGATTTTCACAAACATAGATTCAAATGCAAGGTCTTGATGTCCCATACAAATTCCTGAACATTATTTGGATCCGACGGTTCGGGAGTTATGGGGTAAAATGTTAAAAAAAGAAAATATGTGTACTAACTTTTCTCATAGATGGCGTGACCGATTTTCACAAACTTAGGTTCAAATGAAAAGTCTTGCGGTCCCATGCGTAATTCCTGAATTTCATGCGGACTTCCGGATCCGGAAATATAGCGTAAAGTGGGTTAAAAATTGTATACCATCACTGAAAATGAGGAAAAACTTAAAAAAAATTCTAAATCGACCTCAAATCTTTTCTAATTGATAGTTTTTATCAGTAGACGGTCAAAAAACTGACTTCGGTTATTCTTTTAAGAATCTAAGAAAATTATTTTGAAGAATACCGCAGTATTATATATAATAGTATGATTGATATGAGAAAGGCATCATTACACCACTAGGTGGATTAAAACAGGTTTTTCTTTGTATAGAAAGGCTAAGGCCAGTGTTGGCCCATCTTGTCCGTGTATTGTTAGATTATTATATTACTTTATGTTTTAATTTCGATTGTGGTTTTATTCACATGTATTGTTCATTTTTATTCTTGTAGGTTATATTTCGATTGTGGTTTTAATTTCGATTATTTTATTTATTTTCGGTAGTAATGTCTTTTACAGTGACTCCCGATGATAGTTTCACGGCGTCGCAACACTAATTAACTCTAGGACGCGAAAAATACACAAATTTTCATCGCACTAGTGCGAAACAACATCCTCACACGTTGAGAGCTCCACCGGAAGTCTAAGAATAATTGCCTTTTGCGTACTTTAATGTTTCCGTGTATAGTATCATTTGAAAAGGAGATGCGAGCCGTGCAGGAAAGATTCCCAGATTGAAGAGTTCAACTGTAAAGATATTTGTTATAAACAATTTTAATTGATTAACTAAAACGACTGAAAGTTTATCCGAAATGTCATAAAATTTCCTTTTTTCAATGTTCATTCTTGTTCTATGTATATAGAACTCATTCCATCACGATTGGACTGGAAATGTTGATGGAAAAGATATGTTTCGTACGATTTACTGGCATCACTTAGCATAATAACAAACCAAATTGACAGCATCGAAACAGTGAATTCTTTCTAATGCTGAAATTCTGCGCTATCAACCAGATGTGATTGTGTTCTGTACGTTTCGAATCATGTCAAAAAAAGTTGATTACTAGGTAAGGTATCATAAAAAAATATAACCGGTTTAAAACGTGTTTGATAAATCATTGTTAATCGTGCAACTGATAAAAAATAAGACTGTTGGCGTTGCTCCTAGAAAAGCTCCGAGGCAAGTGAAATAACAAAAAAACATGAGTCAACTATTCCTAGCATAAAAAGGGATTTCTGAACTTGACAAAGGTAGGATTGCTACGATTCTATGTTTGGATCGGAAAATTGATTGCTTTTCTTCTAGAATGTCTTACTGGCAGTTTTCCTGGACGGATGTGTGCCCCTCGGGAGTGCGCCCATGGGTGAAAGATTACAACGAGTTGGCCCCGTGCTTCCAGGAGATTTGCTTGCAACTTCCGATTCTGGTGTTGTTCGCTGTGCTGTCCTCTTTCTACTACGGATGCCGTTTTCGACGGGTGCTTCGAAATGCAACTCAAATGAGGGCCCTCCGGTTGCGAATTGTAGCATCCTTCGGTTTGGGTCTCGTTCCTGTGCTGAAGCTGTTTTATATGATACGGATCAATGGACAAATTTATCCCATCGACGTGCTGCTGGCATGTGTTCAGTTTGTGGCTTGGACGGTTCACATCGGCTTTCTGTCCAGTTGGATTGGGCGGGGTTCGTTGAGCCACCGAGGACCGCTCTGGATGATTGTGCTGTGGACCTCGCTGCTAGCTTTGTCGGGCATATGGGTTCATACAAATTTCCGATCGGAATACTGGATTTGGTATGTGAGTGATTTTAGCTTGTTCGTGGTTTACGGAGGCACTTTGATTGCCTCGGGCAATGCTCATTATGTGCGCGAACAGAGAACGGTTGACCAGGAACGCGAGGCATTGCTGTCGCGAACCTATACGCGTTTTCTAGACGATATCGATGAATCGGCGTTGGGACCGATTGAGGATGATGCTAACTTTCTATCGAGACTAGTTTTCCAGTGGGTAAAACCACTGATTGTGAAAGGGGTGGCCGGAAAGTTGCGAAAGAATGACGATCTGTTCGATCTACCGGAATGTCTGAACATGAACCAGATTGTGGAGAAACTTCAGAAACAGTTGAGTGCTGCTCATTCGCTGTTTAAAGCTCTTCACAAATGTTTCGGATGGGAATTTTACTCGATTGGCTTGCTGCGATTGTTGGCAGATCTTTCGGGCTTTGCTGGACCGGTGCTGCTAGGAGGTTTACTACGTAGTGAAAATTTCATCAATGGAACACTTCCATCGGATGACTGTCGGCAGAATTGCAACATAACAGACATGCGAGCATATTATTATGCTTTCGGACTTATGTGGGCTACGCTGATAAGCTGCTTTGCCGGTGTGCATTTCAATTGGCGAATGACACTGGTGAGTACGAAAATGCGCATGAGTTTGGTTACGGCCATCTACCGGAAATCATTGACCGCCAAGGGACTCCGCAATGCTCGTCCCGATATTCTCAATCTAATGTCAACCGATACCGATCGAATTGTGAACTCGTGCATTAGCTTCCACTCGATGTGGAGTATTCCGTTTCAATTGTTTACCACCCTCTACCTGTTGTACACCCAGCTGGGGCTAGCATTTCTGGCCGGTGTGGCTTTTGCCATTCTCTTGATCCCCATCAATCGGCAGATAGCGTTAAAAATCGGTCAGCTCTCGCAAGGTCTGATGACGGCCAAGGACGGACGTATTTCCGTTACGACGGAAACAATCACCGGTGCGAAGCACATCAAACTGAACGCCTGGGAGGATGTGTTTATTGGGAAAATTGAACAGATTCGTCGGGAGGAGGTTGGTTTTCTGTCTCGACGCAAGTATCTGGATGCGCTGTGTGTGTATTTCTGGGCTACCACACCGGTGCTGATGTGTTTGCTGACGTTCGGCACTTCGGTGCTGCTCGGAAGCACACTCACGGCTGCCACCACCTACACCAGCGTGGCGTTGCTGAACATGTTAATCGGACCGCTGAACGCTTTTCCGTGGGTACTGAATGGACTAACCGAGGCATGGGTCTCGTTGAAGCGCGTTCAGGAGTTGATTGATGTAAGTGTTGAAAAGGAAATGTGATTTGGCTTTCATTTTTTTTCTCTTTTGTAGCTCCCAAACATTGACTTGACTGAGTACTACAAACCACTTCATCAGATGGACATTGCATTTTCCGGGTCCTCGCCTCGACCTGTGGTAATTGCAATCAAAGATGGTTATTTCGAGTTCGAAACGCAACGCAGTCGTAAAGAGTTAAATCTGGTTCAAGAGGACATCATTGATTTTCGGTTCCTGAATTTAAATCTACAGATTCGACGAGGTGAACTGATTTGCCTGGAGGGACCGGTCGGGGGAGGAAAAACCTCTCTGCTGGAAGTGATACTGGCGAACTTCAAGTGCACTCAAGGAATCGTAGCACTGGAAAATGTTGACGAGGGGTTTGGATATGTTGCGCAATCGGCTTGGCTTCAGCGGGGAACGATTCGGGAAAATATTCTGTGGGGTGAAATGTACGATGATGTTCGGTACAAGGCAGTCATTCATGCGTGTGCTTTGAACTATGACTTGAACGTGCTGAAAGGAGACAGTATGGGAGTGGGCGAGCAGGGGCGAACTCTGTCCGGAGGGCAAAGAGCCCGAATAGCTTTCGCGAGAGCAATTTATCAAAACAAAGATGTTTATCTGTTGGACGATATTCTGTCGGCTCTTGATGCCCATGTGGCATCGCATATAGTGCGACATTGTATTTTTGGATTGCTTAAATCCAAAACACGTATCATCGTGACTCAACATCCAACGGTGCTGACTCGAGCCAATCAAATTCTTCACATCGAAAAAGGAGTCGTAAGTCAAAGCGATATTTCCAGCTCCGCTTCGATGATGAGCGAGTGTGACGAGGAGGGAGATGATTCGTCGCACACTTTGGACATCGATTACGAACCGCAGTCTCCGAACAAAGCGGACGATAGCCGAAGTGTGGACAGTGTGATGGCCGAGGAAACGAGAGAGTTCGGTCATCTCGATAGAAAGGTGTTGAGTGCCTATTGGCGTGCGATGGGACGGTCACTTGGTTTTTGGGTTATCTTTCTGGTTCTACTGATGCAAGTGTCACGCAATTTGACCGACGCCTGGCTAGCCTATTGGGTGGGCACATCATCGACTGGAATTACGCCACCCGGCAATGGCACCGAAATGCTACAACAAAACCAAGACCAGGAGGACACTCTGTGGAGTAGTGATTATTTTCGGAGCTTAGTGGCGATGGCACAAGATTTCCTCGGTTCTCTCACCAAGGGTGTCAATCATCAATCGGAACTTTCCGCAGAACTACAACAGGAAGCTCTGCTAGAAACCGTAGATAACAAAACGCTCACTCTCTACTATCTAGGAATTTATAGTGGCCTGGCAGTTGGAAACTCGCTGATTACCTTCGGACGGGCGTTTTTGTTTGCCTACGCCGGAATCAAGGCCGCAAAGTGCATTCATGATAAACTTCTGAAAAGCGTCATTTATGTAAGTTAGTAACAGTTTTTTTTAACCGATCAATGACTGATCCTTTCCCTTTCCAGACCAAATTTGAATTCTTCGACGTGGTCCCGTTGGGTCGCATCCTGAATCGTTTCTCGTCCGATGTCTACACAATCGATGACTCGTTGCCGTTCATCACCAACATTTTGCTGGCACAGTTTTTCGGTTTGCTCGGTGCCCTCGCCATCAGCCTGTACGCCATGCCATGGCTTGGGCTGTTGGTTATTCCTCTGTGTCCGATCTATCTGACACTGCAGAATCAGTACCGGTACGCTTCCCGGGACATCAAACGACTGTCGAGCAATGCACTGTCTCCGCTTTATGCGCACTTCACCGAAACGCTGCAGGGAATGACCACGATTAGGGCGATGCGGGGTGAGGCTCGTTTCAAGCGAGATTTCATTTTCAAGCTGGGTGAAAGCATCAAAGTGCAACTGTCGGCTTCGGCTGCTCAGCAGTGGTTGGGCCTTCGGCTTCAACTGCTTGGTGCGGTCCTCGTGGGTGGTGCCGGTTTACTAGCTGCCATCACATCGGCACATTTAACGTCCCCGGAAATGGTTGGTTTGGCCATCTCCTATGCACTTTCGATCACCGGATTGTTATCTGGTCTGTTGAATGCTGTTTCCGAGACTGAGCAAGAGTTCGTGGCGGTCGAAAGGATCAATCAGTACTGTGAACTGGAACGCGAGGTAAATGCCGACGGAACGGCCGATCCGCCGTTCGGTTGGCCATATCAGGGTGTTGTGATGTTTGACAAAGTATTTCTAAGATACCGTGAACACTTGCCTCATGTCTTAAATGGGATTTCCATGCACATCTCTTCATGCGAGAGAATTGGTCTAGTTGGCAGAACGGGTGCAGGTAAGACTTCTATTTTAGCTTCCATGTTACGTGTCGTGCCACTTGCCCAAGGAACGGTAACGATTGACAACATGAATATAGCCACTTTACCGTTGGATGTAGTCAGAAGTCGAATAGCCATTGTTTCCCAAGATCCGTTCCTATTCAAAGGTAGCATTCGAGAAAATCTTGATCCACGGAATCTTCATTTAGATTCCGAAATTTGGGAAGCCATCACTCGATGTCTGGCGAGCCCGTTGGTTCAGGCACTGGGTGGTTTAGATGCCAAATTGGATCCCAGTGGATCCAACTTATCCGCTGGCCAGAAGCAACTACTTTGCCTTACAAGAGCTTTGTTGAAGAAATCCAAAATCGTACTGATTGACGAAGGTACGGCAAACCTAGACTATGAATCGGAATCGGCCATTCAGCTGGTACTGAAAAATGCTTTCCGTGGTCGGACTGTGATATTGATTGCTCACCGCCTGAATGGGTTACAAAATACCGACCGGATCGTTGTGATGAGTGATGGAGAAATTGCGGAACAAGGAGCCCCGAGAGAGCTGGCCCAAAACTCCGAAACACTGTTCTATTCGATGCTGCAAGAGCAACATAACACCGATTTTGCCAAGAGATAGACTTAACCGACTTATGTTTGCCACCTTTGATCTACTACTAGTCCTTTAGAAAAGTTTGTGGCTCTATTTTAACACCTCACGAGGTTCCATAACTAAAAACCTTAAGAGAAAAAAACACTATTATTTCTTAATTAATAACGTTTATTCTTATATGTAGCAGATATTTTTTAAATAGACTGTTTAAGTAAGCGTTGGAATATGAAGAAAAACGAAAAGATCGATGCAACTTCGATCACTCAGTATATGGTTGTCAATCATTTCATAATCGACGGAACCAAAAAGAAAATTCTCCCGCACATTTTGCGAATTTCACGCTTCATGTTTCACCCGGTCCAGTGCGATGAAGCATTGTTTGGTTTGCAAGTCATGGTAGCCGACCGGACCGACCTCACAATCCGCACATATTAGGTACTTGACGTTATTGACCGTATGCGAGAAGCCAATGTTTTCAAACGTGTACATATCGCTGACGACCCAAAAGTCCTTCAGTTTCTCGCAAACGAATTCCGATGGTTCGCTTCCACCCGCCGGCTGTTGTTTTTTCTGCTGCGACTCCGGAAGATCAAACTGAGAAGTACGGTAATCTGTTAAATCATTTCAATTTTCCGTTATTCTAAACTGAACATCAGTTTAAATTAAGCTCCGTTCATTTCCCTCTGATATCGATATTTGCACAAAACAGTTACCTCGACTTCCACGTAATCGGCACAGACCGGCTTCAGCATCAGTGACTCGCAGTGGCTACATTTGACGTTGGTTTTATTTTTCGAATTCTCAACTAAATCAGTTAAATCTTTGGATGATTTGGTAGTCATTTTAAACAATTTGATTAACTATTCACTATTATTTTGAGGTAAAAAATTAACACTCTTCGCAAAACCGCACGTAGAGAGCAAATTGTTGGTAAACAAAAGTGAAAGTGACTGCGATAAACATCGAAATTTTCGTTTTTGTCAGTGTCATCGAGCCGCAGTGACAGCGACAGCATCGTTACAGTACTACTCATATTTTCCGGACAATTATTCGTCCGCTTGCAATGCAGTTGTTTTTAGCGTGCAATCAAAAAATAAATCATTTGAGTTTCATAGGATTTGCCTCGTTTGATTAGTTTTTGCTACTTTACGATTCCTTTTTACAGGGTCCGCCATGTAACGTTTTTTTAAACATACAATAAAACACAAACGGTTCATCAGATTTCAAAATTTATTTTTTCATATTAAAGTACAATCCTTCCGGTTAATTGTGGAATATAATTTCATTCAAATGGCTGCCTCGGCTGGCCTTGCAGTACGCCATACGGTCGGTCCAGTTTTTTTTAGTACATTTTCGATTGTATTTATTTCAACTATGGCTGCACGAATGTTGTCCTTCAAGGCTTGAACTGTCTCTGGCTTGTCCACATAACACTTATCTTTGACAGCCCCCCAAAGATAATAGTCTAACGGCGTCAATTCACAGCTCCGAGGCGGCCAAACGACATCCGAATTTCGACTGATAATTCGATCTTCGAAGACTGTGCGCAGAAGATCGATCGTAGCGTTGGCTGTGTGGCACGGAGCGCCGTCTTGTTGGAACCTAATGTTTCCAAGCCTTCCTCTTCAAGTAACGGGAAGAACCAATCGCTAATCATGGCGCAGTAGCGCTCGCCATTGACCGTGGCGGCGGCTCCTGCCTCATTTTCGAAGAAAAATGGCCCAATGATGCCGCCAGACCAAAATCCGCACCAAACCGTCACTCTCTGAGGATGCATCGGCTTCTCCATGATAACGTGTGAGGCTTCCGTCCCCCAAATGCGACGATTTTGCTTATTAACTACCCGCCGAGATGAAAATGTGCCTCATCCGAGAAGATGATTTTTTGGCACATATTCCGCAACATTACCATGATTTTCAAAGTAAAACTGCACTATTTTCACGCGTTCCTCAAGCGTATACACAACCATTTTCGTTCAGCGGAAGGATAAAACTAAGTTTCTGTCAAATCAGTTTTTTGTATGCACATGAGGGATTGACGAATATCAAATGAAGGTGAATAAAAAAAAGAAAAAAGAAGGAAGAGAGAAATAAACAAGACTCATACAGCGAGATAATGACGCAATTTCGCCTGTACAATTTTGACAGCTGCCGGAATGCAGCCAGCCTTCTGAGGGTTGCCAGAATTCCTCACAAGCGGGCGGGTTTGTTAAACGAAAAAAATGGCATTCGGTTCAACGGTCTGTTTCAAAATCGGCAAACGAAGGTCCCGTGTTGGCCTCCCGTTGAACGATTGATTGGACTTTCATTGGACTAATGATCCAATGTATTGGACCAATGAAGAACCACCGTTGAACGTTTTTTTCTAATAGCCAGCAGAAGCCTGGCAAGATTGCGGCAACTGTCTAAATTTTGCAGGCGAAATTGCGTCATTCTCTCGTCACGTCACGTCTTGCAGGATCGCTCTTCCTTCTTTTTTTCTGTTCGATTTAATTTGATATTCGTCAATGCTGCATGCACATCCCAAAAATGAAAACGAGTCATAAGACCAGGTAAATGAAATAAAAAACTGGTATATTGAGAGAAAAGCTTTGCATATCATGTTTTTTAGTGCAGCTTTTTGTCTTCGCCCTTTATTTAAATTTTGAATGAAAAAAAAGTACGGGTGTGTAATGTCAGAGACATAATTGGATGTCGTGAATACGAATATAACATGCTTTATTTATGCTTCTGAATTCGAATTGGTAGTTGATCAATTGTTTGAATTGTGCAACTTTCCCCTCTTTTTATTACTAGAAATTTAAACGATGCGCCTAGACTAAATTACAGATTAGTTACATTAAACATTCTGAAACGCAATTAAATATCATGAAATAAGCAGTATAGTTCTTTATAATAAAAAAATGGTGGCTCTGAAAAGAAATTTTTATAAAAGCGTTCGTGATGAAGAGTGACGATTTGACGAGTGACGATGAAGAGTTAGTTCAGCACGCAGACTCTGAATTCTAAACCCATATTCCAGAACTAAGCTCTGAAACCTGAAGACGATTTTTCGCCATGACTACCAAAATGGGTTTTATAGAGTACAGTAAAGTAAATTTCCGCATAATTCTTTAGGAGTATTATTATGGTTCTAAAAAGAACCGAATAGAAGAAGTCTGAAATAAAGAACTGGATCCTGAGTTCAAGAACTAAATTTAGAACCAATAACAGACTCAGAATCCAGTTTCAATTCTAGAATTGCAATTTCGAAACTCAAATTAGTTCCGGAATACAGTTCCAGAATCCAGTTTCAGCACGCAGGTTCTGAATTCTAAACCTATATTGCGGAACTAAAATCTGAAATTTGAACTTCTCGTTACGACTACCGAAAAGCAAATGATGCCAGTCTTCTCGCCTTGATGACCAGCAAGCGAATGAAAGTTTCTACCTGAGCGTTTGAGGTTTTAACCACGCAGATGGTGCTCTCTCCGTCGCTGCTGGTTGATGGTTTATCTCCCGCGACGTCTGCTACCATCGAAATCGTCGTCCTTGCGCGAAAAATCCAAGCGAAAGTAAAGAGTTTTCCGCATTATTTTGAAATTTTGAGAAAACTTAATTTTTGAGATGTTTGTGGTTATCTAACACTGTTCAAAATATTATCCTAAATTCCTGATCATATTTTTGATGACATAGTGAAAGAATTATGTTGCTGCAATTAATACAAGTCGAGATATTCGCAGAACTCCGGCAAAAATGGCTGGGAGACATAGCCAGCCGTCTGGGAGGAAATCTGCCCGCCGCGTACAAGTGGGCGGCAGACTGAGGTGCATTGTTGAGCCATTTTTTACACGAGCCCCGTTGGACTAATTTTACTGCAGAATTTCTAAAGTTTTTTCCACTTATTTGTTTAAACTAACGATACATACCTGCACAATACTTCTACTTCACGTAGAATAACAACAAATTTTCTTTCTATGTAAAGGTAACACTTAATTTTCACACTATTTTTGCAAGAGTTGTGAAAATTAGTTGGATGCATTCTCATGGAGGCATTCACACACAACGTCATCGTCACGGAGCGTCTGAAGATATTTGAAATTTTTACCTGGCATCTCTGTTTAAGAAGATGATGATGAGATGATGTGAATTGTGCATAGACTGATTTTTGATTCACAGATTTTTGAAAAAATCTGGAACTGACAAAAAAATACATGACCAAGTTTTACCTAAGTTGATATAATGAAGAGAAAAATTGTTTTGCGTTTTCTGTCTTCATAATCAGCCAATTGACATCATTTGAAATCAATAATTTTGTTCACTGAGCAAATAACCCATTGTTTTGAATAGTCTCACTTTGATTGGCATATTGTCGCAAAACTGAAATGTAGAGGCGCTGCTTGTTTAGAGATGATACTTGCAGCAAGAGCTGTCAAATCGGTAGGAAAATTTCTAATTACTCCACCTTTTCAACGATTTCTTATGAAAACGGGCAAATTCATTTGAAAAATCATAGTAGAAGTTGAAGAAAAAGTTTTTACTCTGAGGCGTTAATGTTAGTTTATTGTGCGAAATCTACCGTTTATTCAGAACAGAGCATTAAACTTGGTTTGATACCATTTTTCAAATGTCTAGAAATAACAAATAAAGTATCCGATATAAATAGTACTCGATCGCTATACATTCTAGTACTCGAGAAATCAACGTTACACTGGTTTCTCTTTAAACAAAATGTTGATCCGAAAAAACCTAACCTTGCCCAATTTTACACTTTACTGAAGATTTTCCATGTTTAATCGTAGTTTACACTAAAAAAAGTAGTAGTAATCACTTTGAAATCGATTTTCTTCTACTCCGAGTGTACTTTTATCACAGACTAACAGACAGGACACTCAAATTAGATTCTTCAATCATTTTAACGGTCTTTTCGAATATTCCTTTATTTGGGACAGTACTCACATGTGTCATGATGGCGCCACGTTACCCTATCAAAAACATCCTGTCTGTCATCTAGACTGTGTTTATTTTTTTCATTTACCAACAGAGTTGCCATTCATACAGAATTACCTGTAATGTATTGATTTGTATACGTCCATGCGAATTTCATGCAGGATACAGATTTAATACATATGGCCAAAACTATATACATAATTGTGCCTATTTCTCATCCTCCAACGCAAGACAAAATCGAACCCGTTTTGTTACAATATTTACTTGCTTCTGGTCTGCCGCCACTTAATTTCTGGTGAAAACTACCGACACAATAAAAAATAGTCTAGATGAACAACGTTGAGTCAAATAAATGGTTACCTTCCAACATCGCGAAAAAGTTAAATATATTATCAACGTAATCCAATAATTTATTGTGACGATTCATTTTCAAATATTTTGATGAAATCAGGCATCCCTGCAAGCAGCTGATCGGTGTTGACAAACGAGGGGAAACCAACTAGTAAAAAAACTTTTACATAACACAAGGGGTGTACAGATAGTAAATAGTTCGCGCAGTACAATATAGGTGGAGCTAGTGCATCACGAAAAATTATTTTTTATAAGAATTTACTCATACTGTCATGTCTGTTAGTCTGTGCTTTTATTGCTAATATCTATTTGTACTCTTGAATAAACGATAAAAATGTTGCAAATCACTACTGCCGATATGAAAATTTCCGAAAGAATCCTCCTTTTCTTGGTTCTATTTTTCATTGGCAGGTGTCGCTACCGGTAAATCAGCTTTGCGACAATTTGCCAATTGGCATATTGTCGCAAAACTGAAATGTAGAGGCGCTGTTTGTTTAGGGATGATTCTTTCATCAAGAGCTGTCAAATCGGTAGGAAAATTTCTAATTACTCCACCTTTTCAACGATTTCTTATGAAAACGGGCAAATTCATTTGAAAAATCATAGTAGAAGTTGAAGAGAAAGTTTTTACTCTGAGATGGTAATGCTAAGGTTAGGTGTCCTGTGTGAATCAATATTAAAATTAATGATATGTTTATAATTGATTACACCGAATCGCTCCGCCTCCGCCGCCGATATTTTCAGGAAATGGCATCACGCTGATTCGCCGCCGCCGCTGGCTAAAAGACCAGCCGCCGATGTTGACAATTTTGATCGGCTCACAGGTCTAGTTTGAATTTGTTTATATCTGCAAAATTGCTCATAATATAGGAGTTTCGGATATGAGGTTTCAAAACAATCGGACAGAGTATCAAAACACATAAATCCGAGACTAATCCCTGAATCTTTAAAACACTAAATTCACTACTTTATTGTTCAATAAATTAAATAAATACAATGCTGTGAATAAATTATCTTCAAAATATATAATACAAACATGTTCAAACTCGCTCATTCGTCTCACAATCCTATAAACAAACTCACTTCTCATTGTTTCTTGCAGTCCTTCTCGTTCGTACAGTACTCGGTCTCCCCGCAGTATACCAAATGGCCCGGGCAGGCCATCCGAGTCTTGATGAATTTCCTCGGATTGGCCTTGTAGCACACGTAGTAGTTGTGCTTGTCTGCCGGATCCGGCATCTTTCCATTCCGTTTGCATTTGGGAGCTTTCGGAACGGGCTTCGGTGTGGTCGTCGTTGTTGTGGTAGTCGGTTTTGACGCTGCTGATTTGGAAGTGGCCTTCGTTCGCTTCTTGCTATGACCGCCAGAGGGTTTCGATTTACGTTTCGGTTTGGTCTTACGCCGCTTCGTTGCTACGGTCGACGGAATGTTTGGAGCGGTGATCGACGGTAAAAAGCTGCTCATGGTTGGATTGGTAATTCCAACGGTTCCACTTTCCAGGGTACTGCTTCCCGAGGTGGCTTCAGTTGTCACTTTGTTTCGACTGAGAATCTTGATGGCTTGCTTCTTGATCAAATCGATGTATTTGTGGGCAGTCATAAGATCCTGCTTCAGTTGATTGGCTTCCGTGGTCAGTTGGTTCTGTTGTTTAATCTCTACCAGCCGTGTTAACGTGGTTGACTGAGGAGTTGTCGTAGTGGTTGTTGTTTTCTGTGTTTTCTTAATCAGACATTCCTTGTAGGTCGTAGTATCACATATTCGGGTTTCCGCATTGAATGCCGTAAAGGATGGACACGTGAAAGACTGGAACGCTCCGTTGTGTGGATTACACACATAGTACTTGGTGCAGTCAGTTTTGTTCGGTTGCCTTGACCCCAGTGTGCAGGTTAGAACGGAAATTCTAACCTCATCCGGGTTAGCGTCGAGAAGCGGCAGAATACTGTCTTTGTAATCGTGATAGTTCAACGTAATTCCGCCAACCGATATGAGTTTTTTCATTTCCGCATGTTCATCGTACTCCACATTGTCATCGTTGGAGGAAAGCTTGACGGATTCCGACTCGTCTTCTTCCGGGATTGCAGCCAATGTTTCATCATTATCATCATCGTCATCATCCTCTTCCGAAAGTGCATTCTCGTTGGATGAATAATCTTCGTTTTCATATCCAACCGTGTTTCGTAGGCGATTCGTCAGTTCTAACTCGTTGTTGTAGGCATTGGGATATTGATAGTTTTGCTGGTTAAAACCGGGATAGGCTATCGTCGGAGGATAAGGGAACATATTGACGTTGGACATGGATTGTTGAGATGGATATCGATTCCCGTATGCGTCCATAACTGTTGCCTGGTAATTATAGTACTGTGGATGGTTCATGACCTGATCACGTAGGTTATCGTAGATCGTAGCTTGACCTAGAGTATAAGGGTTCGTTATAGTAATACCAATCGGTTTAGCACTAAACTGGGTGGTATTGTTGGAAAGCGATGGAAACATTTGGTGGAACATAACCTTGGTGGGTTTGTCTGGAAGTCTGTTATGGTCTTTCGTCGAGGAGCTAACCGACACTGGGATGAAGATTGGCTTTACATACATCTCCTCCATGTGGGGTTTATGACTTGCCATCATTTGTTTGGAAATTTCAATGATACTCCTGATCACATCTTCAGACATGAGAGGAGCTTTACTATGCGATTCTTCCGGAACCCGTTGTGGTACATTAAACATGATCGAGCCTTCTGGGCGGCCGGTGAAAATCGGTTGATCATAGAATGGTGATTTATCTCCGACGCCACCAGTAGGATCTCCCTTTCGCTTCACTTGATTAGCATATGTGTTTAATTTCTTCTGTTGGGTTATGATGGCCATCATATGGTCAGGATGAATTTTACCGTCCGCTGGCAAGGGTTGTTTCCGCTTAGACTTCACTGAGGTCGCACTGTTAGACTTCACTTTGTAATCATTCAAGAACGAGTTTAACTTAGTCGGTGATAGATCGTCATTGTCTCCAGTTGCCGCCAATGCGGAAGAGTGTTTCTCGTGAGCAACCGAAACGGTCGTTAGCTCCACATCAACCAACTGTCCGTCCCCGCTAAACTCCTCTTCCCCTTCGTCGTCCCTGTGTTGTTCCGATTTGCGGTAGATAGTCGTCCGATTGTTTCCATCGCGATCCAGCATAATATAATAACCTTCATTGTCGCTACCGATAGCGGGAAGGCCTGCCAGTGGATGATCAGTGATCGAGTTGTCGGATGCGATATTGTCTGAGCCCAGTACAGTCGTGGGTTTCAGTGGTTGAACGGTTGGGGCCGTATAGAATGCCGCTGGCAGATTATTGATACCGTAAACATTTTCGCCACTTTCGTTCAATACCTCGGCCGACAAGTCACATTCCCAGTCGTTACCTGCAACGAAAGAAGAGAACAGTTTCGAGCGCTCGTAATGAGTTTCGATGGCAAATTTACATAGAACATGAACCGTTTCGCTGATGTGAGTCTCATTGTGTTAAAAAGAGATTTATTCAGTAGTATGTTAGTGTCAGATATAAGTTAGATTCAACTAGTCTATAAGAAAATATTTAGAATGAACAATCATTATATGACATAATCTACCATCATCTATTCTAAAGTTAGAGCCATTAATGTTAGTGTAGGAATTTAATAACTTTTGAATGTTAGTCGGTTTCTAAACTTTGTACCTTTATGTTTTATAGGCCTAAAGAGCAATTATCTAAGGAAAAAATCTTAATTTCTAACCAATATAACTCGAAACTAAGAGTAAAAAAGTATTTAAAATTACTTTAAATCAGTAAACATATAACTTTCAATAGTGATTATGAATAACGTCCACTGTCATTAAAACTTGCTTCATTTAGAATTGGAACAAACTTTTGCTCATATTGTGGCGCTTCTGGTAGACGGATTTGGAAGTTCTTGGCGCCCACGTGTCGGGAACTTTGTCAGCTTTACGTATGATTTTTGAAATTTCGAAAATCGACTGTACTTTGTAAACAATCAACATGGAAGCCGAAAGAAGGGAAAAAATTGTCCACAGTTATTTGGAAAATCCATTGTGGTCTGCATCTAGGCTAGCTAAACAGCTGAAATTGCCCAGAAATACCGTATGGCGCGTTATCAAACGGTATAAGGAAACATTGACGACGATTCGGAAGCCTCAAGCCAATCGTCGGAGTGGAACTGTCGACCGGAAACTGCGTGGTAAAATTTTGAAGACGATTAAGAGGAATCCTAATCTGTCGGACCGTGATTTGGCCAGAAAATTCGGTGCTGCCCATAGTACCGTGAGGAGAACTCGACTCCGGGAAGGAATCAAGTCGTATCGAGATAGTAAAACAGCCAATTCGAACCATAAAACAGAATAGTGTGGTCAAAATTCGTGCTCGGAAACTATATGACCAGGTGCTGACCAAGTTCGACGGGTGTCTTCTGATGGATGATGAAACCTATGTCAAGGCTGACTTCGGTCAAATCCCAGGTCAAAAATTTTACTTGGAAACGGATCGGGGGGATGTTCCAGCCAAATTTAAATTTGTTTTTGCCGACAAATTTGCAAGAAAGTTTTTGATTTGGCAGGGTATTTGCAGCTGTGACAAAAGTTTTCGTTACAAATCAGACAATGACAATTACAAATAAGACAATGAGCTGAAACTACTGAAATCAACTATTCATATTGGTTGGTAGTTTCCAGCATATTGATGATTCTACTTAGAAATAAGTTGAATGAAAATGGAGAGAATCTCTATTGAACAACAAAAACATGATTAGTTGTACACTAAATTCATCTTTTTGAATTCGGTAATATTTTTTTGCGGTAATGATCTATAAAATATAATATTTATACTGCATAAGTTACCCAACTTACGGTCATCTGTCAAAAAACTACTGAATATTAACAAATCCTTTGTAAAAACCACGGAAAATTTACTGGCACGGTCTGTGAACCTTGAAATATCATTTCATTTGCTGAACTTAGTAAAAGTTTTGCTAATTTTCAGTAAAATAACAAAAATAATAGAGTAACCACACTGTACATTTAGTAGAAATACATATTTGTCAAATAACCACCCCTATTCTGTATGTCGA
The DNA here is from genome assembly GCF_030247185.1 of Malaya genurostris. Lineage (NCBI taxonomy): Eukaryota > Metazoa > Arthropoda > Insecta > Diptera > Culicidae > Malaya > Malaya genurostris. Next base: position 331,158,983 of record NC_080571.1, read on the forward strand.
TCGATTCGAAATATTCCGATCGAATATCCGATTTCCATTCTGTATTCCGTTCGAGTTGGTTATGAACTCGAATATCATTCGTTCGAATTGTTCAATTTTCGAACATTACTCGATCGACTTTCGTACGTATTACTTCTGTTCGGTTTAGAATCATTCTAATTTGTTTATACAAGTGTGATGATTTCGTTTACTAAGACATGAATAATATAAATAATATACACTCAGAAAAATCCTCACTTCAATGCTACGTGAAAACGTATGTGATTTTTATCCATAGAACTTTTCTTGTAATACATATGTGAAGTGTAGATAGCACAGAATGAACTCATGAACTCTTAGTCCACATTTGTATCACGTAATATCTACGTGACTTTTTTCGTAGATTCTATAGAATACTTTTGTGAAATTTATACAAAGTTCATTTAAATTGTGCTGTAAAATTTTTTTCATCTGAACTTACTTTTTACCAGAATTTTACTTAATAGTCACATTATTTTCATGTAATTGTTACTATAAAGTTCTATATTGAATCTTATTAATGTATATTGGTATTAAAAACTAATAGAGGGTTCGCAGAGCCATTTAATAAACTCAGTAAATGGTACATTCGCTTATAAATTATACTTCTGCTTGGTACTAATATTAGATCTGAAAGTATAATAAAAATTAGCTAGACTTTATAACTGTCGATAAAATCAATGAGCAATTATTTACCCTAAAATCACTGTGATAAATACCGTAGAAGGGTCAAAAGGGATTTGGCCTATGTTCTTTGTTCTAGGTTTTTCAACTGACGCCATATTGCGAGCACAAAATGTACATGACAAAATGAAATATATTCACATACAGCAATAATTCTGACATATGGTTCATTTCATATTCAATCATGATCCGCTGGTTGTTAAGAAGATCACGTAAACTCCGATGACAAAGCCATTTTTGGAATCTACGTGTTTTTTCACATAAGGTTAACGTGTGGATTTTTTTGAGTGTAGAACAGCTTTGATGGTAAGTGTTCGAAATTTCAAGTGTTCTCGAACGAGAGTCGAAGTCGAACGGAATAGAGAATGCAAAATTCAGTGAACATTATTTTGGTAAGTGAAGAAGTGAAAATTTCTATATTTGAGAACAGACCTTAAAATTGTCTCGTATTTTCAACGAAAGAATACAACGCAAAAGCCTCATCTTATCTGTTTACTATTTCATTTGTAAAAGTTCGCATTCAAAACAAACAAAGAGAGAGGAAACACTTTCGTCTTTCACTACAACGAAAGAGAGTGCTAGTACCAATGTCACACGTTTCGCTGCAAGACGAAACCAATATATAGGGTGATTTTTTAAGAGCTTGAGAACTTTTTTAAACAATAAAACGCATAAAATTTGCAAAATCTCATCGGTTCTTTATTTTAAACGTTAGATTGGTACATGACATTTACTAATTGAAGATAATTTCATTTAAATGTTGACCGCGGCTGCGTCTTAGGTGGTCCATTCGAAAAGTCCAATTTTGGGCAACTTTTTCGAGCATTTCGGCCGGAATAGCCCGAATTTCTTCGGAAATGTTGTCTTCCAAAGCTGGAATAGTTACTGGCTTATTTCTGTAGACTTTAGACTTGACGTAGCCCCACAAAAAATAGTCTAAAGGCGTCAAATCGCATGATCTTGGTGGCCAACTTACCGGTCCATTTCTTGAGATGAATTGTTCTCCGAAGTTCTCCCTCTAAATGGCCATAGAATCGCGAGCTGTGTGGCATGTAGCGCCATCTTGTTGAAACCACATGTCAACCAAGTTCAGTTCTTCCATTTTTGGCAACAAAAAGTTTGTTAGCATCGAACGATAGCGATCGCCATTCACTGTAACGTTGCGTCCAACAGCATCTTTGAAAAAATACGGTCCAATGATTCCACCAGCGTACAAACCACACCAAACAGTGCATTTTTCGGGATGCATGGGCAGTTCTTGAACGGCTTCTGGTTGCTCTTCACTCCAAATGCGGCAATTTTGCTTATTTACGTAGCCATTCAACCAGAAATGAGCCTCATCGCTGAACAAAATTTGTCGATAAAAAAGCGGATTTTCCGAATGGACCACCTAAGACGCAGCCGCGGTCAACATTTAAATGAAATTAACTTCAAAAAGTAAATGTCATGTACCAATCTAACGTTTAAAATAAAGAACCGATGAGATTTTGCAAATTTTATGCGTTTTATTGTTTAAAAAAGTTCTCAAGCTCTTAAAAAATCACCCTGTATTACTTGAATGGAAATTCTCTTTCTTCGATATATTGAAAAAATAGCTATAATGAGAGTCTAAAATGTATTAAATCGCGGCTATTATTAGAACCTCTTTGGAAACTACTATTCCGCCTTTGGTTGTTGACTGGACATGGATTTCGTTCTCGAAATTGGCAAGCGATGCTGAAAGTACCATTTATTTTTCGTCATAACTTCTCCGACCTGGGAACTATCTCCGTTTGTTCGGACGAACACAATGACGCTATGAATTCGATTTTCAATAAATTCCGCTCACTTCCGTTTCCAGACTGACCTGTTGTTCGTGTAAGCTATACTGATATTGATTGCAATGCTATCATATCGATCAATATCGATGAGAATATTTGCCATTTCAGCTGTTTTTTCAAAGATTGGCGAATCTAACATTAAAAGCAAATGGAGAAAATCATCGATGAATGGTTCGACTTTGATTTCAAATCGTGTTTAGAAAGTATCGTATATTTTCAGATCAATTTATGATCAGTCGAAGAACTGTTAGTTTATCTTCAAAAGGCATGCAAATGTTACCAATTTCCTTCTACAGGGTGATTTTTCAAGAGCTTGAGAACTTTTTTAAACAATAAAACGCATAAAATTTGCAAAATCTCATCGGTTCTTTATTTTAAACGTTAGATTGGTACATGACATTTACTTTTTGAAGATAATTTCATTTAAATGTTGACCGCGGCTGCGTCTTAGGTGGTCCATTCGGAAAATCCGCTTTTTTATCGACAAATTTTGTTCAGCGATGAGGCTCATTTCTGGTTGAATGGCTACGTAAATAAGCAAAATTGCCGCATTTGGAGTGAAGAGCAACCAGAAGCCGTTCAAGAACTGCCCATGCATCCCGAAAAATGCACTGTTTGGTGTGGTTTGTACGCTGGTGGAATCATTGGACCGTATTTTTTCAAAGATGCTGTTGGACGCAACGTTACAGTGAATGGCGATCGCTATCGTTCGATGCTAACAAACTTTTTGTTGCCAAAAATGGAAGAACTGAACTTGGTTGACATGTGGTTTCAACAAGATGGCGCTACATGCCACACAGCTCGCGATTCTATGGCCATTTTGAGGGAAAACTTCGGAGAACAATTCATCTCAAGAAATGGACCGGTAAGTTGGCCACCAAGATCATGCGATTTGACGCCTTTAGACTATTTTTTGTGGGGCTACGTCAAGTCTAAAGTCTACAGAAATAAGCCAGTAACTATTCCAGCTTTGGAAGACAACATTTCCGAAGAAATTCGGGCTATTCCGGCCGAAATGCTCGAAAAAGTTGCCCAAAATTGGACTTTCCGAATGGACCACCTAAGACGCAGCCGCGGTCAACATTTAAATGAAATTATCTTCAAAAAGTAAATGTCATGTACCAATCTAACGTTTAAAATAAAGAACCGATGAGATTTTGCAAATTTTATGCGTTTTATTGTTTTAAAAAGTTCTCAAGCTCTTAAAAAATCACCCTTTATATCCACTGAATAAATCAACATAAAAAGAGTTTCGCCCCTTTTCGATTTGTTTACTTTTATGCTTCCGATGTGAATTATAAAGATACGCCCTTGCACATTTTTCATGAAATTGGTTGATGTCCGCGACTAAGACAAATCTATGAGTAATTTTATTGTCTCCTTTACTATTTCCAGTAGTAAAAGGTTCGGAAACCATCTAAAAAAAATAGTTTCGCCCTTCCTTACTAGCAATTGAAATATCGTCCTGTTTGTTGGCATGGAACACAGAGGGTGAAATTTGCGTAAACAAATGGAATGACTTTATAGTTCTTTGTATTATTTTTATTATTGGCCTTTTTGAGAAACGATTGTTTGAAGTCAGATAAATTCACCTGCGAAGCTGTATAGTTTACATTTGCTTCAAAATGTTTGAAAATCAGTGTAGACATCTTTGAGAAATCGTAGTGCGAATTAAATTTTTGAGCACCTTCCGAATCGAAAACTAAATACCGCTAAAACTGAAATACCTTATGATAAAAAAAGAACCGGAATTTAATTAAAAAACCCAAAATTTCAGTTTTTAATAAATTTCTTTATTATCGCCTTCAAAGTACTCTCCTCCTGCGGCAATACATGCATGCCAACGCTTGATCCAATTTTCCATACAAGTTTTATAGGCCGCCGAAGGTATGGCCTTTAGTTCACGCAGCGAATTCTCTTTTATGGTCTCTATGGTCTCAAAGCGCGTTCACCGCAATGGCAATTTGAGTCTGGGGAAGAGGAAAAAGTCACACGGGGCCATATCTGGAGAGTACGGTGCTTGGTTGATGATATTGGTTGAGTTTTTGGTCAAAAACTGCGACACAACTAACGAAGTGTGAGCCGGTGCATTATCGTGAAATTCAGCTTTTTTGGCACCAGCCGAGAAGCGACACGTTTCAAACCCAAAACATCAGTTAAAATGTGTTCGGCTGATCCATAAGAGATGCCCATCAACACAGCAATCTCTCTAATCGGTACAGAACGATTTTGCAACACGATTTGCTTCGCCGATTCAATGTTTTCTTCAGTAACAGATGTTGTTGGGCGGCCAGGGATCTCATCATGATCCAAGCTTGTACGGCCACCTTTGAAGCGTTTATACCACTCGTATGCCTGTGTTTTTGCTAGACACGATTCACCAAAGGCCTTTTCTCACATTTTCAACGTTTCGGAACACTTAAATCCATTTGCAACACAAAATTTGAAGCACGCACGTTGTTCTAAATTTTCATCCATTATAAAATTCGCCACACGAAAATTTTTCAATTTATTTGTATAGACGCCAAACACAAACTAATCGTACGATATGCGTCAAAATTTGACAGAATGCGTATAAAAGTGTTGCCAACGTTGAGAGAAGCAAAGTTTACCGATTGGACAAGCGCGGGAATTTTAAAATGAAAATTCCGGTTCTTTTTTTATCATAAGGTATGAATCAAAAATAATGAGAAATCACTCTGCTTTGATTAACTTTGAGCATTCTGAACGTAGGGTTATTTTGTTGTCTATTTTTCATATCTTCATAAACAGATTTTGATTGAAGGCACAAAATAAAAAGGGGGGTGGGTAATGTCAGAGACATAACTGGATGTTGTGAATACGAAAACAACTGCCATGTTCCCTAATCTTCCGAATATCAATTAGTTGATCAAATGTATGAATTATGCAAGCATTCCCCTTTTCCACATTTTTCTTGCGAGCAAGAAATCCTAATAGTTCTTTAGAAAACTTTTAAAACCATTAGAACGGCTGGTTTTGTGTGATGCTCTCCACCGTTGTTTTTTCACCAATGCAAACGACTGGCAGCTGTGACGTAATCGCTCTTGCCGAAAGCGAAACTAGCTTTGCAAACGACACAAAATACATCTGCTCGCAGTGGCGATAGAATCCAAACTGATCTAATTTTTGTTAAGAGGTTTCTTTTTACGTAATTTCGTTTGTCGCTTTTTCACTAATGGGCGGTCCTAACGGCTATAAAAATAGCAGCATATAGAATATCAATGTCGATTATTTCATTTTGGATTTGCATTTGCATTGAAAGAAACTATCAGAATGCTGTACGGGATTCATTCCTGCCTTTCAGAAAGAACCAAACTCACTACGATATTAAACACTGTTCGGAACATTTTCTCGAACGATTTGTTGTACAGCAGCAGATACTTTGTTCTCTTCCTCAGAACGCATTCTGATTGACTGGTGTTGACATGGGTCAAATGAGACAGGTTTTTCGATAATGTACTATTGAAATACTTCAATGCATTTTCTATACACGCTTAAGTTGAAAAATTTCGATTCTATTGGTAGTTAGAATATAAATCCTTCCACAGATCACTGAGATATGAACTTTCAAAATACGAGAAAGGCAAACGCGCCTTATGAATTATCCTCTTTGATACTCGTTTATATCAAACATTTCAGAAAAGTTTAATTTTGAATAATTTGAGATTATGTCACACAACTGAATATTTTATCATAAAATTGTGATCATATTTCCGATGGCATGTAGCAAAAATTATGTTGATTCGTTAGATACAACAAGAGATATTCACGATCAAAAACTTATCACTCTCTCAGAGGGTAAATTTCGAAAAGGCACCTCATAGTGAAGTAAGTCGTATTCACAACAAAAAAAAGTTAATTAAAATTTAATTCCGCTCGACGGTTTTAAAATCGTTGTGAAATTTGTACCTTGTATCAAGTTTGTGATTTCAAGTACTTAACTACCTTTTTATTGCAGATAGAAAAGTTCTCTGGATTCATTCAATGTTTATAATGTCGATGGTGACTAAGTTTCAACTTGAAAACAAGTTATTTTCAAATTATGGAAAGATAAGTTATTTCAGTATGACATCACAACGTAATGACAACTTGTTTTTGGCCGACTTAACAACTAATAGAAACTGCGCTTTTTGAGTCACCTAGTGGTTAGATGTTAGTAATAATCACTCAAATTTCTGGTTGCAAACTAGTCACAAATCAGCTAGCGTAACAAAAATTGTTACTTGGGGAGTAAAAAAAAGAAACTCACTATTGCCATCGGTTACGTTGGTAGACCTTAGTACTACGAGCATATACCGCACTCAAAAGTCATACAAAAGTTACCAGTCACGCGTTTATAAAATGATTTCTTTTTTCCAGTGACTTCTAGGATACTGACAACCTTGAATACTATTTTTTATCTGTCTCCCCCATCGGAAAATTTAAAAAGAATATCGGTAGACTTCAATCCAAACATTGCACATCCTTTGAAATCAAAACTAAATAAATTTGGTTTGGATTTAGTATTCAGCAGCATGAATTGTCAATTGAAAAATTTACTAGGTTCTACAAAAGATCCTACGATAATTTGAAAAAATCTGGGGTATACAAAATCTCGTGTTCTCATTGTGATAAAATATATATTGGACAAACAAAGAGAACTCTAGACATCCGTTTCAAAGAGCACGTCGCTGAAATAGCGAAAGCATCTAAAGAATTAGAGAAAGGACTACCACATCATTTCAAGTCAAAAGTAGCTGAACATGCCTTTTCTGAAGATCATGAACTCACTACCAACGACATAAAAATCATAAGACAAATTTCCAACCCATGGAAATTAGACACAGCTGAAAGTTTAGAAACCTTCAAAAATAACTCCATTTCTTTATTGAATCGTGACCAAGGAAATAAGCCCTCCTGGCTATTCAAGCTATTACCGATACATAAGATACAAATAGATTTAGGTAATACCTAATCTCTTAATATCCCACTTCTTCAGTTTGTTGCCCTCCGCTGACAATCAAACTACCGTCCTACCCGTCTGTTACTACCTGTTTCTTCCCGTTTTTACCCGTTGACAATAAGACATTTCGTATAAAAGGAGCAGCATTACAGCATTCTTTCAAACAAACTTATAAAACCGATACACTGAAGAAGGATGTAAGTAACATTCCGAAATACGCGTATCTGTATTGTAACGTTTGTTATGCTTCATTAAAGTATAGTGACTTTGTGATAGTGTAATAACGTGACAGTGAAATAGTGGAATTAAATGGTACAGAAAAAGTAAAACTGTTGAACCGTGAATAGATTATATGGAATTAATCAGTCGGTGTTGAACAGCCATTCGCACCGCACGCGTATAGCTCTTGGCTCCTGGAATTTTTTTCTGGCTACCTAGAGTTTCATTGATTCAAGGCTTCAGTCTTTTTCAAGGCTACCTGAATCAATAACAGTCTTTTTAAAGACTAACAATTAGTCAGCCTTTCTCAAGGCTATACAAAGAGTGATATTCTAATATAAACAGTCTTTTTCAAGACTAAGAAATTAATCAGCCTTTTTTAAGGCTTGCTATTCAAAGAACTATTCTTCGAACTAATCAGTCTTTATCAAGACTTTTCCAAACTAGGAGTCTAATCGAAGACTAATTTAGCCTAGTTAATTTAATTACAAATTTCATTCATTTCAAAAATGCCTGCGTCCAACCGGAAAGGCAACAAGCCTAAGGCTAAAAATAACTCAATACGGAATAAATCACAATCCGTTATTCAACATTTTTCCAATAACATTCACGATCTCATAGAATCTGAATGTAACAATAAAAGACAACGGACGGATTTCCCTTCTGTTGATTCTATGCCGTCTAACAATATTTACGAGATTCTTCAAGAAACATCAATCTATGCCACCAGTGACGGTGATGATTTCCGACATTTCGTACTGAGCTTTTTACTTTTCTCCCGGAAGTAAAAGTCTCATTTCAAATCGGACGAAGAGGAGAATGTCGAGTTTTGGTTGATGGATTGGAAGATTACGAACGTCTTATTCGACATTTGTCCAAGAAACTTCATAAATTTTATTCATATGATATAAAATCAGACAGACCCTTCAAGGCTGTCTTGAAAGGCTTATCAAATGATCAAAGTACTGATGAAATTTAATATGAACTAAAAGAATTGTTTGGTTTTGCCCCTTCCCAAGTAATACTTATGAAAAAAGAGCGAATGGTACTTCTAAACCACGCTCTGGAATTTACCATGAACTTTACTTAATACACTTCAATCGAAGTGATGTAAACAATTTGAAAACTATAGAAAAATAACGTTTCATTTTCCACATTAAAATTCATTGGGAACATTATAAACGGCATAATCGTATTGCAAACTTAACGCAATGTCGTCGTTGCCAAGACTTCGGCCATGGAACCAAAAATTGTCATATGGATATACGGTGTTTGAATTGTGTTAAATCTCATTCGAAAGACGTTTGTCCAATGAATGAAACCACTGATAAATTTTCATGTTCAAATTGCGATGGAAATCATAAATCCAATTATTTGAAATGTCCTGTCAGGGAAAAAATTTTAAACGCTCGTTCGCTTAGACAACAAGTCAAATCAACGACCTTTAATTTACAGAACATACCTGAAAATCAAAAAACCGTTACAAATGCCACGCCTAATTCTTCTTAGGCACTTATTTCTTCGAATTTAAAACAAAAAACATGTACGCCTTCCAATTCGTCTTCTTACGAAAACAATTTATCGACAGGTAGGTCGACCTCGTCATCATATTCTTCTAACGACAGTTACGCTTTGGTAACAGGTGGAAAACTACCACCTAATTCTTCTAATGTAAATAATCAAAACACAGGACCGCCTTCCAGTTCATCTTCTAACGAACACAGTTTATTAATAGGTAGATCGGTCAAATCATCTTCTCCTAATGGCAGTCTACCTACAAATATTCCTTCAATGCCATTCGCTTCTTTAAGTGAAGTCGATTTAGGCGATATAACTGAAAATAAAATGATCTACCTACAAGATCAACTTTTTCAAATGATCATCCGAATGAATTCGACTTCATCACTTTTTGAAGCATTTCAAATCGGATGACAATTTGCAAATAATATTATAATGAATTTAAAATTTAACAGTGACAATAAATAATTATTTGAATATTTTAAATTGGAATGCTCGATCTTTAAAATCGAGTGAAGATGAATTTGATAATTTTCTCAAAGTTCACAAAATTCATATTGCCATTGTGACAGAATCTTTTCTTAAACCAAATGTCAAATTAAAAAGCAATCCACATTATGTGGTTCATCGATTTGACAGGTTTACTGGAATGGGTGGTGGAGTTGCCATTTTTGTCCAACGGCAAATTAAACATAGAAATTTTACCTTCTTTCAATACTACAGTTATTGAAAGCTTGGGAATCGAAGTTGAAACCATTCATGGAATTTATTTCATCGTTGGAGCATATTTGCCATTTCAATGCACCGGTGAGCAATTAAATTTCTTTAAAGGCGATTTGCAAAAACTCACAAGATATCGATCGAAATTTTTCGTAATAGGAGACTTAAATGCTAAGCATGTCCAGTGGAATTGTAGGCAAAATAACAGTAATGGTAAAATACTTCATAATCAACTCTCAGCTGGTTACTTCACAGTTCTTCATCCCAGTAATCCGACTTGTTTCTCTTCCGTGAAAAACCCGTCTACAATTGATCTGGTTCTAACAGATCAAAGTCACATTCGTAGTGAACCGCTTACACATGCTGACTTTGACTCAGATCATCTTCCAGTAACATTCAGACTTTCCAACGAAGCTTTAATTAATCCAATTAGTTCTATATTCAACTATCATAGAGCTAATTGGTTGGGTTACAGATCTCACATTGAAAATCATGTGGATCACGAAACTATTTTAGAAAATTCTACGGACATCGACACAGCAATTGATCATTTGAATCATTACATTATCGAAGCAAGAAATCTTTCAGTTCATTAAGCTCAAACTAAATTAATTTCTCCTATCATCCATGACAATCTTCAACTGCTCATTCGGTTGAAGAATGTTCGTCGACGACAATATCAACGTTCTCGCGATCCTGCTATGAAAAACATAGTTAAGGATTTGCAAAAAGAAATTAAACATAGAATTACTCTTTTGCGAAATGAAAATTTCGCTAAAGAAGTTGAACAAATTGAACCATATTCTAAGCCTTTCTGGAAACTCTCTAAGGTTCTTAAGAAACCTCAGAACCCAATTCCTGCCCTCAAGGAAGGAAATCAAATACTTCTTACAAATGGCGAAAAAGCTCAAAAACTTGCTCAGCAGTTCGAGAGTGTCCACAATTTCAATTTGAACGTTGTGAGTCCTATTAAAAATGAAGTCTCACTGAAATATGATCATATTTCAACCCAAGTGTTATCACAAGATGACATTATTGAGACGAATTTTGATGAAATTAAATCAATTATTAGGAAACTTAAAAACATGAAGGCTCCTGGTAATGATGCAATTTTTAATATTCTTATTAAAAATCTTCATGATGTTGCCCTGAGACTCCTGGTTAAAATTTTCAACAAGTGTTTTTCATTAGCTTACTTCCCAAAAAGATGGAAAAACGCTAATGTAATTCCTATCCTTAAACCTGATAAAAACCCAGCAGAAACATTAAGTTATCGACCAATTAGTTTACTTTCTTCTATCAGTAAACTTAAAAAAAAATCTGGTTGAGAATGATGTCTCATATAAATGAGAATTCAATTTTTTTTACCAGAGCAGTTTGGATTTCGTCATGAACATTCAACTACTCATCAACTTGTCAGAGTAACGAACATGATAAAATCAAATAAATCTTCTGGGTTATCCACTGGAGTTGCTCTTCTAGACATAGAAAAAGCATTCGACAGTGTTTGGCACAAAGGTTTAATAGCAAAAATGTCTGATTTCCAGTTTCCTATTTATTTGATCAAAATGATTCAAAATTATTTAATTGATAGTACTCTTCAGGTTCGCTATCAGAATTGTAAATCTGAATTGCTACCCGTACGAGCCGGTGTTCCGCAGGGTTCGAGCGTAGCTCCAACCTTGTATAATATTCTCACTTCTGATCTTCCAAATCTACCCGTTGGTTGTCAAAAATCGCTATTCTGCGACGACACAAGTCTGTTAGCCACAGGTAGAAATCTAAGCGTGATCTGCAGTCGCCTACAAAGAAGTTTAAATATTTTCAGTGATTATCTGTCAAAATGGAAAATTAAACCAAATGCAGCAAAAACGCAATTAATTATCTTTCCTCATAAGCCCAGAGCTTCCTTTGTTAAACCAATCAATAACTTGGAATTGACATGGTCTAATCAAGCTAAATACTTAGGTTTAACGTATGACAAAAAACTCACTTTCAAGGATCACATTGAAGGAATCCAGGCAAAGTGTAATAAATATATTAAATGTTTATATCCTCTTATAAACAGAAATTCTAAGCTCTGTCTAAAAAACAAATTGTAAATTTAGAAACAAATTTTCAGACCAGTCATGCTTTATGCAGTACCAATTTGGTCAAGTTGTTGTTCCACAAGGATGAAAACGCTTCAAAGGATTCAGAATAAAATTCTGAAAATGATTTTGAAGCGTCCTCCCTGGTTTAGTACAAATGGGTTACACAGACTCACAAATATAGAACCATTAGATGTAATGTCACATAATATTATAAGCAAATTCCGACAAAAATCGATGCAATCTTCAATTGAATCGATTCGCTCTCTGTATTAGTTAGTAAGTTAGTATATAAGTTCCTTTTCCCCGTTACACAATACAAGTAGATTTACAATTTTCCCTACACAAAAATCTCAGAATTGCGGAAGCAAATAATGTCTTCATGGTAATAACCAAATCATGTATTCAATAGGGCTGAAAAGTTACCACTTGTGGCTGAACACCCAATTTAAATCTTAATAATTTAATTTTAACTCATATTCCAATAAATCGTTATATAAAAAAATTCTAGTTCATACATAAACTTGTCAAAAGATTACGAAGAGAACGAATTAATATTAAAATATGTCCTGCTAAAATATGTCGTAATGATATCACAAAACTTGGTATCCCCATATCAAGATTAAATTACTTGAGCTTCAGATCAAGTCTATCAACGTGATTAATTTGTTAGCCAAGGCTTTCAGTTGCACGAAACTCCGTTTCTTCTCCAATTATTTCGCTGGAACCCATTAAAAATGCTACCGAGATCACATTTCCACCAACAATTTTCTTTTGATAGCAACACTTTTATGTTCGCCATCACGGTTCATTTTATTTCGATTTTTGCCTTTCGAGCCTTTCGGGGTCGTCGTTCATTATCACATCGTCTCGTATTAAACTGAACAACTTCCATGTGGTTACCGCTTCAAATGACGGTTGAATCTTTCAGTTCCGCGCTACGTTTCGGTTTCGCTTTCAATCAACGTCACCCAGTTGAATAATACCACCTTACTATACAGCCGGAAAACTCAATTATGATGTGAAATGAAAAGCTGTACAGTTTAGGGTTAGTAGCTAGAGTTACACATGTCTATCCCTCGGTTGATCCTCAAACTCAACTCACCAGGCACAACACAGGTCTTAAGCTGTGGTTCGTAAATTAATCCCTTTGCGCATTGCGTTGGTACCCAAACGTGGGTCTCCGATGGTAGTAGCACACAGCGGAAGTATTGATCACAGCGGGTTGCATGGGGTCGAGCTTGCTCCAAACAAGGTTCCCCTCGAACGGTCGTACCTGCGACACCCAGCAACAGGAACAGCATCAGCATTGGCACTTTCATTTCGTCGTACTCGAAATGAGTCTTCTTGAGATTCAATTTTTTTCTTTTCAAACCAATAATCGGAGGTCAGTTCTAGTCAAACAGAACAATCGATTTAATTCACGTTCCACTCATCGAATTTTCATCGTAGTTCCACTTTTTCGCGGAACCAGAGTCCGAATCTTCAGAAAAAAAAACTACCAAGTCACTGAGTATTCCTTTTAATTCGTTCGTTCTTTCGTTGCGGGCACTTCACGCTCACTTTAATGCGTAGCAGGTTTCTTTTCCCAGGTGCTAATCCGTTACCGAAATGATCGAGAAGAAATCGCAAAGAAAAAAAATCAAATTCCGCGCACACTTCGCTTTATGATACGATTTTCTGACCGCGCATATCCGAGGCCTTATGCTCCGCTGGGTGGCTTCCGTTGCCCATCGAGTTTGAAATGGTAATGAGCTGCGCGATGATAACCGAAATGTGTTCACCCGTCTGAACTCCCCAGCAATAACAGTCTGATCGCGCTGACCATCAGGTGTGTTGTAGAGTGGAGTACCAGTAGGCCTCGCCAGGCACAAACAAAGCAGTCCGGGGAGGAAAGATGTCTGTTTGCTCTTGGATTTAGTGCAATGGTCCGATCGGCATTTTTTGATATACCACACGAGATAGAATGATTGAGTACTTTTTTTGTCGGATGGTTTCTATCGAGATCGAGATGTTCAACGATTTGTTCGCGTATTGCAAAATCTAGAAGCGTGTTGAACGAAGTTGGCTAACGTTGTACAATAAATTACTGGAAGACGAATCGTGCTACGGAAACCGCTTTGAGCGATACTTTTAATTATAGTTATGTTCTATTCTTGACCTGTGATAGCCGTTGCGTGTTTCTTTGGGAGGTGCAATTCGCATCGATTTCAGATTTTTTTTCTGATTTGGCTAACTGGAATCTTTCGGTGTCATAGTTTACCTGTACTTACTCAAGTGCTTTGACTTTTCGTGTAAATTATATCAAACTTCGCGTGTACAAGAACTTCGTAAATAAACTTAGTTATGTTGGTAGATTTTAGGGCCTATACGTCAAATAGTTAATGGATAGTCTAGAATCAATAATTCAGGACCCCTCACGGCAAGAATTTTCAGAACTCAAATGCTGAAATAATAAGTGTTATCTCGCCCGTCATACTGACCAGATATAGCCCCTTCGGATTTTCATCTAATCCGGACACTGACGCATAATCTTCATAGGAAGAATTTTCATCGACCTATAAATTTTCTTCTTCAGCGCGGATCAGGAGTTCTCTCGATTTCGGAATAAAGCCTTAAAATTTTGCTTAAAGACCTGGAAATTTCCCTCAGGTGTTTTTCGTGGTTGTATCCAGCGATGTCACGGATAGAATTTGAAACACTTCCGGTTCCGGAATTACAAGGTAAAGGGTGCTCAAGATTTCAAACTGTCATCCAGAACCACGTTGCACTAAACGTGAAAAATTGAGATAGAGACATCCTTGGACATTAGTTCCACACGTGTGCATTTAATATTTTATGAACACTTGGCCATAAAAAAGGTTTGTTCTCGTGGGTTCCCGAACAATTTCAAAATCGCTCAAAAAGAGGCTCGTGTCGATTGGTGCAAGGAAGTATTAAAAAAACTGCAAGGATCAGCCCCATGGGGTTGTTCGAGACAATGATGTGGAACAAGGCAACCAAAATTTCTAATGATCTACAATCAAACAGTTCAATCAATCGTCACACTTTTGAATCCGTAATTGCACGAGAGTCAGCTTAGATTGATTTTTATCAGGAACCAACGCCGAACACGCGAAACCAGAATATAGACTCTGTTTGTCTTGATTTTTATTTGCTTTGTAACGGATGAAATTACATCATTATCCCAAATGTATGCAATTATATTTTTACATGCAATACGGATTTCGATATTAGAGCTTATTTTTATAGCGTTAAGTTTCTCTACCACTACTACCATTCAGCGATTTCGGTTGAAGCGATGAACTTTTTCTCATTAATAATCGAGTTCATCTTTCATAAATTATAAATTAATCTGAGGCACTCAAAATTTACCCTGAGGTAGTTGAAAATTTCTTAGGCGAAAACGACATAACATAGAATTTCATCCGAACTCGCATGACACAAGAACAAAGCATACCAATGAAAGCTTCAAATCGTTTTATAGCTCTTTCTGTCTTGCTGTCTAGCAACAACCTACCTCTGGCATGCTACACGTAGGACTGAAACGTTAGCTATAATTTCGCTTTGATTTATAGATTCGTGTGCTACCAACAGCTTTGCTTTTGCATCGATTGACCAATCATAGCGATGCTTTCCCTTTGATAGATCGCTTACTCCTTCAAAACCGTCGTCTATGGTAGGGAAATCCGATATGCCGAAGATTTTTAGCAGACATAATAAGACACTGCTCGCTACTAATCAAAATTTCAATCATATATAATTGAAAATATGTGGCTTGATACATTCAAATCGAAACTTAGACATATTTCTAATCAAATGATGAAATAATATTAATTGGTACAAAATAGACTGAGCTGTAAATGTTTAAAGCCTGACCACATTTCTATGTGTATTTTTCTTGAGTTTCTGATTTGCACCCCTATATAGAAAATAAAGATGTGTTCCACATCAAAATACGATCGCGGTGCATCACCCGACGTATATAGGATCGTAACAGGTGACGAGACATGGATATATACGTATGAGCCGGCAGGGGGCATTCGCCCCGGGCGCAACAATTATAGGGGGCGACAAAGTAACGCTTGAGACCCTCACACATCAGCTCAAACCAGCACCTTCTTAACCGGCCAAAACGTCAAATTGATGGGTCATCCACCGTACAGGCCTGACTTGGAACCCCATGAATTCTTTTTATTTTCGCATTTCGAAAATAAATTGCGTGGTCAACGATTTTCGACACCCGAAGATGCTGTTAAAGCATTCAAAAATCATGTTTTTGAGGTACCATCTTCACAATGGCAAAAGAATGCCGAAAGTCGTTTTGCGGAAGTGGTCATTTCGCCAAAAAGGTCATTTCGCCGAAAACGTCATTTCGCTGAAAGGGTTATTTCGTTTACATCACATAATGAATTTGTTTTTACATCTCCTGGATAATAAAAGTGGCACAGCCACATAACCGAAGCCAAGATGGCTCGGTGGCACAAGTCGGAAGCGGTGGCCTATTGCATAGAAACCTGTAACCTCCTCGTTTGACCGGTCTATTCAATGATAGGTCTCTTTACTTCAGTTAGGTCCGAACGAGGGGTAGTGAGGTCGGATAGCACACGAGCAGAACAATGTGTCGAAGCCTCTTTCGATTTTTTTTATTTGCACTCAGATATCAGGAAATACCGCGAACAAGTTTTCATGGGAATTCCATTCAGAAGATTATGAAATAAAAATAAAATAAAAAATCATTCAAGTCTTTCTGAATTATTTCAGTACGATTGTAGTTGAACAAAATGGGTAAACATTATCATTTTTCATTTGTCTTCATTTCAAATCAATTCCAATCACGATAAGAAGACTATTGAAGAATTCGGCGTAATGGCGGTCGGCGAAATGACTCTTTTGGCGAAATGACCCTTTCGGCGGAATTACCCTGATCTGATGTTTCAACGGCGTTCGAACATTTCTATATATATACAAGTGCTCATGCAAAATTGTAGGAACATTATTAGGAAGTAAAGCATTGATACTTTCCGGCAAACTTAGAGTGTTTGGAAGTTGATGAATACGCAGCGTTCTTTATGTGACAGAATCTGCACAAATTGGATCAAAGGGAACGGGTTGAACCAGACAGGCAATTTACTATTGTGACTTTTTCTTCTTCTTTTTACTGGTACAATTTCCGAAATTAAGTTGTTAATAATTAGATAGAATTTTTCCACTTCTTCATTGACGTTTCCTTCTATACTCAAAATATTTTGCCAGTTTAATGTACTTAGTCTACGTTTTGCTTCTTCGAAATTTGTTTTGTGGTAATCCGGCACTTCTTTGTATTCTATTTCGTTAGGGAGTGACATGTTATGCATAAAAATGGAGTATTCAATTGCTATGTGAAATGCTTCATTTTTCCAGAGTGGATTTGGTGAGGCATTCACACAGAATTCTTCGGTACAGTTTGTGAAAAGAAGATTAAGATATGAATTTTGTTTATTTGATTCAAGCCGAATAAAGCGATTTTGTCGAAAAGAAATTGAAGTGTTTCATTTTCTCCTGCAATTGGAAGTAGAATGGATTCATTTTGTTCATCGGTGATGAAGTGAGCGTTTCGTTGGTTAAAGTCACCGTATATGTGTAACTTAACTTCTGGTTCCATATTCGACATAATTTTTTCTACGGTTTGAATAATAGGTAAGCGGCGAGCGTTCACGAGTAAACGACAAAACGGAAAACTTCGAGGCATTCAAAACCATTCTATTGTCGGGGCTACCACGTTTGGCATAAAGTCGTTTGGCATAATACCGTTTGGCATAATAGTTATTTGGCATAACAGTCATTTGGTATAACAGATGAACATGCTGCCTAATGGAAATTGCTTTTATTTACTGAAATTTTGTAAAGTCTAATGCAGCTACGTCGCATTGTTTTTAATGACCTGCTGTCCGACCTCGCTGCCGCTCGTTCGGACCTAACTGAGGGATAGCTCCTAGCTTTGGGTAATCCGGGCAAACGCCCGCAACTAGACAGAGGTGATTTCTGCGGGGGGTGCTGCCTTCGGCCGTCTCGACCTGAACCATCTATGACGAACAGAAGATTGTGCTAGCACTAAGTGAGTTCCTTATATAAAATGACAGTGTGCTATTTACTACAGAATTTTAAAAATAAAAAATTATAATGCTATTTCACGTAATATTATCGAAATATTCGGACCGAATATAAAATTCACACATTTCGTTCGAGTTTTCCTTGCAACACATCACTCGATCAAAAGTAAACGAACATTTACATTTGATTAAAATATTACGAATCCAATTATTATTATGACAAATATCATTATGCCAAATAACCATTATGCCAAACGGTATTATGCCAAATGACCTTATGCCAAACGGGCCGTCACCCAATTATCATGTCCCAGTTTGTGAATGAGTCTGACTGTGACTACAAATCTATAGCGTCTTCTTGATATTTAACTAGGTAAAATAGCCCGAAGTCGTCTGCGAAGAATAGTTTGTGGCATTTCAATAGGAAGTTGAATTTTATCAATTAACATGGTTGAAAAATGATAAGAAATCTCATTTTATAATAACTTTTAGAGAAAAAAAATGTTTTCAATTCGTTTTAGACAGTCATTTTAATAATACAATAGAAACAAATTAGCAATATTTGAACAACAAATTTAAATAGTCATTTATTTCCGGACGATTTCGCGAATTCTGAATCAGCCAGTATATAAACTTTGGTACAAAAGTTATAGCTTCGTAAAACGAGCATATATTCATCGATCTAAAGGATGTACATATGCTGAATTCAATAACCACAACATGAATGTGTACTACGTTGTGTATGAGAATTTGTGCTGTGGAAGTACATGAACATGCTTTTCTTTCAGCCGCTATGAGTGATTATGTTCGAAAAATCTTGTAGCAGTTATGAAATATTCTTCCCATCGGACGTTTACTGCGTGTACGTTTAATTATAAGGCTCTTTCGTCTTACGTGATTTTAGCTCTGGACGGAAGGTATACATTCTAATCGTAGGTTTGCTACAACAATTAGCTAGAGCTACATGTCAATATTACAATTGAAATTCGACCATGTCACAAATCGGGACATCCCTAGTCCCATCACAACTAGCCGTCACACGAGTGCAAGTGACAAACATGAAACGGAGGCACAATCTTTCCACCACACACGACAAGCGACTCCGCTTCACATATCGTTGACAAACTGGTGGCTCAACCCGTCACGGGGCAAGCAAAGGTTTTCTGTTTGCATCCGCATTTAGTTTATTTTCTCCGCCATCGGTTGATGCGCTACTGGGCATAAAATTTACCCTTGTCATTACCGAGAAGTGATAGTTTCAGGTTGCAAGAAATATGCGGTCTTCGGAGCATCGCGTAATCGACGACGTAATCGGCTGTTAATGATTATTTGGTTGCTGGTGAATTATAATCAATCAAGTTGACGGTTTTCATCTAATTTGATGAAAATGAAAAAAAAAATGCCACAGAGAAATTGCAGCGTGTCGCTGAACACCACCGAACAGGACGTGTTTAATTATCGTCGTGTGTTTCAATCTACCGGGAAAAAGAGCGTAGCAGGGCCTAGCCACGGGTTATACTTTCTTGCAGAGGTCAATTTTTTATTTGGAAAACTGACCATGACTCGTTCATCATAAACACATGCCGCGTGGTTTTTTTTTTCAGATTAACGAGGGAAAGTTCTCCGCGTGCCGGCGCATCGAAGTCACCGTAAATGTTGCATCACACGAAAAAAGTTGCACTGCGATTGGTAAGCGTTGGCATTCCCTTTCGCATGCATCATCATCCGTAAACCGTCAGAAGGGAGGAGTCGCACTACTAGCCTGCTGTGTCGGGACGACGTTTCACTGTGCTATAACACAGCTTTTTTTTTTGGTTGTTTTGTATTGCAGAAAACTTGTGAAAAAGGATGAAAATAAAAATTGACATTTTTTAAGGGCTTTTTTGCAACGCACGTGAGCTTCCGCAGTTGCGCATCGTAAGCTTTTGTTTTTTTTAGAACGCATTCGTTCTCTTCATGACTACTGTCACACCACACTCAGGAATCAAGAATGTAGTTTTTTTTCTTCAGAAGCACGTTCGCTCTGACGCAGGAACAGTGTTCTTTTCACCGGCTGATAGAAATGGGGAGCATCTCAATTAAGTGTACGGTCTCACCTATCGGTGCGTAATTTCCCTTTTGTTCATGTTTTATGCGATTTCTCAACTGGCTCGCATCGGTCTCAAATTATGTTCGAAGAGCAGGAAAATAAAACAGGTGAGATATAATGAGAGGTGTTCGAGAACCAGGCGAGAAATCAAAACAAAACAGTTACGATTGTTAATTGTTTTAGTGCAGTGCATGCATGATGAGTAGGCGAGCGTTTTACGGTAAACTGTCACGTGCCAAACTTGCAGTCGACTTCTCCGGCAGGTGTTTACTTGTGTGTAAGCGAAGACAAAATCTCGTGTGATAAAATTTTTAATTAAATTCTAAAACACAAATTAATTTGAGTTATCATTCACGATAGCAAAGCAACGATCCAGCATTGATAAACCAGTTTCGGACGTGAGCATAAACACACGTTGATATTGTTTGATCTAGTTTATTTTGACTCACAAACCAGAAAATTGGGTCAGTAACACGCAGATATGCTCTGTTCTAGATTCGAATTGACCGGTCCGTTCGATGCCGAGTCCAAATTCCCGTGCGAGCTGTGATCTGTTACGTTTCGCCTACTTCGATCCGAAAGTGATGAGCCGCTAAATGACTGGAATAAGACATGTTGCAATGACGGAAGGTTTTCGTTCACAAGTTAACGGGTGCTAATGACTTCGATAAACGGCAACGGCTTGGCTGTGTGAGCTTTGTTTCTAAAGGGTTTAGGCAGCCATTCGAATGGTGCACAACGGAAAATCACTTGCCTTCTTTACTGACTGAATCGGTTCCTATTTCTATCCAATCAAGTGTCTGTAGCATATTCCGTTTTGGGTTGCCCTAACCAGCCCCGAAAATGAGGTAACGCGTCATTTTGGCATGCCGGAGAATTCCTGCCAATCACGGGTAATATGAATAACGCGATACCTATTGATGAGGCGCGGATCAGGGAAGAACATGATCAGTTCATTAACACCGGAAAAGTGCGATTCTCTTTCTTTTCTCACACCTTTTTATGTTTGCTTTGCCGTTGTTTGACTTTGTCTGCTAGCCGCGATCATCATCATCATCATCAACTTCACAAATAATAGTACCTATGTCCATTGATTGGAATGTTGGTAAAAACATGCTATTACAGGTGTTGCTGATGCTGCTAGGTCACTGAACAGACGAGTTCTTTTTCTTGTTTATATTTTCTGTACAGTTTACTACATTGAATCGAACTCGTTGTAGTTGACGCTATTCGGTTACGGTCATTAAATTGAATCGATTCAGCTGTATATGAATTGACATGGAAAGTAAACGTATTTGTCATACACGCTTATAAATAGTTTCTCAAAATAAGTAAGATCCCTAGTTACTCAAATTTGAGCTCTTCCACTGCTTCCAGATGTTTGGGTAAAATCTACTCATTTATTGAGTAATGCCTTATTTGTACATGAGTCAAAAATTGAGTATACAGCAGGTTATGACGAATTTTGGACTGATCTCTCAAATAGTAACTTAAAAACGAGTAACTACTCAAATTTTGACGTTTCCATGTATCATTTGAAAATGAGTAAATAGAACTCAAACTCTGAGTCACTTTTTATAAGCGTGTACAGTAGTTTTGGTGTCAGATGAAAATATTTATTAAAAAGTAAGCGTCTTTTCATTGATTCATTCATTGGACATGGTTAAACATCCTTCTGGTTTCACAAGATCGGCTTTTCGCTATGCATAACAAATATGTTTACTGTTGAGTCTTGCTGTTACTCTTCATCTTTGAGACTAGGCGTTTTTCTCACCATCCAACAGAATTGAGGGGTATTTGGTTCGCAGGTTGCATCTTCACCTCATTTTTTGGCATTACTTTAGTATTTACTGTCAGAAACGATCGATTTTATTAGGGAAAGTTGTGAATTTTAAACAACACTTTGATTCTGACTGATAACTCACCCGAAATATGTAGTTTTTCAAATTTGTACAAGGAAGATTAAACTAGACGCTGAATACCATGCTATAGGATTTGTCGAATTTGTTTCAAAGTTATAAGCATAAATATATTCAAAATAGATATCGTTTTTTTTCGAAGCCACAGTTTCCGATCGATAATGTTTTGCAACGCAATGCGGTATGTTGGTGATAACTAACCAAACAAAACATTTAAAATGTTGAAACATACACTCTTAGAAAAAATGAAATTTAGGCTTGACGTAAATTCAAGCATGCCGCAATTTCTTCGGTGATGACACAATATTACATCTATTAACTTGTAAACATAATGTTTGTGTCTATATCGATGTAAACTTCAGCTAAATTAACTGCAAAGTTAAAGATATGACTTATCTTTACATGCATTGAAAAGTAATTTTAAGTGACTTACGACGCTCCTTTTTTGTGCATATATGAAAACGCGAATTTACACAATTTTTTTAGGTGTATACCACATATTTGTTACTTTTCCGATAATATATTATTTTTTCTCAAGCAAAGTCATTTAGGAGCATAGAAAATTCATCGAGGAATAAAAAAATACGTAGTGGTTCGACATTCCCAACAAGTTATGTTCTACAAAATAGCCGCCCAGGAGTCGGAGAATCAAATGTCATGCAAACCATTTTTTTAGATTGTAAATACACACTTAGACAAAACCGTGTAAATTTACGTGAACCTGAAAGAAGCGTCTCAATTTACCTAAATTTACAATTCAAAACATGTAAAATTTAATAATAGCATTGACTTTTCAGCTAATATAGCTGAAGTTGACATCGAAACAGGCACAAAATTTATGTTTACATGCTAATAGATGTAATATTCTTTTGGTTTTACTCAAAAGTGCTTGAAACCAATACAGTGTTTAAAACACAAAATCAGAATGAAGATAACAGAAGTTTCGTGTAGATCGGTATCGGTTAATGACAAATAAGTCTAGTGATTCTAAATACCTTATGGTTTGAAATTACCTACATTCCCTTATTGTTTGGAATGGTGATGATAAATGTGCCTTTTGAAGCATTATTTTTTTGTCTGTATTCGCATCATTAGTGTCGATTGTCTTAGAAGTGTTATGGAAGCTTGGATGAGGTGTGGAAAATTTATGATTCTTTAGAATTTTATTGACATATAGATATACCTCTAACCTTTTCAAACTGGCCACCTTCACTGAAAATTACAGTTATAGTTCAAAAACCATATCATGCTTGGTCAGGATAAGAACTGAGACTGCATCTGACTTATGAAAACTATACGACTCATACGACTTTGAAGTTTTTTATGAGTTTATTAAAAATTATGCGCTTTCATCTTTATCATGATTGTATAGATCAACTTAAGAATTATAACAGTCGCTGTTGACAACGCCACATCGAAAACCAGTGCTTCGGTGCCCCCCATCTGATGCTGCAAAACTGGACGAAACCAACGAAGGGATAGGCTCCGACAAAAAGGTTACACGGTTAAACTCGGAAGAAAAACCGCCATTGCGATACTCTAAAAACGACTATATAGGCTAGTAGTTAATAGTACACTATTGGGCTGGCTAATTTATACAAACTATTGGTAGCCTGAAGGTGAGAATTTCTCTTAATTTGTGTGAAAGTAAGAAATAATAATCCTAACACTAATGTGAGCTGAATTTACTGGAATTTAAACGGTGTTGCCGTTATTATTATAGAAAGCTAGCTCACTAGAAGTAAGTTATAATAATTTATGTCGTTGAATGAACTAACGCAATGTTTTGCAGGAATTTTTTAATTCTACTTCACTGTGAAATAAATTATTGAATCGCATTCTCGGCAACAGTCGCCTTGAAATAAATGCACTTCTAGCAAAAGTCTGCATGATTTTCAAAAATTTTCTTTTATTCATTTCGGTATAAATCACATTCGCTTCGTTAAAACTTGTGCAAGCGTTCTTAAAATGATCGTATTTGCTCCTTTTTGTATTTTGAATTTTATTTGATATCAGTAAATGTTTGATATCAGTAAATTTTCCCTAATGCAAATTACACTTAAAGTCTGAGGACAGAGGGTCGCGTGTTGAGTCTTAAATCGACCACGTGGCTCGCTCAATTCCCTTTGCGCATCGTATTTCTCTTGTACTCTCTCGTATATGAGCAAACTGTACCGGGTTGCCAGCATACATTTTATTGTTTTGAAGAGAAGTTTTATCACATAAATCTATCATATGGGTTGGACATCACATGGATTCCAATGAACAATGAACAAATATTCAACTTTCACAAAGATTGAATGTGAAACAAAAATTGTGTTTATATACAATGAAACGTCTCTGTGTTTGGCAGCCTTGTCGAGCCAATTTTATTTCTCTCTCCTTTTTCATACTGCTACCAGGAAACCAAAGCGATAAAAATGGCGGATGCATTGAAACTGACTTTGTTTCACAGAAAAATACAAGACTTTATTTTTATCGCGATAACATATATGTTTTTATGTACTTATCGGATCTAAACTAAATTATTTAGACTTTGTCTCGGTAGATTTATGATACAAGCCTTCAAAGCCGAGATATTCGATGAACAAGTAGAGGTATGCATTTCCGAGCGTTCCAATTTTCAGCAGTTCTTCAGTCAGAAAAAAATACAACACGACCGCTAAACTCAATGAATCATTCTGAAAATTTCTCAGAATATTCTCAACTAAATTTCGAAGACATTGTCAGGTGGGTTTTTCTATATTCTGCACCGTTTCAAAGAAAATTTAATTTGAAACGGGAAAATGGCAAAAACGTACTTCTTTACGGTACTGTCCTCAGCCCTTAACCTAAAAATAATAAATCCGATTGCCCACAACACAAGTCTCATCAATATACTTTAATTTTCTTTTAAAAAAAAACTAGTTTTGTGAAAGACTTGAATTAACAACAATGTTTAAAAGAGGATGTTTGAAAGCAGTGTTGAGAATATATGCATTGTTTAATTCTCGCTCTAGTTATTTTATATTTGGTGAGTTGCAATGCAATTAATAGACCAAAGATAAGGCCAAAATCTGTTGTTAGTCTGTGTGAAAGGTTTTATAAAAGTTTCAAAAATGTCCTCAAACCTATTACATTACTTTCCAAAAGAGAAATTGATTATAGCCGAAAAACATGAAACAGGTAGTCATTTCTGAGTTAACAACTGAACCTTATGTTTTTTTTATTAAAACTTAAAGGTATTCGAACTGTTACATAGGTACATGTTATGTGTACATAGCATAAGGGTAGTCTCTTAGGTTTGTTCGAACTATTGACGTAGGACTACAAATCACTGTTAATATCTGTTTTAAACATTTAGGTTGATATTGCCTTTTTTGTTTCTCACACACTTGTTTGTATGACGGCGAAATATACTTTCGATAAATTCTTTCAGAATTTTGAATTTCCTGAAAAAAATCA